>NC_058032.1:6459402-6767978 GCF_019176455.1 Solea senegalensis
AACAGAACAAGGCAATCAGCGATGGAGCAGACTCCACCCCATTCACACACTCTGGCGGCCTCTGTTGGTCATGTTAGCAAGTGCGGAACACTATGGGGTGAAGCGATAACTGCTCTTGGGTGTTTAACCCAGAGAATCAGGAGCCACAGGGATTTGGGGAAATAAGGTAAATTGGGTGTGAGCGTGAGAGTGGACGGTTGTTTGTCTCCATGTAGCCCTGTGATGGATGTTTTGCCCTATGTCGGATGGGACTGGCACCATGTGGATGATAAAGCTGTAGAAGATGAATGAATGAATGAATGTTTGGGAAATGGAGGCTCAACTTTTCAAAATAATGTCAGGTGGTGCAGGATTAAAAAGTGCATTATAAAAAGTTGTCCCCCCCTCTTCCTGTCTCCAGGTGGGTAAGGTGAACCTGCTGGCTGCTCAGCGCAGAGAGCAGCACATCCTGGTGATGGTGCTGTCCATGGTGTCGTGCTACATGCTCTGCTGGATGCCCTACGGCATCATGGCCCTGGTGGCTACCTTCGGGAGGCTGGGGCTGGTCACTCCCACGGCCAGTGTGGTGCCGTCAGTGCTGGCCAAGTTCAGCACCGTCATCAACCCAGTCATTTACATGTTTTTCAACAACCAGGTGAGAGACGTGTGCAGGGGAGGGTGGGGAGGAACAATGACTCATAAACCCTCTCATCTTCAAAAAAATGTGATAGGTGTGCTCTGTTCAGCTTCTGTCAAGTGAAGAGGAAGACGACGCATACCACTCTAAATGGTTTCCAGGCGTCTGTGACATCATCCTCAGCCCTTATTACTCTCAGGGCTTATTAACCATCACTTGTCGGCCGCTTCTCGCTGAACACGGGCCGGCGTGCTTTCACGGTTACCACGAGAACGCAGTAAAACATTTTCATAAACATTTACAAATCGACGAATGTGACGCAAGTAATTAAAGGATATGCTGCATGCAGAAATGACAAACGTGTCCAGGCAACGCAACAAGTAACTGAATGTGTGTATGTTGGAGAAGAAGCTTAATTGTGAATACCTCAAAGTGTCATGTGTCATGTGTAAATCATGTGTCATGTGTAAATGGCTGCATTGTTGTATTTGCAGTCGCTTAATAATCATTTTTAGCACATTTCTTGAGGCATTAATCACATGTTTTCTTAGTTAGCTTGTCATTTATCTGAAAGCTGATTTATAGACCGATTAATCAATTGGGAAAATAATCAGTTGCAGGCCGAAATGTATCCGTTTGCTCTATGACCAACTTCATACAGCCCGCCACATAATATCAAGTTATGACTTATTTCTGTATGTTTTTACCTCATTAATAGATTCACTTTGCATAAATGCTTTCCTGCTGTGAACTATGTATCTTCCAAGCCAAAACAAACACTTTTATTTTGAAATGATGTGAAATATCATCGTTAATATTGTAATTGTTTTTCCCGCAGTTGCAGATTCACGATTGTAATGTATAGTCTGTTGTTGCTAATAGCTCAGTTAGCTCAGGCGAGACTCAGAGAAGTCAAAATCAGACCAAAGCAGCAAAGAAATTAAAAAACATCGACACGCAAAGGTTAGGTCAAAAAAGAGGCAATGGACAAATTCACTAAGGAAAAAATAAACCCTGGGACTCAAAGCACAAGAGAAAGAAGATCTGGCAAAGAACTGAATATAAAGACGAAGCACAGATGAAACACATTAGAGTAGATGAGCCAATCACAGAAGCGGGAAACTTGACAGGAAGTGAAAAGAAACAAGACTGGGACTACCAAAATAAATCAGGAAACAAACATATATGTATATGGTTATATATATATATACACATATACATATATGTGTGTGTGTATGTATATATACATACATATATATAGAATAATGTCCCCTTCCTATATTTAATTTAAACAGCTAGATTTTTCATTAACTTCAAATCACCCAAATAAACAAGAGTACTACGATCTCTTTCTGTTTTTGTTGTCACGCAGTTCTACAGATGCTTTGTGGCCCTGATGAGATGCAGCAGAGAAGCCCATCACGTTCAAGAGGAGGTGCATCCCATTCCGAGGGCGCAGCACTCAGACTTCTCCGCCCTCTGTCGACAAATGTCTGTCAGCACCGCACAGCCGCGAACCCACAGCAGTTCCAGAAGTACCGTCCACTGCAGCCGACACAACGAGCCCCACGCGCTCGTCGTTCATTTCACCCCATAGAAGCGTTTTCTATCTTTGTAAGGACAGACTGTTGAAACATATCCGTTAGTTTTCCAATCTCTCCTCTCCTGCCATTGATTTTGACACGTGACTGAAAATGAATGCGACTGTGTCAACTTAGTGCCATGAAGCTCAGCATTTGCTTAAATCTGTGTTACCCAATCCTGGTCCTTAGGGTATGGGGAAAAAAAATAAAATAAAATAAAACAAAGGAAAAACATCTTCAAAATAAATCTAAATTCTGAGATAAAGGTCATAATTCTGATATAAGAAGTCATAATTATATGAAAAAAGTCGAATTCATGAGATATAAAGTCGAATTCATGAGATATAAAGTCTTAATTATGAGATAAAAAGTCATAATTATGAGACAAAAAAATTAAATCAGATAAAAAGTCGAAATTATGACATAATGGCACGTTCAGCCGAACCAGCTGCATGTGTAATCTTAAATGAATTACACTGAAAAAAGGAAATGGTTGAGAAACTTTAAAAAAAAAGTAAACTGGTAACAGCTAAATGAATTAAGTTCACTCAAACTAAATTAGCAGGTCGTCTGCATATAACTTGGTAAATTAGTTTGAATGAACTTAATTCATTTAGCTGTTAGCAATTGAAGTAGTTTTTTTAAAAGTTTATCAACCATTTTCTTTTTACAGTGTAACTATAACAGGTGACTTTAGTTACATTACATACGACTAGATTAACGATTATATCAAACATCCTATGCAACTAAAGTCAGATTATCTCATTATTTTGACTTACTTTGATGATATTTTTATTATCTTTTTTATTATTATTTTTGTCTGGCAGAAATGGGATTCGGGGACACCTGTCCTGTACGTTTTACATGATTCTCTGCTCCAACACACGCACGGCAGGGATTGGGAAACACTGGCTTAAATGCACTTGGACACATGCAGGTCATTTACTGTATATGTGATACTGCCAATGTACAGTGTCGTATATGTTTTTAAAATAATCACCTTCATCGTGCATGTGCCAGTTTGTTCCTCAGAGAGACTCTGAGCATGTGCAACACATGACATGTGTAAAAAAAGTGTAAAAATGAATGTCTTGTGTCGTTTGCATTAGAATAAAATGTCTCTGTTATCACTTAGGTGTCGTTGATTTTGTTTTTCATTTGTCACATGAAATAAGAGACACACAATATACAATAGTGTGCATACATAGACACCACTGGTTCTTAAATAACATATTGTTGTGTTATAAAATGAGGGAAATATGTAAAAGTGGTTCAAAATGACGAAACCCTGTAGGACAAAGATGAAATTAAATTGCACCGAATTCCATGAAACTTAGTGGAAACATGTCACAGCCCAAGAGGAACAAAAAAGTCTATTGGGACTGTGGAATCAACTCAACAGGAAGACGGACATTTTGAATCAGGTGTCCATCTTGGCGATTTGCACGTTTCGTAAAATTAACAAACTCGTCTGAGCAACGTTAATCGGTCCTACATTTAAAACAAAATGTAAATTTTGTGCTAAACTTACCAAAGAAAATGTACCAAAAGGTCTAGCAGAATCAAAAGGGCGTGGCCACGGCAACCATCGGAATCTTTGCAATAGCGACCGTTCGCCATCAAACAGGAAGTGCCCTGTTACTTTGTCGCACACTGACCGATCGGCTCGAAATCTCATGCGTGACACAAGAGGCCAAACCTGAACACGTCTACAGACATGAACTTGACCCAAAAAGGACGTCAGCCATTTTGAATGTAGCCACCATTTCACCACAAAGCAGGAAGTGGCCTGTAACTGCCGCACGTTGACCGATCTGCTCGAAACTTCACAAGAGAGACATCTACAACAAAACCTTTAAGGCGAAGAGTATCTTTTTTGTCTGTGAGATTTGTGTGATTTGTACATTGTCCCTAATACAAAGGTGAAAAGCCGCACAGGCCAACTATTGTTCATAAAAGACTAAAAGCATCTGATACTGCGCTCTCAAAAAGGCAAAGGTGTAAATAAATATAAACTACACAACATTACAACAATACATGAACAAAAGAAAGCTAGTGTTTTTACAGGTTTTATAACCTCTGTTTCATACGGTCACAAGCCTCAGATTTTGAGGCTTGTCAGCTGCTGCTTATATTATAAGGAATTTTCTTTACTCGTATTCTGTGATATTCTGTGATATGTCTTTTGTAGCACGTTTGCCAAGTATAATTTAAAGTGTATTCAATTTGACAATCTACTGCACAATGCAAGGTGACATGACAGAGTTAAAAAAAAGGAACAAGGTGTTTCTCATGCAAGCACACATGAACTCACCAAAGGTCACGTCTCTTGTAGGTTTGCAGACTCACAGCTTCCAGGAAGTAGCGAGTAAAACTCTGATGCTTGAGAGCACAGAAGCTCACAAGTGCATGGGATGTCACGGACGCCAGGCAGTTTTAGATTCCACCACCACTCTCTACCATGATCAACACTTACCAGACCAGCATGGCTCCACCGCCGGTGCCTCCGCGCCTCAACAGGTCCCATCCAGTCCTCATCCCGGCTCAAATGACCACGCCGGGCCACAACAAGCCTCTCGTCCGATTCTTGGTGATTGTCGTGGTGCTACATTTACTGCTGTCAGTCGGAGGATTCATCTTTCTGTACAACAATGACCAGGTAAGAAAAAGAGTCTCTAATACATTATGAAGTAGTTTGAATAAATGAACATGTTTTTTTACATTGGACCTTTGGATATATACTGTACTTACATATATGTATATATATATAGATATATATATATATATCTATATATATATATGTGTTGAAAATAAACTTTTTTTTATATAAATACATGAAGCCACTGGTCATATTTGCTCTCAATCCAGAAATAGAGCTCATCTATAGATATACGAAGCACAGGAAATGATCTCGATAGAGCTGGTGAGGTGTAATATGAACACAAGGCACAAAGTCCCGTCACATTTACAGAGCAAAGACAGAAATATGATCAATAATAATGAATCAGAATAAGAAAAATCTGCATCCATACCTGTCGTACTGCACCTTTAACCGCTCGTCATGATTTATTCTTACAGGAGAGACATCCCCCAGCTGCAGGAAAAGGTAGAATTCTTTATGTTATTTCTTTTTTCTTTTTAAAGAAAATATGTTTTCATACAGAAATGCAGTCAGCAAATCTGTCCCTGACCCAGTGTTGACTCTCACTCTGTCCTCCAGCTGCAGCTCTGTCATCAGAAAAACAAGAAACTTACTACAAAGCCTTGGCAAGAATGACAGTTGACAGCCGTACAGCTAAAACATCCACAGGTAAGAGACTTCTAACAAACATTTAGTTTCTTTAATAAACAAATAGGATTTTTATTAATAAATGTCTCCCTCTGTCTCCAGGTGGTTATCTGCAGTGGGACATGAAGCACTCGGTTCTTAGAAACATCAACTACTACCAAGACAGTTGGCTGACGGTGCTGCAGTCCGGTGATTACTACGTCTACTCCAGAGTGACCTTCTCCAAGGGCGACTCGGTGAAGCCACAGGTCAGCAGAGTCAAGCTGAGGAAGAGCAACGGGGAGGTTGGGGATATTTTGATGGAGGCCTACTGTAACCTGGGCGCTCGCTCTGGCAGCGCGTCCATTCCTCATATGTGCACTGCCACACAGGGAGAGGTGGTCACACTAGAGGAGGGAAACCAGCTGAGCGTCTGGATAGAAAACCTTTCACTGGTGGACTACAGCGACAGAGTCACAGTCTTTGGAATGTACAAACTGTAGGGACGTCTGTATGAGCATGTGTGTGTGTGTGTGTGGACCTCAGCCCATTTAAACGCCTGGACTTGGAGATGCAGTGAATCTGCTTGAGAACACCGTTCAATACTGCGGATTGATCGATCGTCGTTCTTTTTGTGGATTTCAGAGCCGAGGCCACATTCATGGACTATAATTTATTAAGTGACAAATAATTGTGTGTTATTTTGTGCTTATATGCCAGTATTGTGAATCACTCTTCTATATTTATTATGTATTATTCCTCTACAAGCTACTCAGGAACCCAAACTTTAGACTGCAAAGTGTACGGCAAATTTTTTGCTCATTTGGTTTTACTGTGGTTTGAAATTTCTAGGACACAAGAACCCACACGAGCAAATGTGCCGTTTCTCAAGAGGCTCTGCCACAAGAATCAGTCCCACTCGAGATGAGTTACCACTTGAGAGGGTTAACTGCCCCGCCCTGCAACACCAATGTGTATGTGCATCAAACTACGAGTTGTTTTCAGTGACACAAAAAGACAGTTTCAATCGCAATTGCAATACATGTCTGACTTTCTTCGTTGCTGCTTTTTTTTGGTTTCTTAAAGAAACTGCACTTTCTACTTTGGTCATACAATTCATTCATTTCCAGGCAGCCACTGGTTTACATTCATTTTCGTACGCCGTATGAAGTTAACCAATATTATCCGATCATTCTCAGGGGATTTGATCGCACAAACGTATTCTCGACAGTCGGGTAGCAAAACAAATGATTATAGACCCACTTCTGTAAATAGTCATGCAAGGTGCAGCCAGTGATTGCATAAAAACAAACAATAAAACCCAACAGGAAATGTCTGAACTCCCTTCACATTTTTTTTTATCATTATTATTATTATTGTGTTTTCCTTAACCCAGATTAAGCATCGATCTCTTTTAAATCTACAACACTGAGAAATATATTCCAAATCACTGTGACATCTCAAATCTTGTCATGGCTTTTGCAGCCATTGATGGAAATCCAATCTTCTACGGTTTGCGTGACTATTAACATAAGTGGGTCTAGTGCTACTTGACTGGCTGCACTTTTTCCTACAGGTCTGAGTTTGTAACTTCAACCTGCACAGTGACTAATAATAAGCCAGTGAGTAATAAAATTTAAATATATATGTATAAAAAAAAAAAGGTTCTACCCACCCCTCCCGTCCCCTCGCCATTCAAATCTAACAAGTGCAAGTTAGAAACCCTAGCACGGAAACTATGATTATCTATGGAGGTGTGTATAGATGCAGAGGCGACACATTCTCACAGGATGTCATCTATTCTAGTCACTCCTTCCACCCTGTGAAGTCTTCCTGCAACCAAATCTGAACAACCTACAAATTCCTGAAGCGCACTTGCTGCATGGAAAAGCCCATCACGTTGGGTTTTCCACACTGAACAAATGCAGAATACAAGAGACGATAAACGTGGTGGATCAAACGTTTTCCGTTCATCACTTTGCTGAAACAGATGTCAAAAGGCTAACAACTGCACTTGTTATACGTATATATATATATATATATATGTATATATATATATATTTTTTTTTTAATAAAAAGAATGACCATACCAAACAAAGTACAGAGTGTCTAGAAAAAAAAAAAGAAAAAAAAAAGCATCACAATAATCGCAACAACAATAATTGCATAGAACCTTTGAAAAAAACAAAAACAATACACACAGTGTGGTCTTGAGACGGGATGTCACACAGACCACTTGAATCCGGTGTTCAGCCCCCTCCCCACCAGTAAGTGCTTAATGAGGCCACTGGGATTTAAAACTACAGTATGTGATATGTGAACGCAACCTTAAAAAGACAGAATGAGCAAACAGCCTTTTTTTTTTTGTTTTGATCTCGACAGCAAAGACGCAGTGAGACAGTCACACGTCTGTACAGGCAGCGGAGAATGTGGTCGCCCGAGCGCGCGCACAGTGTACAAGTTAGCCTGGCTGTAACGGATGTAACCGCGCGCTGCCATGTTGTGTCTTACCACAGTGATATTTGTGATGAAATAATATGATGAAAGATTGGGACCAAGAGACTTGATTAAATGAAAGGTAACACAACAAACGACCGCACAGCACAGCCTTTTTTTTTTCTTTTTTTGGTTAATAATAATAATCTGTGTTAATTCATTCATTATTGCAATTTTTCCAAAAAAAACAAAAAACCGTGGCCTACCATGCTGAGACTAAAGAGGTCGATCAGTGAAGCAGTCACTTATTGCATTTCGTTAGCGTCCAACGCATCCACAGCACAAATAGAGAACAGTGTTGACAGTGGACACAGTCGAGCTCATGAGGACATGTACCGCAGGGGGTCCTTGCAAAAGACGCCACTTCTATAAAAACGCCGAGCAGAGCCCCGTTCCTTTATTTTTCTTTTTTTCCACTTACCCTCGCCCCTACCTGATATACACCCGTTAAGCTTGAGCCGTTACAGTAATCCATCTCTGACACTTTCGATACAAATCACACATCGAGACCCCAGTCTGGTCTTAAACTCGACCCCTTTGGGAGGCACTTAAACAATAACACTCTACTCTACGCCAATCCAATCCATGTCATCAGTCCGACTCGCTCCGCTCTGCACAAACCTGTCAGAAAACTCTCCAGTCAGACTCGACATTACAGTCATGTTTCCTATTTTTTTTGTTCCTGCCCCCACACATCACTGTAGTTTTAACAAATGTTCGGAGCAGGTGTGAAGGCAGTGAAAGTGTATCTACAAAAGGCACCACAATTAAATGGGTGTGCAATAAATAAAACAGATATCCTTTCAAAAAAAAAAACAAAAAAAAAATAAAGCTAGGCTACTCAAATAATATGGCAAGAATTATAATTGGATATACTTTAGTGAGACGAGCGCGGGGTGGGGGGGGGATTTGAGTACTCGTGTGATAAATGACACATAGTTAACCCTCATCCGATTTACGATGCCGCTGCATCCCTGATAGCTTAGGACTGACTATGTGTGAAGATTTCTGATGCAGCGTTTCTGTAGAAACACAGACTCCGTCATCGGGAAACAACAAACGAGATGACCTGATGGACAGATCAGTCTGGAAACTTGTGATGTAAACTGTCAAGAAGGTTACATAAAAGGCCACACACTCATGAAAGCACAATAAACCTATTTCCCCACTGAGCGGGGGTCCTCGAAACAAAATAAAATATGACAACGACAAAACATCAAAACATGCGCAAAAGAAGACAATGGTTTCCCCTTGGTAACGGCGAGAGAAGTGCATGCAAAAGAATACATATTGGACTCCATGGCTTTCATAATCTGCTGCCAAACCAAAGCAAAAATAAACTGAGAGAGAGAGAGAACTTGACTTTTGTTTGCTGGGAAGCGTTTTCAAGTGCCGGCAGCGGACAAGCCGTGATGTTTGAAACGTCCCATTTCACCAGTCTGTGTTTCAATGAGCTGCTTCAGGCAAAAAGGCATACACTCGTAGTCTCATCTTGTGAGGCCGGATAAGGAAGACAAGAGTTCAATGTGAGACATCAAATCAAGCTCCAGCACTTAAAAAGCCAAGAAACTCCAAGTGTCATCGTCGGAAAGAAAAGGGGGGGGCAGTCCGACTCTTGTAACACGAGATTGAAATATGGAGACGCAAACACGGCCGTACACACGCATATACAAGCACGCCTGGAACTTCCCTGTCCCTCTGCAAGCACGCTCACATACAGTAAAATGGATCCATACAAGCAACAGGCACACTGATGATTGTGGGGGCACACTCAGTGGCTGCTGTCCTCCCAAGCGCAGTCGTTCTTCTGCTTGGCCATTTTTCGGACCAGCCTCTCAAGCTCTTTGCGAGACTTCTGCTCCTCCTCTAGAAACTGCTTCATCCACCTATTCTCCTGTAAAATAAAAAAAAAATGGCAATGTTTAAGAAACCGTGTGCCTTAAACTCAAATGACCAGGCCCAGGTTTGCATTTATAAGCAATATGTAAACATTTAATAAATAGCATATATATATATATGTGTATATATAAATATATATTATATTATATTATATTATATTATATTACATATATTATAATATATATATTTATATATATTAACTCATGGACACTTTTCCAGTGATTTCACGAAGAACAACCATTAGTAAAGCAGCACAGGCGGAAAGTTACACACAGCGTTTGTGAATCATCGGTCAGTCTCATGGTCAAAACAAAACTCGCACCTTTTTCAGTTCATGAACTTCATCCTTTAACGCGTACACAGCATCAACGAGGCTCCTGAAAGAAACACGCAGACAGCGGTTTGGTTAAGGTTTATAACAACAAAGTCCGCGCGGCATGAACATCCAAGCTGAGGTCATTCCGAACCGAGATACAAGCCTCAGCGGCTCAAATAGGATCAATAACATATTTCTGAATCTAATTACAGAGGAAATCAAGGTGGAAAATCAATTGACAAAACCACTTATGTCCGAACAACTTTGAGTTAATGTCGAAAGTCAAATTTTCAACGCGCTCACTTCTCCTCAATGACCGTCTGCCCGTTACTCCTCATCTCCTCCACAATGATCTTCTCTTCTTCTGGTAGGAGCACCTGAGGGACACACTCTTTCCGCACCGCTGCACACAAACACACACAAATTAATGTACTAACTTGCATTGTACAAAAGGTATGAGAGTAAAAACACACACACACAC
This sequence comes from Solea senegalensis, assembly GCF_019176455.1. NCBI lineage: Eukaryota > Metazoa > Chordata > Actinopteri > Pleuronectiformes > Soleidae > Solea > Solea senegalensis. Next base: position 6,470,062 of record NC_058032.1, read on the forward strand.
ACACCTGTGGTGGTCTGGTGCAGACTGGCTCCCGTGCAGTACGCCTCGATCACTCTCAGGATCTGAGCATCTTCCTCCAGAGCAGCCGTGCCTGTGTCAAAACCACAGATGATCAATGTAAGTAATAAATGACACACTGAACAGTTTCATGAGTGTCGTTCAGGATGCTGAGGTGTCACATGTGCAGCACCGTGTTCAAGTCTAAGGGCCACACGCAGCTTTGCTGTTTTTACGTCTGTCATAGAGAGTAGGACAAACACAGAAAACATTCATTAGGATTTAACTTCAGTTGTGAACACAGTAAGTGTCATGGTATTGTTCAAAGTCTACTTTAACCCGAATAAGCTATTTTTTAAAATTATTTTAAAACTGACTACATGTTTCCTTTATTTGTTCCTATAAAGTAATTGAGAAATAATTGCACTGTATGGTCATAACAGCAACGCTAAAATAGCAAATCATAAGGACTTTTGCATTTTGCACTATTTTTTGTGCAGATGCCAGAAACAATGATGAGGAAAAAATATACATATATACATACTGATAACAATTCCACCCTTTGCCTTTATGGACAACATTGTTGAATGTAAAGTGGAAAATATTCACATTTAAGAAGCTGAAAAATGACAAAGTGGAAAACATTCACATTTAAGAAGCTGAAAAATGAGAGAAAGTCAAAAATATCAATTTAAGAAGCTGAAAAATGACAAAGTGGAAAATATTAACATTTAAGAAGCTGAAAAATGACAGAAAGTCAAAAATATTCACATTTAAGAAGCGGAAAAAATTACTTGTAATGTAGTATATATCATAGTGTGTAAGAAACACCCCAAAATAACACCAAAACAAAAAAAAACACCCTACTTTTCCTTATGTGAACTTCGTCATCAGAGGGCTTCCGTTCTTTCTTCCTGTTGCCGGGCAGGAACTTCTTCATGGGCCGCGGACTCTTGCTGGAGTCCTAAAAGGAAAGGAGTGGCGGCATCAAATATTAGTCCACCTCTCTTCACGGAGATGCTCACGCATGCACACGTACACGCTACACACAAAGGTACACACACCTGTAAAAAGGGGGCAAGACTCCAAACCAAACAGAACGCAAGCTCACAGGGACGCACGTCCCTTATAAAACAAACAACATCAAAGAACAAAATACCATCGACAAACAAGGCAGGCAAGCATGTGGTGATGACTGGGGAACAAAGCGCCCCATGTGAGCCATCTGTGCTAATATGAGTCCTGCGTTACACGCACAAAGAAAACCTAATATTTAATTTTGAAAAAAATCCTCTTTTGTAACTTAATTAACATTAAAAAGACATTTACCCACCGCTGACATCGGTCAGGACAGGAGAGGATACCTTTGAGAAGTCGAGATACGATATATCTCCACCCTTATACACACAAACAACATAATACTATATCAAACCACAACTACTTGGTTTTTATGAATGACTTTTCCCATCTGATAACAGTCACAGTTACTTTTTCCCTCTAAGCACAGCAAACATGAGTTGCTACGTGAATAAATCGACTCAGGAAACAAACAGCTACTGAAATGTCCCTGAGCATGTGCGGTGCTAGCGTGTGACTCGAGGATGACATACTCTCCAAACACCTCACAGGATGTCATTTGTTAACGTGGCCTTCCTCGACTGGAAAGGAGAGGCTTAGACGACCATGTTGAAACAGGAAAACAGGTGTACAAGAAAAACAACTGAATCATAACTGTGTGTGAGGAACATTTGAACAGGCCAAAGTTCCAGTGTGTAAGAAATAGTGACATAACAGTGTGTTAATTGAATTTAAAGGAATACTTCACTGATTAGCATTTAGCTTTGTGTTACTAGAATAGGGGTAGTATAATATAATTTATACTACAATTCTTTATTTATAACAGTATAAGTACTTATAAGTATAAGTAAAGAATTGTGTTTCCCCCCCGAGTTAAGAAATATCATCATTGTTTTCTTTGTTAGGTACCCTTCACTGACACTTGGTCCTGTTAGCGTAGCTCTTAGCAAAGATGGTGGACACTGTTTACATTCTGGGAATGAGATCTTACAATGCTAATTATGCACTTTTTAGACCCACTCGTAGGGGGACATCACCTCATTCCCAGAATGTAAACAGTGTCCGCCATCTTTGCTAACAGCTACGCTAATCAAGAAGAAGAAGCAGAAGAAGATATAGAAGATATTTCTCGACTCAGGGGTAACTGAGGTTGGGAAGCACAATTTTTCAAAAATACTACCCCTATTCTAGTGCTACATAGCTAAATGCTAATCGGTGAAGTATTGTTTAACACCACACTATAGCCTTATTGAGTTGTGAAGAAACAGAAAATGCACTTTGCAGTGTCTGATAAATGGATTTCAAGAAAAAAGCAAGAAACCAACGACATCATCTAACCTTTGACGCCATTTTACACTGCTGATTATTAAAGACTGTGGTACACGTGTAAGTATGCTGAGGGTTGAACGACAGCCGACTTCACTACATACATTTCCAAAAATAGCACCTGTAGTAAAAAAAAAAAGCATGTTTTTTGCACCAGAGAGTTTTTTTTTTCTTTGTGTAGTCAGTCAAAGAAGGCTCTCGCCCCAGAGTGAGAATGAAAAAAAAATGCAGACACGCAGTGCCACAGAAACAGGAAACCAACAGATGACAGTGAAAGAGAGGTGAAAACAGAGCAACAGCATACCGGCAGGCCACACACACACACACACAGAAACAGCCAGAGTGAGATCTACCCTTACCTTCATGATATAAGACATCCTCTACAGAAGGCAAGATGGAGAAAGAGAGAAAAACGGGAAATGTGCATGAAAACTTTGATGAGAGAAAGACGTGATAGAGTGTTATGGTGAACTTTTTCTTTTTTTTTTACTTTACAGCTCACCTTATCTTTTAAGTGTTTCCTAAACCTTTAGTATGGAGACCCACTTTTTAAAAAGCAAAGTCCATCACGACGTGTCCGACAACTGCCATTTCGGTAAAGCCAAGATATACAGTATGTTTGCCTTCATTTTTAAAACATTTACACATACATCTTGAGTAAAAAGCTGGAGGAAAATGATATAAATTCACTTGGCAGGCCCCCCAAAAAATCTCCCATGACCCATCGAAGGGTCTCAACCCAGGCTCTATGCATGCAGCCTCTGCAGCGGCAAGTCTGTTTTCTTCTCACGGTGGACACGGAAGAATTTCACATAGCGTTAGGGGTGTTCAGAGACCATAATACTTAACACAGTGCTGGAGTGTGGGAGGGCAATCGCAACCTGGGGTTTCTTAAGTGCTGACTGTGTGAAAATGTTCACCTCCTACGTGAATCTCAAGGTGAACTGGCAATCATCGTGCGTGAGTAGCGGGTAAACCAGTAGGTCACTCGGTGACAGTCAGAACTGAGCAATACCTCTGCTGTTTACTGGAATGAACTTCTTCAGAGCGAAATGGCGTAGACCGCCGAGGGTTTCAAATAATACCATGTAACCAGTAACGACATTATTATTATTTTCTCGCAGCCCTCGTTTGGGAGTTCTTGCAGCTTGTTCTTGACACATCATCCGGGCAGAAATTTTTTTTTCATGTCATGTGACACTGAATCCTGCTCACTGCTGCTGCACAGATTCAGGGAATGTGCGGAGTGTCAGCGCATGTTTTATCGTTTAAAAAAAAAAAAAATAAGTCTTAGACGATATTGTCTTAGACGATAGTCTCGCCCACCTCTATTTTAAAACGTGTCAAATGTCACTAATGGGTGGATAATAGCGGTTTTGTTGCAAAGACGAAACCATTAAAATCCATTATCATTTATACTGGAGTGCTTGTATAGGTTGAATGGGATGAATCAAAGGTTTGCTGGAAGTCTTCGTGTCAAGCAGCAATACCAGAGGTCTGAATCAAGTAGACAGGGGGGGGGGGCACATTTGAAGAAGAGGGAGCTTGTGGTTTCTCAGTGACTCTATGACTGCTTACCGGAAATGCACACTGTGTAGGTTTGTTTGTGCAGCGCTACATCCGCCTACCTCTTTGTAGCCCAGCGCCGCCGAGGGTTTGAGGGGGGGTGCAGGACGGAGGCAGCTGAGAGACCAGGGCTTGCTGGTCTTTGGCGGCTCCAAGGGGCCGCGGCTGATGCTGCCGAGGTGGGACAGGTGAGTGGAGGTGCCGAGCATGCTCAGCGGCTTTCCTTCTACAGTCTACATGAGACAATAAAAGCAAGTAAGACAAGTGCGGGGCAAATGCATTTGCGGTGTGTGCAGCGAAAGATGACAGTAATATTTGTCACCCGCAGGGTTAGAGTTCACACCTTGACAGTGAGCAAGGTTTGCTGTTAGTACTGGATTGACTTTATTCCACGCGTGTGTGTGTGTGTGTGTGTGTGGTTGTGCATCTGTCCTAACCTTTGAAATGGTGCCTGCTGGGCTTCCTCCTTTGGTGAAGGGCTGAAGGTGCTCCAGCCACTCTTGCAAATCCTGTGAACTACTGCACAGCACTGTGACGCGCTCAATGCCTCCTGCGACATACAAACACAAAACGGACAAACACAGACAAGTGGAAAGTTACACACGGCAAAGAATTGTGCAGAGTAAACACATGCAAATGGTATGCAGGTGCCATTTAGCGACTTAAAGGTCACATCCACGATCTACATGATAAAGTTTCCCCAGTTTGTTTCGCAACACTGTAATCATGGACTAAATGTAAAGTGGATGCCATCACATCACATGTCCGTATGTATCTGATTATTTGTGATTTGTGTTTTATTTGTAAGTACATTTTCTTAAACAGGTTAACACACCAGATGAAGACCAGCTACTGCTTGACTTGGGACTCGACTCATTATAGTATGTTATGACACTGCCGTATTCTCAGCTATGCCAAAGAAGACGGGTCATATTTTCTCCTCCACAGCTTCAGAGACAAACCTGTGATGTCAAAGGCATAGTGGGCACTGTCGGCATCGTCGACGTGTCTTGTTACTGTTGTGCCCGTCAGTGACAGTCTTCCCTGAATGAGACAAGGAGAGGGAGAAGAAATAAGTTACCGGATATAAACATGACACGCTTTTATCTCTGATCAACGAAAAAAGTTTCTTTGCTCCACCATGACAGCTATATGAACGTTTTTGGACTGTAGAAAAAAGACACATGATCGATGATTTTTATGGACCAAACGACTAATATTAATGAACAGTGAAAATAATTGATGATGAAAACAATTGTGTGTTCATTGCATGAAACTATAGAAATGAGTGGTATAGATAAATAACAAATCTATTAGACCACCTGTCATAAAAATGAGAAAACACACATAATTATAGAAATCTTTCAAAAACATGTTTTTATACGTTTTATTTGAACCTGCTTGGAAATTAATCAAACAGGATATTCAACCACTAAAACCTCCTAACCCACTAAAAAAAAAAGTAAATAACTATAATGACAAATAATTGACAAAAATTAGTGTGCTTTACTAGTTTTTTTTAGGTTTTTTTGTAAAACAGTCCATTTGCAAACAATGCAAATGGATAACAATAATATTGGGTATTGGGTAACAATAATAATTATATTTTAGCATTAAAAATATCACTTTGGTTAAAGAGTTTCTACATACTGGTGTATTAAATATGATTTTGATAGTTAGCAATGCTGTTAATTTAGGGCAGCTGTGGCATAAACCTTTCATTGGGTAGTGGTCTAATAAATTGGTTAAGTGCTTTTTTTTATTAGTTTTAATAATGAATGTATTAATTTACTTTTTTTTTTTTAATTATGTGAGTGCCGAGAATAAAATCCCATCGACCACTATTAATCACTGCGGAGAAATATTTTTGTTACTCAAATAGTTTAAGTAACAGAAAATGTGGAGATAGTAAAAGTCATTTGTTTGGAGATTAAAGAGAGATTAGCATTTTGTGTGTGTGTGTGTGTGTGTGTGCGCAAACCGATGAAAGGCACATGCGCAGTCGCTCACCTGATAAATGAAGCCACTCATCCGGGGACTGGCGGAGAGCATTACCAACACACTGGGGAAAAGCATTAAATAACGCTCCTCTTTTTCCTGTAAGAATGAACAAATGTGATTAGGGTTTCAACGAGACCACGCCAAGGACATACATGCAACTGTTAGTTAGCTGGTTAAACAAAATGTTTTCTCCTGAAGCCGTTGTTTTTGTATTTGCACTGTGAGGAGCAGCTGAAGCCGTTCATTGTGTTGTTTATGAAAACACAATATGTTCCACTTTATTCTGCACCCAGACCCCACTTGTGGCCCACTGTGCTGGAAAATTGAGATGAGCAGATAAGAAGAGTTTGAGATGTGTAAAAAAAAAAAAGTGGTACAGTGGTTGGAAAGTGGTTGGCAGTGATCAAAATATGGTAAATCCAAATGTATACGTTGGGCTTTATTCCAACCATCAAATAAGGTCGACCCCCCCACATAGAAACCACACACAGAAAAGGAGTAGGCTTTTCAGCCTGCGTTTGACAGACATTAAGTTCCTGTTTTGATACAGAGTTAGTAAAAGCACATAAGCACATGTGATTCATAGACTGTAGGAAACAAAAACCCATTCATTCACATTTAAATTGTGGATTAACGTAAACACATGCATTCTCATCACAAAATGTAAAAAAAGGGGGTTGGGGGGTTAGACCAGGGGTGTCAAACTCAAATGACCAATGAGAGAGAGAAAAAAAAAAAGTGTGAAAACACAACTTTTCAGGAGCGTGTGGGCAATATGAGTGCAAGTCCATCCCAGGACAAACACACAGAAACAAACAACCATTCACTCTCACAATCACACCTACTGTCAATATTGAGTGTCCATTTAATCTAATCTGCATGTTTTTGGAGCGGGGAGGACGCTGGAGAACCCGGAGAGAACCCACCCACCCACACACACACACACACTTACACGAGGTGAGCACACAAACTCCACACACACAGAGACACGTGGTGTCGCCTTCTTATCTCGTGCCCCGTCCAGTTAGAATTTTGAAGATGAGCGAAAAGAGGGAAATATCACTTTTTCCTTTTTCCCCGCTGACGTTAGATGTGGTAAAATCTCACATGCCTCTCACCTCACTGGACCCATTTTTCAAGTGGACCTGGGACATGTAGGCTACATGACCCAGGCTCTTCATACTGTCCCCCTCCCAGCCCCGCACAGGTTCCGACAAGATCTGGATCTCCAGGTTCTTGCGCTTCCTCAGTTCTTGGCACTGTGTCTTAAAAAAAAACAAAAAAAAAAAACAAAAAAAACACAGACACTAATGTAAACATCAGTCAACGTAGATGACAAAATATTTCAGGATTCTGTAAAAACACAAACTTTATTTGCTGGTAGTTTCTTAATTAGCAGCAGAGGATCTTTTCGAACTAGAAAACGCATCCTTTTGTTTATGACGCATAATATGTCTGCATAACGTGTAAGTGTAAGGAGAAACCTGCAAAATAAGGTAGTTTACTTTCAGGTGATATGCCGGGGTTCTCCCTCCACAGGCAGGAAAAGTGACAATGCAACATAGGCAACTTTCCACGGCACTTGAAACAAAAATGGTTCTGTAGGGAGGCCGGCCTGCCTGCCTGCCGGTGCGCCCACACACACACACACACTGAGCATTGCAAATTTTAAATGTCAGTATGGTGCCTCTTTTTTTATCTCTCACTTTCCTGTGCAGCCCTGTCAAAGAGACAGGTGTGAGTCACCTCACCTATTCTTACACAGAACCCAGAGCTTTACCAGGGAAATGTGCACACAAGCAAGTGCGGTTGATCGTTTTTCAAATCCAACTTTTCAAAGATGGCATTTCCTGTCGCACCCACTGTAGGAACAACATTACTGTTCTGTGCTACTACAGAGCAATCCCTCTGTAGTCTTTAAACAAATGGAAAAAAAACCCGAATGTTTACAACCAAAATGAATGGTTGAGTGGTTTGACTGTTTGACTGGAGATTGTTATATTACACACGTTAACACCATGACGGAGAATTGATGTCAAAGGCTTACAGGTTTCGTTTAACGGAGACTTGACTCTGCACAACGTATATGGAGACCAACATCAACCAAGATTATACAGATTAGGGTTCGTTTCCACACGAAAAGCCCACTGGATTTCCAGACTTACCACTAGGCTCCGAAAAACTGCAGTTGCCTTCACAATGTCGGTGTAGTCGGGGTGGGCTTCCTGTGGTAAAGATAAATCAAGACACCACATGAAACATAGCAGGTTAAATCAAGCCGGCGCCCTCACGGTGACATAGCCCACGCGAGAGACTCGCGCTCTCTCTCGTTATATTTCCGACGCGTCTGTACCTCCACATGCCGCTCGAGCTCCTGCAGTAGGGTGGGATACTTGTCGAGCCTCATGAAGGGCTTGCTCAGACTGGAGGTCAGGGTCAGGATCCCCGGAGCACTTGCTCCCTGGCTCTCCATGAATTTGTCTAGTTCATCACTGTTAAACACAGAAACACACACACAGTTACGCTTTATGTCTTGTATTGTTTTGGGGGGTTTTTCCCTCCCAAGACACAAAATAAAGCTGATAAAGAATACAGAGCATCCTGACGACATAGGAATATTTTATAAGACCTTTATAGCACCATGAAACCTTTAAAGGCTTAGCCTAAAACATAGCCTGACTAGAGCTGAAACGATTAATCGATTATTAATCGACTACTAAATTAATCTACAACTGTTTTGATCATCGATGAATCGGTTTGTTGCCTTTTTCATGATTAAGACAAGATTTTCGATTGTTTAAGCTTCTTAAATGTGTTATTTTCTTCATTTCTTTGCTCTGGATAACAAAGAAATCATTTTGGTTTGTGAGAACATCATCATTTCCAGGTATGACGAACACTGATCAACATTTTTTAAGGTTTGGTTTTATGGATCAATCGATTAATCGTGAAAATAATCGACAGATTAATCGATTGTGAAATAATCCTTTGTTGCAGCTCTAATCCCGACACTGAAAATCAGCAATTTAAAAAGTCACACCCAAATTTTTTTTACTATAAATAACACATAGCAGGAGACCGTATTATGAAATACAGTACATTGATTATAAAGCTATGTATAAGTCACCAGTGCAGTGTACAGACAGCGCTGCACGTTTCATGTAGTAATCAAAAAGTTTCTCTGAAAACAGGTTTATCGAAAACTCTTGAGTTTGTTAAGCCTCAGACGAGGGAAACTCTAAGTTTCCTTTCTCAGGATAAGTCACCTCAGTGTTCAGTTCAGAATCATGCTCAAGACTTAAACTTAAACCTGCTGGAGCCCAGTATTGACAACATGACAGGGGCAAACTGAATTTGTCTCCATGTTTGATAATAAATGCAATATTTGTGCTCATTTAAAAATAAAATAAAAACAAACTACTAACTGATGAGGTCAGGATAACCTGACCTCATCAGGTCAGGTTATTATAAGCACACTTCCCCATTCATTTGTCACTGTAGCACATATTACTAACACATGTACCCAATTGCCTTAATGAAACATTAAAAGCAGCAGAAATTAGGTCCACAGTTTAGCTTTTGAACATTTGCAGCTTTTATCAGCTGTTCACTGCTCTGCGTGCTCGGTATGTTGTAGCAGCACTGTCTGCGAACGCAAAACAAGCTTAATGTGAATGAAAAACGCTCGCCTGTAACCACATCTGTATACATCCTGTCAACAGTTGACTTCTTCCGCATCTCTGTCTTCACCTCTTCATGTAGAATCTGGCGAGGCAGTTCATTTGAAAAGCAAACCATAGCCATTTAAACTTCTGTGTTTCGACACAGTCTCAGTTTATCCTCCAGGTAACTTACAGATGGAACGTCTGACACCTTGTGGCTCTCAGCTAAACTACAGGTCACCAATTTAAGTCGTCCTCAAAATCATAGGGTAATAGAAAGGTAACATTAACATTAAAACAGTGGAAATGCATATATTTTCTGCCTTTGACTCATTAAATATAAGTGAATGACTTGACTACATGGGAGTTGAAATCCGAAACAAAGAGAAGGGAATACAGTTTTGTGAGAACGTTTTTGTCATGTATCATTTCGACTTTGGTAAATCATTTCATGAACCATCACTTCATCATGTAACCTCTTGTTTGGAACCACTGGGTCAAAATATAGTTTGAAGGAAGTGGTGTCTGTTTTCGTGAAGTTTTCCGTGGCACGATTGACATTCAGTAAGTCAAAAGTGAACACTGAATGTTTTCATATCTGTGATCTACTGTATGGCTGTGTGTGTGTGTGTGTGTGTGCGCGTGCAGGGGCTGACCTGTGGTCAGTGAGGATGCACACAGCTGAGGGGTGACTGGAACAGTAAGCCAAGTACAGAGTCTTGATCTGACACATCAGGTTTAAATAGCAGCCAGCCACTCGCTGCTGGCCCTCAGGAACTCTGCAAGGTCAGACACACGGAGACAAGGTCAGACACACGGAGACAAGGTCAGACACACAGAGACAAGGTCAGACACACAGAGACAAGGTCAGACACACAGAGACAAGGTCAGAGAAGTGGACCAAATATCAAAGTCACCGAAAGGCATTGGCTGATATTATTTCTGTTGGCTTTATCCACCCTAAGACATTTTCAGAAGTAATTTTTAATCAGATGAGATATAATTTAAGTGACAGTTGTGAGTTTGGCACAAATGAAAAAGCCATTGTAGACTGTACATTGTTCACTTTATCATTATATTTGTGCCATGTTTTGTACACCTATTTGTTGTTTTGTGAGCGCATAATCCCTGGGTTGTACGTGTACTTTTTGTTTTGTTTGCGTAAACTCAAGTCGTGTGTGCACGAAACCCCCGAGTGTTCACAAACAAAACAGCGTCTTCGCACGTGGTACGGTCTGCGCCACAATTCCAACCAATCACTGACTTACTGACCTCCTCCGTATCACCCAATCAGATCGCTAGACAGACGAGCTAGGGCGCTGTACTATGGGAACACTGTAGGGTTGCCAGACTTCTACGAAGAGGCTGTTTAGTATGTGTGCGCACAAAACATTGATTATGCACCTACAAAACAACAATATGGCACAAATAGAACACTTTGTGATGTATGAGCCCAAATTCCATCCCCACACTTTGCCAGTTTTCTCCTTCCAGTAATTTTAGATGTCTCTGTTTCCCCACCCATGCAATGCATGCATCACATAACATGATGAAAGAAGTTGTATAAAGACAGTATACACTTTAGGTGTATTTAGGTGTCATGTTGACTGTGATGCATTTGCCTGTCTGAAACAAAACAGCAGTTATTGCAAAAAAATATAAAGAAACTAATAGGAATATGGTGTCTGGGAGGAAGGCAGGACGTGAAAGCAATAAATACGAATGTATGTGTGCACATTAAAAAAAACAAACTAAAATGGTCTTCTAAAAAGGACCTACTTGGTACAATCCTCCAAAGACGCACATAGTCCCTGCTGGAAGGTGAGTATCTCCTCCAGGTTTCCACACAGGGTGGCGCTGTCCGCACTAGTCAGCCTGAACAAATACAGCAGATATTAGACGACAAGGAGTTTGGTTCAACTTCAGTACTGAAAGGACGTTGAGGATGAAATTATTGCAGATAGTGTCATTAATTATAAATTCCATTGCCATTGCTTACTTACTTCTTACTACTGTCGCTGGCCTGCAACGGTCGTAGGTAACAACTCAGCAGGGTTTGTAATTCTTTGACAAACTCTCGCTCATGTTCCACGATGTCTTGCACCACCTGCAACAGCAACGCGGTCAGAATGTTAGCATGTTAATGTCAGAGTCCAATAAAACAAGAAAAGAAAGAAAAAAAAGGATCTGGTTCTTGTTGTTTTTTCATTTAAGCTCACTTAAAAAGGTAAGAGGATAACAGAGTATACATTGAATTAGAGGATTCACACAGATTAGAGGGTTGCAAAGCTTTTTTTTTGACAAAAAGAAAGCTATTATTCAATTAATAAATACAGTGAACTCCACTGGCTACCCTTAGCCACACATCAAATTCAAATCACTGATGCTAGCCTACAGAGTGCTCCATGGGGCTGCTCCCACCTACTTAAATGCTCTCATAAAGGCTTACGTTACCCCTCAACTACTCCGTTCATCAAAGGATTTACGTCTGGCGCTGCCAAAACCCCGCACAAGACAATCCAGACTCTCGTCGTGTGTCAGACTCTGTCTTCGACAGACAGGGGCGTCCCTGTCTATCTTCAAGAAGCTCTTGAAAACCCAGCTCTTCCAAGAGCATCTTCTGTCCTAGCACTTAGCCTAGCCCCCCCTCCCCTGCACTCTCTCCTTCTGCACTTGGCTCCACCTCGGCACTGTTTCCATCTAGTGATTTCTTACCAAGACTACTTCTATGTAGCTTGTTCCTCTTTTGTACGTCGCTTTGGATAACAGTGTCCGCTAAATGCTTAAATGTAAATGTAATAAACAATCATTGTTCAACTGTGACCATGCAACCTCAGGAAAATAAAATAAAAATTCACTTACCACGCTGTAGTAGTTCTTGGTCAGCTGAGTTCCTTTGGGAGACACGGGCTTTTCTATAAAGGAAATAAACATCGATCATCAAGGATTGCCAAGTTCCTACGTTTTTTTTAAACCCGCTTAAATTGAAATAAATTATTGTTATTACTATCAGGAAGGGATTTTTAGAACATTTCTGTTTCTTCTGCACACAATGTCTTTTACGACATAGAACATAAGTAATGCCAACTCAAGTCCCATCAAGCCCAGAAATTCATGATCATATTTTTGTGTGATCCGACTCACCACAGGGTTTGATCTCCCGTACGTAGTTGCTGGGAAACCAGCCCGTCTTGCCATTGAGCGTGCCCTCCCACCATCCTCCCTCCTCCTGCCGCGTCACAAGGATCATATCGCCTTTATTGAACGACAGCTCGTCCTCGTTGTTCTGCTTGAAGTTGAAGCGAGCCTTCACCATCGGCTGCCCGCCGCCGCCACCGTTCTCAGACATCTCCTGTCGGAGCGATGATCAGACACGGTCAGCGAAACGCGTGCAAATGTACAAATATGCAATATTTTCTATTTGTGTTTTGTGATCAAAGTTTTACTCAATGCTCTGAATGTAGGACATAAAGTGAGCACACAACACAAAGACACAACAGGTAGAAATCTATAGAAGAGACCATACCAGTGATTTGGATTGTCTACGCAGTGAGCCTTTGGATTTGGCAGAGGAGAGGGTGTGTGACGACGTTGACTGACTAGGAGAGGAGGCACTGGACTGTGAACATGACCTCTCCGCTGCACAGTCTAAGGACACAGACATAGAAGAAATGTGGAGACTATTATTTCTGGTTTAGGTGTTTACATGATCTGACACAGGTGCACAAACTTTACTATACACACACACACACACACACACACACACACACACACACACACACACACACACACACACACACATATATATATATATATTCACAACTTCCAGTATATAGATACAGAACTAATAAAAATAAACATGTCTCAGTCCAGGAAGTGCAACTAATTAAAACATACTGTTTTAAATACTTTCCTACAACTCCAGCTCTAAAATGCAGTCTGGCAGGTGAGTTATGTTACAGACGGCCAAGGCCTCTACTGTGTCATCATAAAGCTACTGCAGCAGAGGAACAGTGCAGTGATTTAGGTTCAGGAGCTGCCAGCTGTTCTGCATGGAGTGCAATTCTTGAGATGCTCTCACAGAGGTTGCAATTTTATTTCCATTACTTACTTGAAAAGTGACACATGGCTGCCCTGCGATGACGTGCAACTCCCTCACACAAACGAACAAGTGCAAACACACTCGCTTAAAAAAAATCCCTCTCCATATCCAGCTGGACGCAAGCCAGGTGATTCTGTCTAATCTCATTGCAAACAGCAGAAGAATAAAAAATGATGATGAGCATGCACCGCGGGCCTTCTAATTCAGATCTAATATGGAGTTCATCTTGGGGCCAAAGAACTGACACTCGCTTGAATGTAGTTCCACTGACGGGCATTAAAATGTGTTATGGCAACACTTTCTGTGAAACCCCTCCAGATTTGTATCAGCACATCATCTGGAATCTGTCCATGAATGTTAAAGATGGAAAAGCCAGAGATTCCCCGATGTTTTCCATACGCAGAGACGTCAGGGTGCATCTCGGCGAGGCCTAACTGATGCAATGATAATAACCCTGAAAGCAGCAGGACAGTCCGCACGTACTGGTGGGACCCACTGATCCCTCATGCCACTCCCCACATACAGAGTCATCCTGTAAAGCTCTGTGGTTACTTTTGTAATTACTGTACGCTGACAGCGATCAAAGTATTGACCTTAAACCAACAAATACTCAACACAAAAACTCCTGAGGGAGGAGCGAGGCTTGGAAAAGGACTGTTTTCCCCGTGGTTATATGCCTCTGCCAGTCTTCAGAAAGTAAATGTTTTATTCACTTTAAGAAAAATGTTTTGAGGACATTTTTAGCTTAATGGAATTACATGTATCATCTAAATTCACCTTCAGCCCAACAGCACAGACTTATCTACAATCACGAGGGTTTCAAGATTAGAATCACTGATTCAACATCTGACCGAAAGGGAATTACAGTCCTATTCTCCCATTACAGTGTTTCCCCTTGACAACGGTGTTGTTGTCCATTTGAAAGCGAGCCATGTTCATGCGAGTCAGAATATATTTAAATTTCATTACAATTATTATAAATATGATCGTTCATTCATGTTCATGTCTCCGTTATGTTGAGATGTTTTACAGAACATTTAACACCCCCTATATGCTTCATATTCCCCTCTTAACCAACCAGATTAATATAATAATCTGAAAATAGAATCAATATAATGTAACATAAAGCCTCATAAAGGTGCATGAACACAGAGGGCTTGTTCACCTCTGAAGACGGGAGAGCAGCTGCTACTGGCGAGCATGTCAAAGATCTGCATATTAAACTGAGCCACTGTGGCATGCATTACCCTCTCCATTGATGTGCACAACAAAGTTTGATCCAACAAAAAAAAAATTAAAAAATGGGAGGAGCAGGAGAAAATGTATCTATTTGACAACTTTATTATCTTTTTAAAGTCACCTGTGGAGAAGATATACCAGACGTTTGCTGTTGATGATTGCTTAATTGTGAGGATGTTGTTCTTGTGCGAACATGTATGTGGGTTTCATAGTATATTCATTATTGGAAAAACACCACCTCTGACTCTACTGGCAAACAGCCGCAGCATTCTGTTGACACGGCGTCCTGACATTCATAGATGAATCATCAAATATTAATAAGAATTTTTCAACCATTGAAATAACCACCTCGCTGTCAGGCACAAGCTAATCCAGGTATGTCACAAATACAATGATCTGAAAACAGGCTTGAACAATACTGTATATTAAAACATATGCAGAGGTGGCAGATTGGTTTGATAACCTGCTAAACAATCAATATCACTGGATCTCAGGGCAACCGTGAGCTGGATACTTGAAGGAATCTACCTCTTCAGTTCAGCCCAAACAAGAGCAAAGCAATTAGACCTCAACTGCTGTGGTGCTGTGACACTGTCAATCAATTCAAGCTGTAGCTGTGTCAATGTTGAACATAAAACACTCCTCATATGGACGCACAAAACGTATACAACAACAAAATTCATTGAGCATATACGGATGCAAATGAGACAATATGGCCCCCAGCATGACACAAACACACACTGCCATGCCAGCTGGTCATGGGTAACATACCAAATCATGTTTCAGAATGGCTGCTTGGACAATTTGCCCACCCAAAACACCATCATAGTACATATGTGATGCAAATGACATCAGCTGTCCACTACTTATACAAAGTGGAGAAGTAAGAACACTTAAAAGAAGCATTTAGTTATTTATTTATAAATGACTTGAATTACTTTCGACAGTCGATGCCTATTTTTTCCCTTTGGTGCATCGGGAAACTAATTCTCAATTTCAAACCAAAACAATGATAGCAAACAGTCCCCGATACAGGGGAATGGAGGAAACAGAGAGAGACCGCAATTCGTACCTTGTGTGGCGAAGTTGAAAGCCAGCAAAGTGGTGAGTACTTTGCCAAAATTGTCCCCAGTGTATAACCACTCCGGTTCAAATCCCTGAAGACATAGAAAAGGCACAAGAGAATGCATTACAACCTAGACAAATAAGCAGCCCCAAACAATCTATTAACTGGAGTGCATCAGGTCATGTGGAAGAAAATACAATCCAAATAAAAAGAGATAGAGACAGAAGACTTACTCAAGGCTGCAACAAACAATAGAAGCACAGTGAAAAGCAAACAGGAAAACTGACATGCTGTGCACTTTTAATAAAAACAGATAGTGCCAGGCTCATTTGTGATCTACACATGCCTACACTCCCAATTTCTCACGGCTTGCGCGCTCAGTCTCAGACTGCTATCTTATTTCCTCCAGCAGATAAGGTTACACATTTTAAATAAAACATCTTAAATATAGCGTTTGAGTAGTACAGCCATGGTCATGAGTTGTATAGAACCTCATCCAGAGTTAAAGCAAATGTAACCATTACATCGTTATGTTATGGGATCAGCACAAGTTTTTACACAGCATGCTTTTTGACATTGACAAAAAATTTAATAAATACTAGGTGGATGATGTTTTATTTAATGAATTTTCACCACTGGTATTTAAAAGATGGGAAAAAGCATCCATTTGCACTGATAAAACAAAAGGAAAGAATAAACAGGACCTTGACCGAGGCTGGGGTCTGTAGTTTCACATGAGTCATGTTAAGAATTCATGTTACTCTATTTGACTGGATTAAATCAGCGCAAAGAAATCATACCATGCAGCTCATTAAACAACAAAAACCCTGAGGCCTTGAGCAGTAAATTGATGCTTCCTCTTTAAGCATTTCAGGGCAGAAGTGAAAGTAGTATGACTGCTCTCTTTGTGTAGTCACAGGACAAGTGGGCACAATTCAAAATAGCAAAAAAAAAGTCCCTTTACCATGATCACATCACTGACCATAGGATGGGCAGGGCTTGCTGACTGATACTTTTGACAGTGGCTCTTCAAAAACCTCAAACGTTCTAATTACGGGCTACGGCAGGGCTGATGGATAAAAGGCAAAAGGGACCTCCCAGACATAACAAGCCAGCTGCGTGGAACGACTGAACCACTCGACTTTGCAGTGAGCCAGACCTGCTGACTCAATTGGCTGTTTAAAGAAAACCAACTGAAGTGATTCAAGACCAGAGAGGATTATTTATAAAGCTCAAAAAGAAAACGACTGTCCAGTGTGGCAGTCACAAACAGGCTGACATCTGCAAATGATTTGACCCCTATAAATGTAAAGGTATTTTTTTTAGCAACCCTGGCCTGCCTCCGCCACAGGGGCTATGTTTATTTGGATGGATGGTGTATGGCCCCAGGAAGAAATATTAAGATTTTGGTGGTGATTCGAATACAGATCAGAATTCAGGGGTGTTTTTGACCCTGTGGGAAACTGAGCAGCCTTAACTGAGGTTTGAGCTCTGAATACTTTCTGTACTTTTTAAGACATGCAGCAAAAAACAAGCCACTACGACATGAAAGATAAGTTAAGAGGAAGTTAACACTGTTGAATGACAGGTTGTGCATCACAATCACAACTCGTCCAACAGCTTCCCTCAGGTCTGGACTGTGACTGACAGCATGCCTGCCTGTGTGGCTAACGCCACATGGACGTGTGAGGAAAACATATGCCAGCTGCAGACCACAATACAAGCAAGAGTGTGTTGACGGTGTCCTCTTTGAACCGCAGTGGGCGTAGAGGGTTAAGTGAGGATTTACTGACCGATAAAAGCTCATTCCGAGACAAAACACCACACTTGAAGTAACTTACCTCCACTTTCAAAGACGAGCATCCTCTCAAAAACTCCTTGATATTGGAAACGCAGTCGGCTTCGGTCCTCGGATCCTGGCAGTACTGCACGGACACACACACACACACACACGACACAAATATATAAACAAACACCTCGGTTTAGTGTAGGTTATAAACACTGGACACGCGTTCTTGTCTGACGCTCCCTGCCGACCTGACATTAATTTGTTGTGTCATAAAAACGTGCTGTAGCGATACAAAGTAACCTACAGTAAACAGAGTGTGGAACTGTGGATTAAATATTCCTGCGTCTCCACACACAACCATTTACAGAGCAGAAATGTAAAGTGCACGCGATTTGAACACAGCATCCGCCCTCTTTTCTGACTTCCAAAATAAAATATTAATTAACATTTGAAAAGGTGCGTAGAGAAGCTTAGATTTTGGCTCATTGTAACTGAATAAAAAATATGTTCATTTGTGCGAAAAAGGATACTCGACGAGATAGAACAACGAGCAAGACATGACTTTAGAACATATAAAGGTAAGAGTTACTACTTCCTGTTTAATTCTGTGTTTCCGGTTACATTGACGCCGCTTTACGTCTGAAAGAGACTTTCAGGAGGAAGTGACGAATTAGCTGTACAACTGTTATTCATAATTATCAACTTTTATCATCTCAGTAACGAAGCGTTATCAATGTTAAGAATGTCAAACACTTAACATAATAGAAAGTGTCTCCGAGTGCGTTTAAATAAACTCGTGCTCTGTGTCTCCTGAGGTGTGTATGTTTCACGCACTTTCTCGCTTAAGAATTTCTTCTGTTTTGGTGGGTGTTCACTCCTGCTCACTTGTGTCAAGAATGCGGAACATTCTCTGTGCTTCACTGGAAACCGTATCTAATAATTCCCTTTATTGTAAACCCCACAGAAAGCAGATGTAGATAAACGCTGTACGGTGTTTTAAGAGCACAACGAAAACATGAAAACACAACGAGACCAATCTTGATAACTACAACAATGTATGAAGGCCCAACTGCTGCGGGGAGAAGTTCTCGGTATCAGTTACATCTGAAACCACTCCCTTCCTTTTTAGTGAAAGCCGTCGGTCATTAGATATTCGTTAACTTGTGTTTGCTCATATCAACCTCTCACCTTGGGTGTGAAGCCAGGTATGAGCCGCTCGGCGAGCTTGCACAGGACGACCCCATCCTTCAGCGATGTTTTCAGAAAGTCCTCCGGGTCCGCTATATTCTTTTTCGGCGAGCTGAGCACTCCCAGTGATATTAACCACGTTACGGTTTGCTCCTCTGGATTCATCGCTCCCCAACGATCATTGCCTAAGCACGCATTGCTGTTGCAAGAAAACTGGCGGCCTGTTCCGTATCAGTATGCGACTCACATCCGCACTTCTACCACAAGTTAAAAAAAAAAATACGAGGCGGTGGGGGAAGGACGACGGTGTTTCTACTCTTTCAAACTGATGATGATCACCCCTACTGGCAAATAGGCACCTCAACAATGGACAGGAGTCTTTTCCTCTAATGCAACATGCTGACAGAGGACATTAAATACCATCAGGGACTCAATTTCTGACGTGCAACAAGAGATCAGATATTTATCTACTAGGGAAATAACTCAGAATAAGGCTAACGTTACTGTAAAACCACTTGCAAATAACTAGAATAACTTAACAATGACGTACAGCAGGAAATTGCCTCAATAGATCAAATTCACTAAAAGCACATCAACATTAAACTAAAGCACTGAGAGCACATACCTTCACCACAGCCTCTCATTTCCCTTAGTGTCAATATACTCCCCCACTCAATATTGCAATTGCTAAAAATAAATCCCATATCTGGATCCCCACCATCTAATCATTTCAACATTAAACCAAACCCCTTCATCCCCCAATTTAGAGTAGATTTATGCTCTTAAAAAAGTTTGGAAATCAAAGACTACAAAACATCAACCAAGAGTCTCACATACCTTATGACATTTGAAATACATTCGCTACTTCCTTTTCCTTTAATGACTGACAACACGGGGGAACACTCTTTTCAAAGTCTTTATTGAAAACACCATCAACTGTGAATTTGATCAAATCCTCAGCCTGTGTTCTTCCCACTTTCAACACGCTCCGCTTGAAGAAACCAGCAACTTCAACAGATGCCTGTCCGCGCCATTATCTGAAATGCTGTATACAATGACAAGTGATTTCACATGGTTTAATGTAATAGCAATGAAGAGTAATAAAAAACAATTACACCCCAATGACATTTTAACTTCTTCAGGAGTAATTAAACAGTTATTACTCTACATTTTTCCAAACATTCAGGTTTTCAAGAAATGAATACAGTAAATATTTAGACTCACCTGCATGAGTGCACTGGGCTTGGTCAGTTCAATAACTTGAAGACACAGTTCAGGTTAAGTTTCAAGGGCAAGTGCCTTCAAGGGATGTTCATCCTGCAATGAGAATACAATATTAACATGTTGCCCTTGTCTTAATCATGTATTCATAAAATGTGAAAGCAATTTTTTTTAGTCCTTGGTCCGACTTAGAATTTTGTTTTGTTAGTGTTTGTTTCCAGTTTGGCAGTTGTGACGATGGCATTCTCCCAGAGGTCTCCATTGTTTGAATTGGCATGCTTGTGGAAAAGGTTCTGATTCTGAGTAAATCACTGTTAATTTAAAAATGCCTTTTCAACCAAAAAAAAAAAAGTAACTAGACATTTCTACACGATAACAAAAAGTGCTGTGGCCAATCATTTGATTGTTGAGTGGAAAGGCAAAAAGGTGTTGTTTTGAGGGCTCAGTTGGTGTCAAAGGTTTCATTGTTGGAAACGGACGAAATGTCTTGAAATGCTCCTTCACTTGACAACTTAGCTGCTGAAAACTGACTACAATGAAAAAGCCTCATTTGGTTGACCTCCATTTGTCTTTTGTCCCTTGTGGCAAAAGTTGTCTTGGATTTCACCCCTTTGAGTGGAGATAGCAATACAGGACAATGAGAAACTCACTTACAGATGAGAAACAAAGAGGTTTGCTTTGCTTACCAGCTCTTGACTATCGGTCGAGTTGCATTTGGTTGTTGTTGCCTTTGGTTTTGTCGTTGCATGCCATCAAATGGCTCATAGGGAGATGGGTCCATTTCCAAGGAGACTACATTGGAACATTTCTAGAGTAACAGTTGCCTAACCCTTGAAAACAGCAGCGTCCAGTTTGAAGAATTAACTCAAGTTACTTGTCTATTTGTATAGTATGAGCAGAGACTCACCTAAACTTCAGGACACTTCATGGATATCATGGCGCTACTGAGATTCATGTTAACGCCTCTGATCTTGTTTTGAAAATGGATGAGCGGTGTTCAAAGTACAACTAAAAGCTTTATTAGAGTAGCCAGGCTTATAGGGCATTGCAGATACCAACAGCACTGAATGTACAAAACACTCACTTGGTAACTGTACTGTTACATGAGCAAGAAAATACTTAAAAAAAAAAGGTTTACACATAAAAAACTGGAAAAGTCAAGATACAGTTCAAAGCTACGGTTCATATTCCACAGATTTAGACATGGCTAGTTTGTCTTGTCAGATTTCTTCCAATGCATGTTTACTGTACACGGAGACTATCATTTGCTTTAGTTCAATTTCCATGGTCAGTTCAGTATCTGCTGCGAGCCATTCCTCTATCAGCTCGATTGCCCCCACGGCCACCTCGTGGCCCTCCACGACTTGAGCTGCTGTATGAATCACGAGGAGGGTAGCCTCTCTCAACAGGGGGAGCTGGGCCCCTATCCTGCCTGCCCATTCGCTCACCACGGCTAGGTGGGTATGGGTCACTCCGACTGCTGGGGTAACTGTCACGACTGCCATAGCCATCCCGGGAACTGCTGCCATAGTCATCATAACGACTGCTTCCACTGCTCCCACCATAGGATGGTGGGGGGCCCCGTGAAGGTGGGGCGCTGCGAGAGTTACCTGCAGGGTCAATGGGTCAGGTAATTGGCAACGTTTAATTTATACATTTTCTCGCACTGCAAGGTGCTTATTCTTTTGCCAATAGAAAAATTTCATGAACGACATATTTAAATGTCGCACCATGGATTCAAGCTTAAATGTAACATGGATATTTATAGTTGATATCTGCAGTAATATATCCAAGCACAGGAAATAAATGGTCAGTGTTACCCATCTCAGCATGCCATTGATTTGAGAAGCCTTTTTCCTTTTAGAGCTCCAAGAGTTAGAACTGCAGGTTAAGGACGAAGTTTTCACAGTTGTCTTGAGGGTTTTGAGACGGTTACTCCTTGAGGGAGTGGTGCGCTAGGCAACACATACTGGGTGGTCAACAGATGTTTCCAAGGACTTTTTGGAGTTCCTTTTTGTTTCAAATATTACATGTTACTTCTGCATATTGCAAAAAAAAACGATTCTTTTTATGAACGCAGATGCAACGGTCATATGCCAACGCTTTGGGATGTAATTGCTTTTCATTTAAAATGCCAATGGTCCTAATTTTCTAGTAGCTGGAAAATGCGCAACAGGGATTTCACGTCAGAGACGCAGAAAATGGAACGGAGACGTTTAAAGAGGGTTTCTGTAAAGTTGTTTCCTCTGGGGAGGGGAGAAACTGTAGCTTCTTCTGAATGGCGACTGTGGTAGTCGATACTATGACCTGGTGCGTTATTTGTGTAGCTTTTCCTTGTGCCACGGAGTTTTGTTTTTACATTCAGAGTCATACATATCTTACCATAACCATCATATGAATCACGGTAGGAGCCACCACTAGGGCGATCAATATAGCTTCTTGGTTCACGGCCTCCCCCATAATTATCACGATCACTATAATGTAAGGACAAGTGTTATTAACCATGTGTGATATTATCTTTTAAACCTTTCCAATCACTGATACACTCACCTGTATCCTCTTGACATTGAGCCATAATCATCTCGGGAATTGGAATTAGAATATTCTCTGTATGAGTAATCTCTGGGCGGAGGTCCATAATCCCTTGAATCTCTGGAATTGTAATCCCGGTTGGAGTAGCTGTAAAACAAGTCACAATTAACTGCAGCACTGTCAACAGAGCTGAAGTAAAAGTACGCTCAAATGAAAAAGTCTTACCTGTCTTTAGAGTTGTAATGATCATCTCGTGGTGATGGATAATCATCTCTCCTGGACATCATGGAGTCTCTGCGAGGTGGTGGACCATAAGGATCTCTGTCCCTTGACATAGGTGCTAGAGAGCAATGACAAACCCGCTCCTTGATGACCAAATTCACCCGAGTCACACACACACACACAAATACTTGAAATATCTACACCTCAAGGGTAATCACAAGGGTAACACAGCAGCACAATTCTAAAACTTTGGATACATTAAGCATAGTACAAACCAATGTCCTCATGCTTACCCCTGCTCATAGGACCAGATGGGGCAGACCTCTTTGCTGGGGGTCCTCCATTGCGTACTGGGGGTCCTCTTTTCATTGGAGGGGGGCCTCGGGATGACATCCCTTTAAAGAATGATTCTCCATTTCCTGAATTATCATAGTAGTCTTAAAAAAAAGAATTTAAAATATTAACAAACTTAAAACATTTAGTATTTCAAAATAACACATTCTATAATTTTCATGCACAAATTAAATTTTTGCCAAAAATTTACCTCTGGATGGTGGGCCCCTCATACCACCAGGACCTCCCCTTGATCCACGGGAGCCCCTGGGCGGACCACGACTGCGTGAGTACATGGGTGGGGGTCCTCGCCTGCCTCCACTCTCAAACTGGGGCTTTGTAGCTTGCTCCACTTTGATAGCCTTGCCATCAAGTGACTGTGGAAAAATGAAGACAATTTCATTCACAACTGATTCATTACAGATTTCTTAAAAGATTATGACTGACCAAGTACAGACTTACCTTTCCATTCATCTCACGTGCGGCATCCTTTGCATCAGCCGGACTTTCAAAAGTGACAAATGCAAATCCCCTGGATTTGTTTGTTTCACGGTCTTTCATTAAAATAACTGAAATTTGTGGGTAAAAAAAAAAAGAGCATGATGTCCAAACTTGTTTATATTATAGGTACAGTGGTAACAATTTACCCTACAACCAGTTGTGTTGTGTACGTACATACATACATACATACATACGTATAAAAAGTACGATATCATTAGCATTTCCATTTTCTCACTACTGTTAATGGCTTTATATTATTTCACTTTTCTCTCCTCATTTCCTACAGAAAGAAATACCGTGCATTATATAACAACCAAGGTCCTTTCCATTTAAGCCATCTGAGAATAGTGCATGCTGATGCAACTGGATAGGAAATAAATGGGTGTAAATGTATTAAATTGACCACCAAGCAGATGTTGGGTGACTACATTTGCAGCCAAGCTAGGGCCATCACATTTACTACAATTTACAGCGCGGACAGGGAAAATGTGAGCAACATACAAAACAACTGGAACGGCATGCATATTTAACATTAAACGGTTTGACTGCGCTGAGAATAAAATAGCCAACAGTGGCTCAATTCATACCTTCGACTATCCTGCCATATTTGCTGAAGTACTGCTCCAAGGCCTTCTCAGTGGTCTCAGTGTTCAGACCACCGATGAAGAGCTTCCCTGGTCGATCTGCCTCTGCCATGCTGCAGAATTTACCACCAGCTGCGAAAACACACATAAAATGGTCATATTAACAATCGGGTGTTTTTTCGGCATTACAGTAAATCGTCCGTCGTGGTCGGTGTCATCTGTACATAGATATTTCTGAAAGTACCTTGCTCTTGGTCAAAGTCGTACGCTGACGAATTCGCAAAATGGCGATGAACGTGCCAGCAGTAACACTTAGCTCCGTTGCTAACACCAGCTAAAAAATATCCCTGGTACTGGCGAAAGGACAGGGAACACCAACCGCCGCCAGCTACTTTTGAATCATAAACAACGAAACTACCGCGATATTTAAATTAAGAATAGGAGTAGGCGGCAGCTTTCTCCCCACAAAGCTGTATCTGTGAACTATATGATGTGAACGACACCCGCGTAACTTCTTCTTTTGTTCCTTTTGCGGCGGCCTCAAAGCCCCGCGGCTTAACACTGCCACCTACAGTCCCAAACTAAGAATGAAGATTTTTACAATTTGCTCTTGGTAAATTGTAACAAATCAAGTGACCATCATGACTAAGGTATTTACAATATAGATAAAATGTTAACAATTAAAATGAATGTGTTGATTCAATCACCTGGTATGTTATTACTTCTGTACTATTCCCTTGCCCCTAAAATCTATCTTAAATAAAAAGTTGCCAAAATTTTCACAAATCAGGATTTGTCAGGTGTCAGTGGGCTTTACAATCGGTGTGTGCATGAAGGGAGACACCTCTGGAAAAACTGTAGGGATGCGTGGACCAGAAAGGTCAGATGTGAGTGTGTACTGAGAAGAGGAAATCTTGTATGGATTGAACAGTTCACCAGGAACTGCACGTGTACACATGGCACACTGGCACACCTTTGTATGTCTTTCTGATTAGGGGTGCTAGTATTATATCAACATACTGTATTTTCATTTTTATTATGAAGATCAACTGACATCAGGGATTTTCTCAGGAACAATGGGTGTATGTCCATTACAGGAACTGTAGGAACAGGGGGGGCAGTCCAGGAACATTTACCAAGAGAAAAAAGATGACCTATTTACGTCTGATCAGCCCAGGACTTAACAAACACATGGATGTAGTTTTCACAGCTCCACCCCTACTTCATACAACTACAACTGTGCCCATACCTGTTTTTCTTGTTTGTTTGGTTGTCATTTTCAATGACAGTGTCAGAATAAAGTGCAATATCCGGTGTTTAAAATTTCAAATTAAAAATTTGCCTATATACGTATTGAAAATTCGATGGGTTCTAAACTTTTCTTTTGCTACTTTTTACACTGATATAGACCGTGGATATATCAGTATTAAGAGCACACGTTTAAAATATACAAATATGGAAGATTAAAGCAAAATATTTTGACTTCCGGTAGTAATCTTGTGACGGAGGCAGAGCAGGACGTCATCAAAACTGGCAGGTTAGCTCTGCCTTCGCGTCGCGAGTGGACAGTCCAAGCTAACACTGCCGATAAAGCGAGCGTCTCGGCTTGAGAAGTGTCCCTCTCCTTTTACAATATTAACCACGCCGTCGGAGAAAACCCGCCTCAGTGTTAAAATGAAGAGGCGGATACAGTTCGGTTTTGTTCTAATTTATTCGCTGGTCTCGTATTTCTCTCCGTGCTCGGCGTTTTATCTTCCGGGTTTAGCCCCTGTGAGTTTCTGTGACGACGGCAAAGCGGGTGAAGATTGTCAGGTATGTCGACTTCATCAAATTTAATATAATTATCTCACACAGCGTTTTTTCTTCTTATTTAATGGCCCGTAGTTGCCTATTCATTTATCATTTTTCTTCCTGAATGTTTCTTACAAACGAGTGCTCTCTGCAGGCCCCGGCTACCAGGAACACGCACTACATTCTGATGCATCGATGTATTTACTTAAATGTATCAACAAAGGCTGTCTTGCAAGGGGACATTAGTCTTGTTTTATAATTTATCAGGTTGTCACCAGCTTTGCAAGTAACTGTCACCACATTAAAAAATATCAATTACAGGAATGTCCTTAACTTCCTGGGTTTGGACTGCACTAATTCATCGACAGTGCTTGTTATATGCAGCCGGAATTATGTTTTTCATTAGTTTTTTTTGCTTCGTTACAGTCATTGATTCAGCTGTTTGTCAATCGCTTGGACTCTGTAGAGTCGGTGCTGCCTTACGAGTATGACGTGTAAGTATTTAAACTGTGCTTCATGTCATTCGTGTATTGTTTGCATATATGCTTCTCATTGTTCTGTTCGTCATACTGTGAATTTTTACAGGTTTGACTTTTGCAAAGATGCCAAGGAAATGAGGCCTTCTGAGAACCTTGGACAGGTGCTGTTTGGTGAACGCATTGAGTCATCGCCATACAAGGTGTGTTACCATTCCAAGTTAATTTTATGCCCACTGTCTGTGATATTAGAAAATATGAGATTATTACAAATGAATTCACTTGGCTATGACATCAAGTTTTATGATGATGAAGCATGGTGCAATGCCTCTTTTTCGTGATATCAGTCCAATACAGTCCTTTTAGACCTTTTTAAAACTGTGAAAAACAACACATTTGTGCTATCAATGTGAAGCATTCGATATATAGGATTTTTGGATTGTATCGCACTGCACATTTTCATCTGATATCCAATCCAGTGATTTTGATCAGCTCACCCCTAAAGATGACACCCATTGAATCATGCACTGTAGAAAAGAACATATGACAGCAGTAGGTAGTAGCAGCACACCTGGGTATTCAGATCTGAACATCTCTGAACATGGTACAGATACGGGAATGCATCGATTGCTTCCTCAATGCTTCCTTGCTTCTGATCTCAAAATGCATATCTGGCTGTGGTTTGGGGATGCATGTGGCCACCCTCAAAATGCATGAATGCCATCTATCCTCGGGATGCATTAGAAACTGCCTCTTCAGCTGACGTCCTTTGACTGGGTGCAGTTTTATAGTGAATTCAAAGTATTTTCTACATTTCTCACCTTGGGTACCATAAGGTAGAGTGCTGTGATAGAATCATTGATCTACATGTAAGTTAATTTTTCTAATGGTTGAAATCTAAAACATCCTTATGATTTTTCAAACGAACATGAAGTCAGTTTGTATTTGAATATAGCACGAGTGAAGCGTAATCTGATCACATGTGGTCATACAAGATGTGTCAAGCTATTATTTTAATGCCAACGGGGCATTGTATGATTACTGGAATACTGTTTAAAAGGATCATGGTGATTTACTGTTGTCTTGGACGGCTCAAAATTGTGTAGCTATCATTGGTTGACAGTATATGATGTACTCTCTTGATGTAATAGCTCTCATCTATCCCTTTATCCCCAGTTCAATTTTAAAGAAGATGTTAAATGCAGGACAGTGTGCACCAAAAACTACAAGAAAGGTTCCCAGGAGGATATAACCAAACTTGATTTTCTCAAGATGGGAATGCAGTTAAACTACCAACACCACTGGTAAGTAGATGATGCACAGGACTGTACTATAGCTCACAATGTGTCATTGAGTCACACTATGGAGTAGTATGGGTGTTTTGCTTGTCTTTTTCTAATTGGAAGCTGTTGTTTACAAATTATTTTCTTCAGGATCATTGACAACATGCCAGTGACATGGTGCTATGATGTGGAAGATGGTCAGAAGTACTGCAACCCAGGCTTTCCTATTGGCTGCCTTGTTACAGCAGATGGTAGACCCAAAGATGCTTGTGTCATCAATGTGAGTTACGATCTGAAAATGTTGTGTTTTCCCTGCAGTGGTCACCTACCTCTAAAGTAGTCCCCATTTTTGTTACCTGTGATACTCAAATATGTGAGATGTCTGAGGAAGATTTTATTTAGCTAATTCACTTTTACATGATTTATCTCTGCAGTGATTTGAGCAAAGTCTTGAATTAAAATGTACATTTGATGTCATCAAAATGCACATACATTTACAAAACAATACAGTGATGCAAGCAGTATAAAGATGAAGTCAGATGTCATTTTATAAATTGTTTAAATCGGACAATTTCACTATACAGGGCAATCAGGAACACGTTTGGTTGGGAATGTTACTCGTAGGATTCTGGGTAATTGATGTTGAGATTTTGTTTTTTTAGGCTGATTTCAACAAGAAGAACACGTTTTACGTTTTCAACCATGTGGACATTAAGATCATCTACCACAGTGGAGAATCAGAAGGATGGACAGGGGCTCGGCTGGTTGCTGCCAGTCTGGAGCCAAGGAGGTAAGTGTTGTGTGATAGATGGGTTAGGTTTTGAACTATGTCTGTCATTACTTGCTGCGACTGCATGACGGTTAATTATACAAATCTAATCGTAGAATCCTTAATAATCTGACCTGAACGATTTTGTGTGCAATAGTATCAAACAGGCTGATGAAAAAAACCCAAACTGTGAAGGAACCACCCCGATGGAGATCCCCGTGGAGTTCAATGATGATATCTCAGTAATTTACACCTACTCTGTCACTTTTGAAGTAAGTTTTTACTTGTTACTTATGACTATATGTCACACATCTGTTTAAAAGCATGTTGTGCTGTGATTTTTTTACTAAGACATTTACTTAATGCAACAGCAAAACAATGATATCAAGTGGGCCTCTAGGTGGGACTACATCCTGGTCTCCATGCCTCACACCAACATCCAGTGGTTTAGGTATGAGGATATTTTTTACATAGTATACTATAGTATCCTCTCCAATAACCTCGGCAGTCCTTGGTGCTTGTAAGCTGATCTTGTGTGTTTTGCAGCATCATGAACTCTCTGGTCATCGTCCTCTTCCTGTCGGGCATGGTTGCCATGATCATGTTGAGAACCCTCCACAAGGATATTGCTAGATACAACCAGGTGGACCAGGTAAAGCTAATGCGCATGTGAAGCATTTGCATAACAGATTCACATGTTGTGAAGGCGGATTTGTTTGGAATGCCAAACAGGTTGTACTCGTAAGGTTGCATGTTGGCTTTTATCAGTCTTTTGTCTTATTTGTCTACTGCTTGACACCACAGTACCATGTTATCACAGTGCAAACAAAGTAGTGCTTGTGCTTGGTTCTTTAAATTAAAACCCTGCTCAATGTTTTAATCCGAAAGTGGATAATAATATTTTAATTCAGTGCAAACTCAAAAAAATAGTTTTACTGACGAGTAACTTGTACACTGGTCATTTTTATTACTATTGCTTAAACTTTGAATTGTGAAATGCCACCTTGCACACCAGGTGCTCAGTTCCTAGAATTATACACATGTTGTTACATTTCACAGGCAGACTTGATAAAGCTCCCACAGACCAAGGAAAAATCCTCTCTACACTATGTAAGCTTATCAAAAATGTTTTGAACACAACTCTTTTGTGGTCACGTAATCAAGTGTTTTGGTGTGTGATTGCAACTTAATGCCACATTAAATCAAGACTTAAATTGCGGTGTGTGGAAACATAGTTTTTCTGAATGGTGTTAGTACTCACACCAGGTGTCGGAGAGTTAGGTATTATTCACTGCTTGGTGGTTGGTTAACCTTTTAACTTTTAATATATGGTCATGATAACTACTTCCCAGACTGTTACGCTTCCTGTTTTACTGACTGCCTTCTTTTAGGAGGATGCGCAGGAGGAGTCGGGGTGGAAGCAGGTGCATGGGGATGTTTTCCGTCCCCCAAGGAAGGGCATGTTGTTGTCGGTGTTCCTGGGACAGGGCACCCAGATCCTCATCATGACCTTTATCACTCTGTGTAAGGACTATTTAATATCGGATTGCAATATATAATTAATGTAGTAATTGCACACACTGATCTAGAGAGCTGTTTTTATGAGCTGCTGTAATTAATTGATGTTATGCCGCTCAGCTACACAAAAAAGCTGAGCAGCATATAATTAGAGGCAATTATTACATTCTGTATTTCAGCAAGGGCCTGCTTTGCTATTGTCTACCAAAGTACTGACATTGTATGTCATTCTGTTCTGCATATTAAACATGAAAACAGGGAATGTGAAACTAGGACTGCAGCTGACACCATTTTTCACCATTTTCTCAATTCATCGATGAGTTGTTTAGTCAATAAAATGTCCCAGAATTTTTATATAAGTATTTTAATAATCGGTTTGAAGCTTTTTTCATGATTAAAACAACATTTCTGATTGTTTAAGCTTCTTAGATTCAAGTATTTTCTGCATTTCTTTGCTCTGGTAGTCCTGGCCTGTCTGGGTTTCCTGTCACCTGCCAACAGAGGGGCTCTCATGACTTGTGCCGTGGTTCTCTGGGTGCTGCTGGGAACACCTGCCGGCTATGTGTCTGCACGCCTTTACAAAAGTAAGAGGAAAAAAAAAAAAAATCCATCACAAAATTCATTTCTGTCTCAACGGGTGACACAGATGGCAGTGAAGTAAATGTGGCGTTATCATGTTCTCACCAATCTGTTTTTATTCTCAGCTTTTGGGGGTGAAAAATGGAAAACAAATGTGCTGCTGACAGCGCTCCTGTGCCCAGGGTATGTTCACATAGCTATTGTTGTTTGAGGTCAGGAGTGAAACATCACACTCCTACACCCACACATGATCCCTGCACAATGCTCGAATTTCTCTAACACGTCTGCGTTTTCTCTCTACCTTTCTCGTCCCTAGCATTGTGTTTGCAGACTTCTTCCTGATGAACCTCATCCTCTGGGTGGAGGGTTCCTCAGCAGCCATCCCCTTTGGCACCCTGGTGGCAATTTTGGCCCTGTGGTTTGGAATCTCTGTGCCCCTCACCTTCATTGGTGCCTACTTTGGATTCAAGAAGCCTGTGAGTTGGGCCACTGCCAGTCTTGCCTAAAATGACTGTTTACGTGCTTGAAGTGAAACTAATAAATCTATTTTTTTTTTTTTATTATTGTGCAGGCAATTGAACAACCAGTGCGAACAAATCAGATCCCACGTCAGATTCCTGAGCAGTCTTTCTTTACCAAACCCATCCCCGGGATTGTAATGGGTGGTATCCTGCCCTTTGGCTGCATCTTCATTCAGCTTTTCTTCATCCTGAACAGCATTTGGTGAGAAGAAAGGAATGTGGGTTGTACATCGCTGTGTTGACGTCCTGTCCCGGTTATGCTTCGTTTCCACGTAGTACAATTTGGTTCCGTTTGTTTCAGCACGCAGTATTTAGATATCCATTGTCAGAACAGTGAGAAGAGTACCAGAATAACCGGTCTTCCTGTACCAATTTTTTTCCACACCCCTCTGTTGGGGTTCCAAGCACAGCGGTACGGCTCATAAGGTGGAAATAGCAACGCTGCACTCGTTGAGAGATCAACAGAGAATCACAATAATCACTAATGTGTGATGCTTCTCTCAGGCAACTCCTGTCTTTGTTCACTACGGTGTCAGTTTTTGTGTAGCTGACGCAGTGATTGCCGCCCAGCAGTCGAAGCGCAGCCTGTTCTGAATCCGCACAATGGGTTGCTGACCTGCGCTGTCCGTGTCTGTGTTTTAGGTCTCATCAGATGTACTACATGTTTGGCTTCCTGTTCTTGGTTTTCATCATTCTACTCATCACCTGCTCCGAGGCCACAATTCTCCTCTGCTACTTCCATCTATGTGCTGAGGTAGGAGAGTATTCCCGCGATTTAACTTACTTCATTTAACTTTTAACAGTTTTTTAGAAATGCATTCAATGAATCGAAGCAATCAATTCACTGTATAGCACGCTCTGTAAGCTATAATCCTACTTTATTAAACCCAGATTGATACATTAACTTGGTCATAGTGATATTTCTTGTCCCATGATATAGACTTTTTATAAAGCAGAATAAAAGTCAATGTGATGATATTATAGCATAGCATAGCGTAGCGTATAGTCTTTCTCATCTGGTCCAGGCTTAATATTGAACTCTGTGTTTTTCCATGTGTCCAGGATTATCACTGGTGGTGGCGTTCCTTCCTGACCAGTGGCTTCACTGCGGTCTATCTGTTCATCTATGCCGTGCATTACTTCTTCTCGAAGCTGCAAATAATTGGAGCGGCCAGCACCTTCCTTTACTTTGGATACACAATGATTATGGTCCTTATCTTCTTCCTCTTCACAGGTGAGAGGATATCCTGTTTGTCTTGTCATAGCGCAGTGACATCTTGGTCTATATTTGTTTTTTGATTGAAAATGTGTGTGCTCTCAAATAGCTTACTGTATGTCACAGGTAGGCAGGGGGTGGGTGGCTGTGTGTGTGTTTTCCGTGTGTGGGTGTGATTTGTTTAGCTATGATGATGTTTTAAATTAGGATTAGGATTCAATCCACTTCTTATGAAGGAATTCACACGTGTTTGATCATTTGTTTGTTAAAAAAATAAAATACAAGCGTTGGCCTTGTATCTGCAGTGACGAAACAAAAGCACTATGTCAACTAATTGCTAAGAGCATTTATTCGCAAGAATCCTATTTGAAATGTCATTCTTAAGTCTCTTTGAAGTTAAACGAAAGTCAGAGAGACTTTGGGACATGAGATAAGAATATTAAAAGTCCTCCTTGGTCAGATCTACCTTTGGAGATTTATTAGGGACCATTTTACCATCTATTGCTGTTGTTGTTTGTTGTTGTACTTTTTAAGCTTTGTAGCATGAATAAGATTGTAAATATCATGTCATTGCAAAGCAAGTACAAACAAAACATCGATTCTGCTTTGGTCTCTATGTTAGATGACAGAGAATGACCTTTGTTGACATGGTAACGGCACGCTTTGATCTGGTCCTGTCCAGCTCTCCCTCCCTCCCTCCCTCTCACTCACTCACACACACTCTCTCACACACACACACACACGCTCGTGTGAGACTGGAGGGAAAGTATAGTAGTGTCTTTTCAATCCTGTCCAAAGTTGTTTCTTGAGTGGATGTAGATATGAAGGTAAACCGGTTATACAGTTTCACACTTGGAATGTTTTAGTGCTGCATTTTTTTTTCAGGACCATCATCACTTTTGTACTGTAAGAGCATTTTGTCCCGAAACGATTCCTCAAGGCAACTCATGCCTTTGCTCGATTTCTGTCCCATGTTATTTATATTTTGTGTTAACTTTTTAGCAAATAATTCCTTCTAACTTAATTTATTTGTCTCCTCCTCCAGGAACAATTGGCTTCTTTGCCTGCTTCTGGTTTGTAAACAAGATCTACAGTGTGGTCAAGGTGGATTAGAGGACTTGGGGAGAGACAGACTCGTTGCTGGTGCAGCACTGACCTCTGTCTGCAGTGCTGTTTTGTGAGATGAAGCAGTTTGAATGGACCTGAAGGCATCACTAATATTAAGACCAGGGCCCATTCACTTTTGTGCTTTAAACCTCTTTTGCTATCGTTTTCTTTTTTAATTAAAATATATATAATTTTGTCTTCACTGTTGACCAGTAATATTTTAAGTGGCACCTTGAAAATCTGTGTGGGTTCCATTGATCTAGTTCATAGTGGGCAGTTTGTTTGGGTGGGTTTAACAAATATTTCTGAAGAAAGTAAGAAAAAAAAAACAACCCTTTGTATTTTTGATTATTTTATTTTATATTATGTCTTAATGTCTAGATTTTTCGTTTTTTCCATTTATTACTTATATTGTAAAGATAAATAAATTGTGTACATATACTGTACAGAGGGAGCGAGTGAGAAAGTGGTACTTGGATGAGACCTTCCTTTCTTGTCAAAGGTAATGGTGGCGTTATAAATCTGGAAATATTAGCTTGTATTGTAGGTGAGAAATCATATAAAACACTGTCATTGCTATGATATATGTCTATTATCTTGTACTTAATGGCTACACATTTTCACACATCTGTATCATAGAAGTTGCAGTTTTGCTGCACAATGGGGATTTTGTCTCGTTGACATGAGACTCAACGAGTTAATCGTAACGCAGTTCATCAAGTCACTCATTAAGTGTGTATGCACCACTGAGATGAACCCAGTTTGGGTTTAATAAGCAGTTTGTAAGTAACTACATACACTGCTGCCTTTGGCTTCAAGCAGTGTGGAGTCATCACCCAGGGTGATAACATTTATTCAAATAAATGCCCTTAATTCAAAGAGAAGTCATGTTCATTTTTGGGGTGGGGGGTAAATAGAATTCACACAATCATATTCTCAATTCAAAATCATGGAGTGTGATTTTTGGCCAACTTGGCTGAATAATAAAAAAACTCAGCTGCAATAATAACAATCCTCAGGCAAAACATCTGCAGCCAGATGTTTCTGCCTCCAGGTCATCCAATTTCCCCTTAAAAGTGTTCAATGAGACCAACTTCTTTAGTTTCAAAGCTTTTCTGTAACCTGTTCCAGGCAGAGGGAGCAGCAAACGCTTTCTTCCCCAGTTCAGTTTTGACCTCTGGGACAGACGACAATAGCAAAATCCCGAGACTGAAGACTTTAAGTCCCAGTATTATTTCGGTTAATGTAGGACAAAAGGTAGGAAGAAGGAAGTAAACCTAAGATCGCCTTGTAAATGAGAAAATGCAGGTGTCTGAATCTATGTGTTGATAAGGACGACCGTCCAACCCGATTATACAGTGTACAGTCATGAGTAAGCGCTTTAAAACCAGTAATGAACCTCAGAGCTCCATGATACAGTGTCAAGAGCATGCAAGCTTTGATTAGTTACTGTTATCCACGTACTGCAAGCATGTAACGTAATAGTCTTTTAATTTATATGTGGTTGGTTTTTCACTCGCATTACAACAGGCGTTAACGTTGACACCTATTAAAGTTATTTTAACTTATAGTTAAATCTGAGAACGTAATCTGAGAAACAACCGTATTTTATATATATATACTACTGTACTTGGAGTCTTTTTAGGTCTTTGGGTTTCTGACTATTTGCCTGATGTTAACCTCAAAGACATGTCTGCACAGACATGGTAGTTTTTTTGTTTGCTTTCCTTTAAGTTCCTGCCAGTCTCTAAACTCTGGTATTTGTTTATGGGGACATGGAGGAAACCACAATCTATCTATTGCATTGAATATAATGCCGTGACACATAATACATATAGTTCACTTTTATTCAACAACGGAACGCTGTATCTAAACGATAAGTAATACAAATGCACAATATAAATCACAAAAATATGTCGATTTAAAGCACTTAAAACACAAATGTCTCGTATCTACGTTGCTCTGTACCTCATAGTCCTGTACAGGGAAACACGATCAAACTTACTGAAGCTTGATTGTCAGTTAAAATACTGTGGTATGGACCGGTCCAGGCTGAACTTGTTTCCCCCAAAACAATCACAGTATTGTAATAATAATAATAATAATAATATCAATAATAAAATACATATATTTCTCTTTATCTAATAGTTACAAAATGTGAACTAATGCACATATATTTCTCTTTATCTAATAGTTACAAAATGTGAACTAATGCACATAATGTCATGCGACTGTACGACATCCTTCAGCAACCCATCATCTATCCAAAATCAACTCACTGAATTGCTGTTCGATGTGATGAGTCATGGTAGTTACACAACATAAGTACTCACATGAGTGCTAATCCTCTCCGTGGTAGCTTTGTCCACTAAAATACTGTTTCCGTGTGATATCTTTACAAATGTACAAGGTTTAATAGAGTTTTTTTGGGGGGGGGAATCCTGTGATTTCAATCCTTGATGTTGGTTGTTTTCTTTTACCGTACTCTCTGCACACTGTATGTTTTTTGACAAAAAAAACAACATTAACAAGATGTGGATTCCGTTGACACAGTGACAGGTGGACAACAAGGAGGCCAAGATAAACGTATTTGTGTGGGAGAAAGAAGTCACCAACCCCAACAGGCACAATCAATTCATCTACTCGACAAAACGGCAATGTGACAAGGACATAAACATACGTACATAAGTTCACTTGCTCAAGAACAGAATAAAGCACTACAAATATTTCTTTTCTATCCCCCCTAAAAGCAATTATCCTGAGTTTGTAAATTGCATGTGACGCTGACATTCACTAACACAAAGACGGTACATCCTCTGACTGGCAGGATCACAAATGATAAAACACACATACACACACGTAACATTTCAAAAGAGATACTTGTGCCGTTTATGCAGATTGATACCTTTATCAAAGACGACTAATTCTAACTAAAAACTCAATTACAATGATCTAAAACCAAATAAATGCCACTTCTGGGTTTCATTCAATTAAAATGCCACCTTTTATGTAGCAGCAGATAGTACAAGTAACAGTTTGTAGACCCAAAACAGAAAACGTTTGTTTTAGCTATGTATTTTTCAAGATTTGATCTAGGGAAAATAAATACTCTTCTAAGATTTCTTTACGCTGTTTCTATTACATTGTATAATACAACAGTGAATGCTCAGGTACTTTTACAAATTCATGTCTGACCTTAAGTTAACCAGGCAAATTAAGTCGTAGTGATAGATGATGTTGGTGATGAATACCAATATTAGCAATAACCCTGTCGTAAAAAAAAGTCATATTCGCCGAATATAACCCACTGAGTTCATGTGCTTTGTTTGCTGTGGACTGTGAGCTCCCTCTCTGAGCTGATGCTGGTCGAGGTGGTGTCTTTACGGCTGTCCCTTGACTTCCTCTCAAAAGTGGGGGAGGACGATGTTGTGCATTCTTCCCAAGTCCGCAGAGGGAGGACTCGAGCAGCCAGACTGGGCAGGTGAGGGTGGGCACCCGAGCGGCCCTCACCTGTAGTGGTGAAGCAGCTCTCCACGGCCGAGCTCTGGCTGGCACGGCCCTGTTTGCAGAACAGTCCACAGAGCAGAGCCAGGAATTCCTTCCTCACACTCCGGTGCATGTAACCATAAATGTATGGGTGTAGGCAGCACTGTAAGAAGAAGAGCACAAGGGCAAGGGAGGACAACCAGGGGGGTATGGCTGCTCTGGAGCTCATAGAGATTGTATTCAGTATGCTGTAAGGCCCCATGCTGAGGATATAAGAGGCCATAATGACAAACACCACACGAGCTGCCTTGCAGTGATAGTGGAAGCGTCGGTGCCTGACTCGAACGGGGTAACCCCTGGCCGGGTAAGGCCCATCGGGTGACCTTGCTGTCTGAGCCTGGGGCTGCCGCTGTGGACTCCCAGTTCCCTGGACGTCCTGTGGGGAGGGCTGGGAGTAGGACTGTGTCTGTATTGGGTGCACAAGTGCGTTCTGCCGCCGAGCTGCTCTGAACACCATCCAATAACATCCGAGCATAATGAGCACAGGTAGCCAGAACGAAAAGGTGGACACCACAGCGGAGTAGGACAGGCTGGAAGACCACACCACGGAGCACATGTTGTGGTGCCGGTCAAAGTCAATGGTCCCCCAGCCGTAAAGAGGAGGCGTGCTCTGCAGGAAGCTGAGCACCCATGTGCAGATGATCAGGTTGGTGCCCAGGTGAGGGGTCATGCGGGTGGGATAGGAAAGAGGGTGGATGATGGCCAGGTAGCGATCCACAGAGACGACCATGATGGTGTTGACCCCAGCAAAGGCGAAAATGTGCATGAGCACCACCAGGGCCTGGCACAGTCGCACGTCCAGGGGCCACACGCCTGGGACGGCGGCCGCCATGGCAAAGGGCATGACGAGTATGGTCTGCAGGAGGTCTGCCAAGAGGAGGTTGAGGACAAAACGGTTGGCCACGTGCAGTAGCTGAGGCTTCCTCTGGAACACCAGCAGGACCACCACGTTCCCAAACAAAGACACACACACAATGACGGATATGAGCACTATCTTGACCACACAGCTGGCTGTGGACAACCACACTGGCTCTGTGAAACCTGGCTCCCCGGGAACATCTGTAACATTTGTGCCCATACCTGGTGCACGAGAGCTTTGCATTGTTTGTCCTGCACCAGTGCATGTGTCCATCACATCCAGCAGATGTGCATACAGTAGAGTCAGGTAAATCCCACCATCATCATCATCATCAGCAGCAGCAGCAGCAGCAGCAGCAGCAGCACAATGGCAGGAGAGCGAAGCAGCTCGGGGTTGGTTTTGTTTTCAGGCTGCCACACAAATGAGCTGATGTATCTGATGCTCCTCGCTGTATTTTCATTTGCACCCCACCTTCATTCAAGAAACACAGCACAGTGGAGTCATCAGCACATTACTGTGACGCCCGAGGATCATTAATACTGATGCTCATCGTGACCGGCGTTTAATCCCCTGAACGTTTCACCCGCCGAGCAGGCCCTCTCCTCCTCCTCCTCATCCTCATCCTCCTCGCAGCATCAGCACCAGTCCACATCTGCAGGGTGAAAAAAAAAGGGAATCTGTCTGGCGACAATAAATACCAGCGTGCACGCCGCTCAGCGCCGAGCATCAATGTCCAGACGGAGATTACCGATGTGGGAATAACGCGTTAATATGCGCAGTTGATCGCTGATGTGATGATTCGCGCGAAGACGCGCTCGTTTCTCGCCGCTCTGCTCCCCATTGCAGCCTCAGCTCCAGTCAATGGCACTGAGCTGTTCACGGCTCGGCTCACACGTACGGAGTGACGATCCGTGTCTTCGCCCAGCGGGGAGTCTCTCCTCCAGACGAACACATCATCTACCCGTTGAGCTGATCCGTTTTTTTCGGCGCAGATGAGACGTTTATTATTTTAATCAGCTTTCAGTCCTTCTCCACAGTCTTATAGGCTACTTACGGTCTGGTCCTGTCTCCGAGCTGTCGGTTGGGGGGGGAGAACAATGACACCTGCACTGATGTCTCCTTCATCTCGCTCATCTTGTCCCCCCTCCTCCATCCGATCTCCCCCCCTTTGTTGTGAGTGTGCGCGTCTGTTTCGCACGTTTAATACATGTGGACAGGGGCGCCGCTAGATAGTGTGTGGCCCACAGGGATTCAATAATTCTGCAAATGGTCAGGCTGGGGAATCTTAACCCTCCATTTTGTAAAACATCAGTATTTGATCAAATATGGAGTGATCTTGTGGAATTTCAAATGTGCACCAATGCATAACATTCAGGTTATTGGGAGAATCAGAATATACGACCCAGGGACGGCCCTTTTGGCATTTTGGTGCCCTCAGCAAGAAGAACCCCCGCCAACAACTTCACTGGCTCCCTGTTACATACCAAAACCACTATAAGATCCTCTCTACCTTTCTGACCCCCACCTCTGGAACTCTCTCCCACATGACATCCACAACATTGACTCCCTTCACACCTTTAAATCCAGACTCAGGACACACCGTTTATAGAATTGCCTTCTTCCTCTGAATGTCTTCAAATAGTGACACTGACACCATTTAACTTGTTTCCCTGAGGTCCATTGCGAGTTGTAAAGTGTCGACACACCATTGCGAGTTATGCTCTCGGGTGGGATGAACTGCCCTATAGTCACCTTTCATAAAATGGCAATAGTTGGACTACTGCCTCACTACATTTGTACCTTAATTGCACAGAGAAGTGCTGATCCTCACTCTTTTCTTTCACTAGATCATTTGTTGCTCTCAGTTCCATACGGCCGTACTAAACTGGGTAAACGTGCTTTAGTCCATTCTGCAGAAAGACTGTAAACAAATCTTTCCAAATTTTCCATAATCTGCTTGTAAATGTAATCAGTTTTCTTGTGTTTTAACCGTGTCACTTTGTAACTGTGTCGAGTGTTTTGTATGTGCTGCTGCCTCTCATGGCCAGGACGCCTTAATCTCAATGGGATTAAATAAAGGTTAAATAATTTTTTTTTTATAGCATGAACTGACGTTTCTAGTGACCTGAATAGTCCACAGTTCTACCTCAAAATTGTTCTTTGCTGATCTGAGAATGCTGTCATAGTCCTGAGTTTACCTAAAACTCTTGTATTTGACAGCAGCTCTTTACCAGATTTGCCACACGAGTACACAGAGGATGTTTTATGATGCACTTGGCACAAAGCAATTAAATAAATTGCTTAATTCAGGATGTAAATGAGACGGGAAAAAAGGAAAGAGCATGCACATGTTCAATTATTATATCTCTTTGTGGCTTCATTATTCTGCCTCTGAGAGGATGGAGGAGGCTGAAACCAGAGACTGGATAGATTGAAAAACCACTGCTGAGCTGAAATGTATTAACCTCCGAGTGGTTCTGGAAAGCTGTTAACGCACATTTTTATACACAGGACCAATCCTGGGAACATAAAAAAGTATTTTTCAGTGTTTATAATGTTTTTTGCCTCAGTTATTGCACAGAAAACAAAAGCAGCCGTGCATTACACAATCCAATTAGTCTGCACGGCTTTCACTGGCCTACTAATCAGTGCTCGTAATTAGCCGTTTTATTTTAAGCCTTTGCTCTGTGGAAGGTTTCAAAAAGCCCTTTGATGTGACTCACCCTGTGCTGCTTTAGATTGCAAATGAGATGGTGACCACAGAGGGGCGGGGAGATCTCTCCCTGTTATGCTGAATGGGAAACCATAGACCACAGACCTGCTACTAATACAGCAGTATGGACGTCTGACGACACCTGCAGGTGAACTTGATTTTGTCTTTCTCTCTGTCCCTCCTTCACTTTTAGGCCCCTTTTCCACCACAGATGTCTGGACAGGACTTAGCAGGACAAGCACAGGTGTTACCAATATCATTCATGTGGTAATGAATGAACACCTGGTGCTTTTCCTCTTCCTGCTGCTGTGAAACGGACTGTGAGCCTGTGAAGGTGTGGTCTTTCAATGTCTTTTCATGTTTATGTAAGACTCCTAATAATAGCACACTTTATTTGTATAGCGTCTTTCATACTGGGAGATTGCAGCTCAAAGTGCTTCACAATGGAAGGAAAGTACAATTTAAAAAAGCAAATGCAACAGTGAAACTCAACACAGGGTGGAATGAAAAGGAAAATCCCTGTTTTAACTTTTAAAACAACAGATGCAAATAAAACAGTACAATACAACACATGGTGGAATAAAATAGGAAACAGCTATAGAGTCAAAAGGGTTAAAACCCTGTTTAAAAAAAAATAAAAATGCAAATAAAACACAAAACAGGGTGGAATAAAAAGGAGCTAGAGTCGCAGTGTTTGTTGCGGTACATAGCTAACAAGGGAGTGTAGCAATGTAGCTTGGTCCCAGCCCATGAAGTGCTTAGTATACAAGATGGAGAAGCTTAAAGTCAACTCTAAATGTTACAGGGAGCCAGAGTAGAGCAGCTAACACTGGACTCATGTGCTCTCTCTTCCTGGTTCTGGTTTTGGATGAGCTGAAGTCTGTCAGCAGTTATGAAGTAACAGAGATTGTTGAGGGGGAAATTAGATTTGAAAACTGTGCTATTGAAAAGTTTAGTTTAGTGAGTGTAGTGTTGAGGCAAGACAAGCCTGATTCAGTTCAAAAAGAGGTATAAAGAAGGGATTTTCATGAAGTTCAAAGAGGAAGATGAAGAAGGAAGACCATAATCACAGATTATAAGGTATAATATATAGAGAAGATGGGTATAGCATATAAAGAAAGGAATGAATGGATTGGTAAGCTAAAAAATAAAAATATGTAAATGATGTTGAGTTGTGGAAAATGGGGGTGGGAATAAATAGGTTTATACTTCCTCCCACTCCTTTGGTAAGTTGATTTTCTGTACCAATGCGGTGGATTGCCCATCTGCATTTGTTTTCTTTGGTCTGTTTTGTTTTTACATGTTCGAAATAAACTATAAATAATTTTAAAAAAGTACATTAAAATAGTCTGCTTGATATAAAGGCACGTATTGGTTTTTCAGCATCTTTTGGATTTATAAATGGTCACACTTTAGTTTAATATATATATATATACATATATATATATATATATATATATATATGTATATATATATATATATCTGTTTCTCTTTTTGTCAGTACTATATAAGCCATAAAAACAATATATTATCAGTCAAGGACATTGCAACAGGGTATGAAAAGCAGCTGGAGTGGAGGGGCGCGGTGAGAAGGGTTGATTTCATTAGTGTGTGGCAAAAGCAATTTTGTCAGACTGCAAATACATATTTGTTGGAAACCTCTTCAGTTAGCCCAGTGTCGGGCCACACCCACATATTTTCGTTTGACACTGTCACATCGGAGCAGTCTACTTCAGCTCCACACCTCTGGCCTCTTTACGAGAACATGTCATGGTAAACAGGAAGTTGATTTTCTGATCTGCTTTTGTTTGATTAGTTCCAGGAAATACCACCACTGAGAAAACAACGGTGGTGAAACGTAAGTGAGGGCAAGGATTTGGTTTATGAGACTGACAATAAACTAAATAAAAATGGAGTCAACTATGTCGTACTTTTCAACCGTCTCTGTTTCTGTGCAGACTGATGCTAATGCCGCCTCAGAGTTTTCAAACCTTTCTCTTTTAGAGGCTCTGAAATGCCAAGATATTGTGTGAACAGTTGATGTGATTTAAAATGACAAAAGAGTAGATGAATGCAGCTTCATTTGTGTCCTTCAGTCCAATTGCCGGGTCCTTTTTTTGTCCTGGGCCACTAGTTTCCCTTTGAACACCCCTGCTATTGATACTGCTGATACTAATATGTACAGGTGGATTCACAAATTTAATAAATATATAATTAATTAATTAATTGTTAGAAACAAGTACACCGTTCACCTACAAACTGAACATTAACCCGTAAAGTTATTGTCAATGCTTAGATTATTGATGATGCATGTAACCAGATGTGCAGTCTCTTTCCACTGGTTTGGGAATGTTTGGAGGTCTTCTGCCCTCTGCTGGCCAAAGTTAGACCCAACCACCTTTAGAGGGGTTTTTGTTCAGGACAAGTTGAGGATTAGTGAAGAAACAGGACGTGGGGAATTCTCATTATTCAAAGCACAAACGCTGAGTGTCTTTGTCGCTCTGCCCGTGTATCTCTGCAGTGCAGCTGTTGAAACGAGACAGTCAGTAAAACCACTGCTGCATATCCAGGTAAATCAGCATTATTGCAGGTATGAGGGGGACTTAACTGTATTACCATGCATGAGTAACAGCCATTGTTGCTGTGATCCACACAGCTTAGCTCACATCCTTTTTTTTTTTTCCCCCAGAAGCTTTTTGTAAATATATTTCTTGAATAGTGTTTATTTTGTGTGAGAGACCTTAATGTTTACATATTTTCCCCGTGGCCTCTTCAAAACACCTCAGACAGTTAGCCTGAAATCAACCTGTCTACGTAAATAGTCCATATTTCTTTTTCCAGGTGGCAAACAGCCATGTCATTGCTGATAAAAATGTGTCACGGTGCAATTTGGTTTTGTGAGTCTACTTCCAACAGTGAAACAAAAGCTCCTCTCCCGAGATCGGCTGTTTTTCCTTAAATCAACGTCTTGTTTAAATTTATTGATAATCCCCTTTTTTCGTTTTATCTCTGTGATGTTGAAAGCGAACGCAATTCACGAGGGAAACAATCAAAGGCTCGCCACTTG
The DNA here is from genome assembly GCF_019176455.1 of Solea senegalensis. Taxonomy (NCBI): domain Eukaryota; kingdom Metazoa; phylum Chordata; class Actinopteri; order Pleuronectiformes; family Soleidae; genus Solea; species Solea senegalensis. The sequence goes on from NC_058032.1 coordinate 6,513,913, forward strand.
GCTGACAAAGCTCTCTGTGATGTTTGGAGTGCTTGATGTTTGATATTGAGGGTGTTATATGAAGGTGTTGTGACTTTAGAGACAATGTTCTCGTTGTTGTTAAGACTCCAAAGAGAAAGTAACACAAAGTTTATCAGCCGGATGAATTTCAATTCTCATTAGTGCGTTGCAGTAAATGTGTTGTTTGATCATCAGCGTTGTTGGCGGCGCAGTCTTCCATGACTTACTCATACTACAAAGGTCAAGCATGTTATATGAAAGTCAACAGCAAACCTCGGCAAATGTTCAGTATCACCACACCTTACATACATAGGTATAGAAACATATGCAATGATGTGTTGCTATAATGTATACACACTGAATTCTTTAAAAAATCCCCTGTACCACATGCACCTTCATCTCTAAAGGTAATTTCCACTATCATTGTGGAAACAGGAATTTATTCAAGCTGCTTTTCTAATCTGTCAGCTCCAGACCTCTGAAGTTAAATGTTTTTACTGTAGCGCTCATGGAAATAAATTATAAAGTCACTCAGGATCCAAATTATTATTGTCATTCTGAAGACTTGGGCAATAGCTTTCGCTCATTTTGTCTATGTTGCTTTGTTCTCCTCCGGCGCTGCTGCACACATAATGAGAGAAAAGGTAAAAACAAGAACCTAAACACCATTATCTCATCAGTGCAGCTCGGGGAATAATCGTTCCTCTGTCATTGTTATGAAGAGGCCAGTGGAGGATGAATGGATGAATGCAGGAATGTGCTTAATTAACACATTTATTGGAATGGCCGGAACATCATAGACATTTTATGTTTTAGTGGAAATGGAGAGGCTCCTCTTAACACTGTGGTCTGTGCCGTGTAAACACAACAAAGTGTATGTTTGTTTGAATATCTTACACATCCTTCCACCTGTTAGGATTCCAGGAATAGACGCATGAGGACACACAGAGTAGAGGACATACGTGGACACACACACACACACACACACAAAAAGCATGGATGTAGTGGTCAGCTGCAAAGAGAAATCTGTGTAAGCAAACAAACAGGTTCGGGGCACTGCTCTCTAAAGAGAGCCTTTCACTTCCTTGCACAATAGCATTTGTCTCTGGAGCCCAAACAGTTTACAAGTAATTACTAGTGTATTTTCCTCAGAAGGTGATTACTTTGCTACATTTTGCAGCCATTGTCACCGGCCGCGCACCGCACTCATCAGTCCCACAAAGCGGGGGAGAAGTACTCAATTGATGATGAGCCCTCTGTGAGAATTTAAAAGTACTTGTATGAGGCTCTTTCAGGAGATTAACTTGCAATAAGGGCTACCTGCCACGGACACATTCCCTGTATTCATGGTGGTGGCACAAAGACTTTTTTTAAGAGGGGCACAGCTGCATGAAAGCAACGGGTGAATGGGGATAATAGTCACAAAAGACAACAAACCTCAAGTGTAAAGAAATAGAGTGTTTTTTAAGATGGGGAGGCTTCCATTCAAAGAGCAGACCGTTCCTTCTTTTGACCATTGAGGATGTGGCCACTCCACCACCCAAGGCCTCACTCTAATTATTTTAGGACAAGACATGTTATGGTGCAAAGTGGCAAAGAGGGCGCACTCTGGACCAAAGTGCACTTACATTCAATCATTCTATTTGACAGGTTCCCCCCCCCTACAAATGAGCGTCACACACCAGTGGACTGGCACAATCGCGAGGCTCCTGGCAGGGCCCCGGGGCCCCTTTGCTGGAGGTAAATAACCGAAATCACACACACACACACACACTTGTAGATGTGAGTAAATGTATACGCACATGTGAATAGGTGTCTTACTTAGTGGTGCGTTTGGGCGAAGCGGTACACAGCTGTTGTACGGGGTTTGGATTTAATTTTTATTTATTTTATCTGGACATTGTGGAAATCTTCAAAGGCAGATTAAGACCACAGCCGCGGGGGCCCCGGATCCGATTCAATTCATTATAAAGAGAGAGAGACATACGGACAGAGAGGAAGAAAGAGTGAGGGAGAAACCGGCATGGGTCCTTGATTGCCTAAATGTGAAAATTGCTTATGCCATTATTTCAGATGAGAAAGTGGGAACTGAATGGGTTTGCTTTAATATAACAGACATGGGATACCACATACAGAGAGACAGAGGGGGGGCCAGACTTCTTTGCTTTTGCTCACGCAGTGGAAAGGCCCTGACAGGTGTGCTTTTGTACGCGTATGTCTATGTAAGGGTGAGGCAGATTGTGTGTATGTGCACTTGTGAACCAGAATCAACAGACAAGGAGTGTGCGTGTGTGTGCGTGTGTGTGTGTGTGTGTGTGTGTGTGCAGTGCGTGCACGTGGGTTAAGTCTCTCCACATTGTGGTGCCACTCCCTGGTAAAGCGAGAGGCCTTCTCACTTCTTGTTGGTCTGGTCTCGTAGCAGGCCAGGATTCAGTGCTGAGACTCCTGTGTGAGAGAGAGAGAGAGAGAGAGAGAGCGAGAGGAAAGTGTGAGCACGTGAACGGTGAGAAGCGAGCGCTATAGCTTGAGGAGAAAATTGCATTTAACACGAGTGACTCAGTTCTGCGGTGTCAGGATTAGTTCGAACACAGTTCAAGAACGCCGCCAACTCCAGCCTGCATCGCACATCTTTGGTAAGAAAATCTTCATTTGTTTTTGTTAGAAATGATTCTGCGTTGTATTCTGTTCTTTTTTTCTTTTTACAACATGAAAGCACACAAACGTCATCTAAAATGTTATGGTGATGCCAGGTTTGCGATAAATGAAGGAATAAACCATGTCAGTGTTGAGTGGCACAGCTGAACAACACCTCATGCGTCTCAGTGCCATTGTCAATGAGGTGACACTGATAGGTCAGAGGTCACCTCATCTTATTTAGCGATGAGGGACCAGAGAGCAAGGAATAATCTCAACGCAGAATGTTTTTGTCGTATGCCCTTTTATTAAAAATGCCATGCATTTAGTTGGTTGCAGATGTTTTTTCACCCTATATGTTAAAGATTCTTTGCTCCAGAAAAACACAACTCCATCAACAGGTTCTGAAACAGAGGTTTTTTTTTTGTCTGGCTTGAACTGCAACAGCTGCAGACTGCTGTTTCAAATCTGACCACTAGATGTCAGAATTTGACTAATAACAGTGCTCTGCTCCCCCTGCTGTCCCAGCCTTCACCAGCACCTGAGGGGAGAACTTGTGAGTAGCCTACACATGGTGTGACAGCTTCCCCAGGAAGCTTGGGTGACATTTGCCTCACTTAATGACACAAGCTAATTAATCATTAGCTGTCCCAGAGGTATTGCTGTTAGAGAGGCTTTGTCGTGCCTCTCCCCAGTAGGGGGTCCCAGCCTCAACATGTTATGTATGCATAACTGCCTCATCCCACACTACAACATCTTAATTCTCACTCGTTAAGCTAGTTTGACTGAACTGCATTCGGTCTATTTCAACCCTTCATCTGGGATAAAGTGTAATCTGCAGAGACACTGATCATCTTAATTTCAGCCCCTTGCCTGTAACGTAGTTGGTCATGGAGTCTCGTGCAGTGTGTCAGGTGTACGGGGGGCTCGGCAGGCGGGGTGAAAACTGCCTGCACTGGTAGAAAAGCAGACATTTCTGTTGATGGCTGATTGAGTGGGCAAGAGGATGTTTGCATGTCGATTTGCTGCATCGCTGGCTTTAACCACATCACTTTATTGGGGCCCAATGGGCAATTTTTCCTGAGATGCTGGTGGCGAGGCTTTCGCTTGTCGTCGAAGGTTGTAAACATCACGTCCTCACACTGAGACTGAGACGCTCTAACCGTGGCTGTGTTTAAATAAACACGTCATAATCAATTTGAGCGAACGTGTACATGAACCCAGGCTAACAGGGGCCGCGAGGGCTCTGAGTAATTATCTCTCCTGGGCTGAAACACTCACGAGCTGCTGAGCTTGAGTTCAACAGGAATGTGAGAAAAAGCCTTTGTGAAATATGAGGAAAATGAAAACTGCCCCCTGTATGCGTTTCTGCCTCCTCAGCATCATTATTGCCCCCCCTACTGAGTCTCGGGTTGGTTTTGGACAGAGCGAGCCTGGTTGTCACGTACTCAGGGCTCCAGGTGATGCTCTCAAGCTCCACCTTCACCCAGCAGAGAAGAGTGTGGGCTAGTGTATGTATGCAGGGGGCCAGTGGGGGCACTCACTGATGAGGGCCTGGGCTGCAGGAGGGCTTTGAACAATGTTAGAGGTTTTGGGATGAGACTCAAGGTACCCTTGGGATACTGTGACCTCTGACACTTGCTCGCTGGCCCTCATGCTTTGTTCTGTGACCTGTGAGTGATGTGTCTGCAGCTAATCCAAAAGTTTTATTTGGACATACAGTGACAAGTTTCCGATTGGCGGCTGCTGCACACGCGTGTCCACGGATGATGACACATGTATGTGTCTCTGTTTATTTACATGTTATATTAAACTTGGAGCAGTAGGAGATGGTCGTTTAGTTTCATCAACAGGTCATTCAAATATTTTCTTAGACACACACAGGAAAATGAACCCCTTCTTTTTCTGTATAACCCGACATGATTAAAAAAAACAAAAAAACAAAACTACACCCACCTCGCCATTATCACATTTACAGTATTAAAAAGTGCATTACTCTTAATATGACAGCACGATAAGGGGAGGACAGAGGACCAAGTGAAAACACATGTCAGACCAGACTCTCAGTCTTGTTCAGGATGCAATAAAAACAAGTTACTGGAGTTATTGAAATATAAAATGAAAGGTTGCCACTTAATAGTTAAATTGGCCCATGCAGCCTCTGAGGGCATATTTAATCTTTTCAGGGCTCTAAAAAAACACATCACATTTTTAGCCAAGAAGTCTGACAGGCAAAAAAAGAGAGTTATAGGAATAAAGTCCTAATCTTTAGTTCTGTAGAACGTTGGGACAGTGGCTTAGATTGACAGAAGGGGGCGGGTCTTTACAACACTAACTTCTTCTCGTCAGATAAGCACGGACAGCTGTACTTATGTCATACGCAACAGACGACCTGAGGCAATCTCCATTGGTGTCATTGCGACACCAATATTAACACGTATTACCTTACATTACGTGTTTCTTTGCAGCGCAGGAAGGCATTTTTAATCCTAGATTACCAATCTTTCCGTAGAGGGGACTTGAAGCGCTCTGTAAAAAGTGTCTCCTGTCACAGGTCTGCATTATGTTGAAAGGTCGTTATGGAATTATTGATCAATAATGGCAAAAAAAAAAAAATATCCTGCCTATGCTATTTTAATTTGCTGCCATTTGCTTGAATGTCAGCCATTGTGAGATAAGAAAAGGTGACATGTTTAGACGCTGCCTGCTACTGCAAATGCATTTAATCTATGTTCGCTTTGCATGCTAATTGCGGCTCCTACATCACACATAATTACTGTGGTCCAATAATCCGTGGCTGAATTATTTCAAGCAAGTCTAGTGACTTGATATGCATGATATGCAAAGGCGCGCTGGGTGAGGCTTTAGCCCTCCTGCTCTGCCAGGTGTAATTTAATATCACTTGGATATACACGAGATCCTTCATTTCCTCTCTAATCATGGGCAAGATTTAATTCGCCTATGAATAGCCACTGTAATTCCGGGCATATAGAACTAACGCGGGTCATTTTCCCGCAGAAATGATATAAAGCAAACTCAGATTTTGAAGAAGTACGTGTGCAAAACAAACACTGGTCCCTGAGTAAACCCGCCTGACAGAGATGAGAGCCACTGAGCTACATTTATATGCTATCGTGCTCACACTATGTCACCTTGATGAAGCTCCAAGTGATTTTGATTTCCTCTGTTACATTTAAAATGAAGCCTTGCCAAAGGAAAATCTTTTGTGCGAGACATCTAAGCCTTGACCTCGTGAATACAAACGCCCTCGTTTCCATTTCTCTGGCGGGCGGCCTTCAGACATGACACAAGAAGTCGCCGTTCCCTGGCTTTGTATCTGCCGAGCCTTTAAGATGCAGAGATCTGCCGCCATGTTTGTCTTCGCCTCTGTCTCAGAAAACACCGGGGCGTGTCCCTCCTGTGGGAACCCCATCTGCAGGCTTAAAGTGATGGGACCACCCTTTTCCTCCACAACCATCACCTTTCTCTGTCAGCGAGCCAAAAACACACATGCGCACACACACAAATGTACCTGACAGTGGCAGCCTTTGTGCCCGAGAACATATTTAACAATGCACACTCAGCATCTGTCCCGGCTCAGCAGGAGGCCGCGGGAAGCAGATGAGGACTCGTCGAGATGATCGCGAAACATACAGCCTACCTATACTCGCCATGTGCTTGCACTGCCAGCCCCTGGGTTTATTAACAATCAATCAAAATAGAAAGCGATGCACAGGCTTGAAAGTGGGTAGCAGAATAAAAAAGGGGAGGGGAATCACTCTACAGACACTCCACCTGCGTCTATCATGCTCCAATACGTACAATTATGCTTCCTGCGAGTGGAAAATCAATACGAGGACTTTTAAGATAACTTATGAGCTCACTTGCTGTTTGTGCATCAAAGTGATGCCAACTTCTCTGCTCATCCCCCTTTTGCAGCTGAAGCTTTTTAGCCACAGCCCTTTCATAGTGTCAGGGGTGGAGCTATGGCATTGCATGTGATTCACTATCTCCAGGAACCCCGGAATTACATCTGGCACAACTCTGCATGAAGTAATGCTTTATAAGCCTTTGTGCGTCGCAGCTTTGAAGACCCACAGCCTTCTATAAGTTTGCTTTTTTTTCTTCTTTTTTTGTTGTCCCCTGCTGTTGTACAGCTCCCCCATTACCCCCATCCCCCAACTCAGGACAGAAGACAGAATGTGATGTGTCGTCTCCCTCCCCTCACAAAGCGCTAGTGCATTGGACACACCTTGGACAGCACAAAGGATGAAAAGCACGACGAGGCTTGGACACGCAGGACCACGCTGCCAAGCCCGATAAAGACGCTTCAAAAGTCGAGCGGCAAACAGTGGCCTTCTTCTCTTCTGCCCTTCTTTTTTTCTTCCCAGGGTCTTGCAGGGAAGAAAAAAAGAGACAGAAGAGAGCCCAAAGAGAGTAAAAAGACATTCTTGTCTTCTGTATTTCAACCCGTACTCGACCCATGAATGTGAGTTTAGGTAATGTTGCCTGTGCAGTGTAAATGTGTGTGTAAACACCTTAACACTTTAGTGTGAGCGCCGGATTAACCAAAAACAGCCCAGCTTTAATGCAGACAGCCCATAAATGTCCCATCTCCAATCCCTTGTCGCTCAGCTGTCTGCTCACAGTGGCACGCCACAGCGAGGCTGAAGAACTGCCATTTAGTCTGGAAATATGAAGAACAGATGACATTTGTGGTTTAATTCAATCATTTTCACAATCGCTCATTTATTTTATGGACTTCAACGTACTTTTTTTTACATTTTCTTTTAAAATAGAATGGACTGACTGTTTTCATTTTTTTATGATCCTATACTTGTGAAATGAAGAAAGCACGGGCGTGAAATGTCACCGACCCTTGTTAGTACACAAAATTGTCCAGACGTCATAAAACGTGACTTTTCACCGGTAGCTCCCTCCTCCTTCCTCCTGCCTCGCTCTCCCTCTTTCTCTGCTGCATGCCCTCATTGAAACAGATGGCGTTTTATGCTGGGCACAATCAGGACTATTCAGTGTCAGCCTGGGCAGGCCCTCCCCACCTGCGCTCAGCCCAATCACAACCTAATGAACACATTGGGAGCAGTCTGTTCCAAATTACTCCCAGTTGGAGCCAGGGCCACAGGTAAACCCCGCCATCACACTCGGCCCCTTCCTCTCCACCTCACCTCCTTTGCAACAGTCTCCGTCGCACACGCGCCCGAACACTGGCTCCAGAGCTCAGCGCCCGAATCAAATCAAGATCCGTATCTCTGTGCTGTCAACATTCCAACACAGCTCAGGGACGCGGCGTGTGCTGCGGCAAGCGTATACGTTACACGCGGGGAGGAATGGATTGACAGCTGATGTGTTTACGTGTTGGAGTGGATTTGCTTCTACTTGATAAGTCATACGATGAGTCTCATGCGTAAATGCTGCCACGTTAACCACATCAGCTCCATCTGTGCTCTTTATCAGCATCTGTCTAAGTGGACACATTTGTGCTCGTGCTCTAAGTCTCATGCAAGTGTGAAGTTTCTATCTATAGTTACTTGCTATCGAACATAAAGACCAACAGGAAACGACGTGCTTCTGCTCCGTCTAAGGCAAGGAGTACCTTTATGGTCACCACTGTGACCTGGCGATGTATGTGTGGGCAGGCGGGGAGCAGCTGTATATCATGGGCAGTTGACACCAGAAGTGTGCTGTAGCTAAGAGCCGCTGACATTCTGATACACCCTCCAACATCCCAAGGGACAAAAGAATGAAACCAGGGCTGCCTGCCTCGTCATGTCCCATCAGCTGCTATAGCACCACAAAAAATGCAGGCGAGCCACCAGCCCCCCCACGTGGGTGTCCATCACTGGGTTTGACAGCACTGCCCTGTTGACCGCCCTTCTTCACTGTCCCTCTGGTCAATCTGCACCTCAATTGGCCCTACATCGGTGGGCGATGCCTGCTCCCTCTGCTGCATGTCAAAAAGAGCCACAGAGGAAGTGCAAATATCCTCTAATGGCCTTGATCCAGATGGATGCGCCCATGACAATAGGCCCTCGTGCCTGTGGTTTGGGGTTTTTTGTCAGCGAGAAACACAGAGGCCAACACAATAACACAGCAAAATTATGCATGCAGGCCAAGTACCATTGACATGTTAAAGAGCACTGCCAGTTGCTATGATAATTAAGTTAGCTCATTCCAAGGCAGAGAGGTCTTTTGCCTTTAAAGACACTTTCGGTACATAAGGCAGGCTTTAAGACAATGGATGTGGGAGGAGAAATAATGGATTCAGTGGGTCACCATTTCTCTGCCCATTTGCTTAACATAGGGCTATACATCTCTGAGTGAATGCTACTTGATGGGATTGCCTTTACGGGGGTGTTTGTGGGTTTTTACTTGATATCACTCAAGAGATTGACACTTTCTATCAAGACGGAGATGGAAATATTCAGATAGTGGCACTCTTTGAATCGTGGAAGCCTCGGAACATCGCCTACGCATATGATATTACAGCCTGTACTATGACACTTGCCATGAGTGAACACTGACCTGGTTTAAACAAGCAATAACATCAATGGTCCCCCCCCTCCGCTCACTTTGCTTTTAACTAGGATGTTTAGTTACGTCGAGGGGTGTCCGTCTGATCTCCCTCTGCCTCCGTAGGGTTTCCGCGAGAGTGGCCACTTTGTGTACAGCTGGGGAATGTTTGGCTAGTAACGTAAAACCAGGAAGCCTTTGAAACTTAACCAAAGCCTCTTCAGGAAGAGGTTGGAAGTTCACTCTTATTTTGAGACTCCAATGCGTTCTCCTTGGACACACCGCAGCAGATCATGGACAACAGGAGTCCTTTCGCTCTGCGTCCATGCAGCTGCAGAAAGTATTTGTGTCCCCGGTGATGGTCTTTTTTCTCTCTCGCGGACAAGTCTGTTTCTATAATATGATATTTGATTACGGCTTCATTCACACCACTCAGTTTTCATTTAAACATGCACACATTAGCCAATGTTTTATTTTGGAAAGGGGGATGCATTTTAGTCAAACAATGGAAACCTTTGGAAAACAAATGACACAGTAACCCACATTCACTTCTTGATTGGTTCTTATTGGCCAACAATTGACTGTTAGCTGTCAACTAACACATACTTCCATCACCTCGCCACAGCACAGTGTAAGTAGCATTTCCACTAGCATAGTGTCTGGTACCAGGTACTATTTTTAGTACCTGCTCCGGCCAGGTTCCAAAAGCGTAGGTACTAAGGTACAATCTCATTCACACATTCGAACAGTGCCGAACTGTAGATCAGTTAAAACTACTTAACAATCCTAAAAGAGTGTGGGTTAATCTCCAACGACTACCAAAAGGTCACTAGTCACCGCAGTTTCATGCAGCCGTGCAGTGATGACTCCGCCCACGTTGAGTAGGGACTACTTTTTTGTAGAGGAGATGCAACCTAAACTGTGTCGTGCCGTGCCGATGCGAGTAGAGCTTCACCTTTTTTTATCATTATTGTTTCTTGTTAGTGCTTTCTGAAACCAAACACCCACAGAGGAGAGAATCGTTTTGTCTTTACACCGGCACACGCTGATGCAGATTACTTCGAAGAAGGCGCTGAATCGCTCGTTTAGATGAGTGTGTTGTCATTTCGATGTAGCTATGTATTGTATTTCTAGAACTTTAAGAACAGATCCTGGGTGCTTTTCTGTTCATTTGAAGTCAAGCGTCGTGTGCACTGCCACGTTCATTTTCACATCTGCTCTAAATGGTGCCAATCTGCCGCAGCAGACAGGCGCTTAGCGAAAATATTTTAAAATGCGACTCTAGCACTTTCAACGCATGCAGGTCCACTGTGTTAACAAGATGGGAGCTAATGGTTCTGCTTTTATGGCGGTGGTCGCATGTATAATTAAACTGCTGTTGTATTTGTCATAAAAACCGGCGGGGGTGCAGGAAATGTTTGCCGGAGCCATTTTTAGTTTGAGCAGTGGAAAATTAAAACCATCAAACCCCACAATGTTGTTTTGACATCATTCCAATGTTTATGGATTTTCCTGTGTGCGGTTGAGGTTTTGTTATTAAAAAAAAAAAACCCACTTAAGTGCCTCACCTTGTGTTTGTTGCGGGAACAGACATTGCAATGTTTGCACAATGCAGATTGTCCCTTCTGGGAGGTCTTGCCTCCGGTGCTACTTGTTACATGTTGAGAAACATGTTGCACGTCTGCCATTAATGGGCGTCTGTCTCTTACGTGCATTGTTCATGGCGCACGTAGTTCATGTAACAATATTTGATCCGTTCACAGTATTCGGTAAGTGAATTATAGGGGATTTATAACGCAGGCCAACACTTAGAAATAGGAAATCCCATTGAAACATGTTTTGCAAAGCCCCGCTGATAAACTCTTAGCCCAGATATCACTCGATCTCCAGCACATGTGGATGTGAACGTTGAACTCTAGCTTTTCCAGTTTTATCGATGTTTTCCATTTTCAAACAATCCCTGACAGATATTGTAATGCTAAACTTTGGGAGAAACCAAATCAGGATTAGGAATAAATCATCTACAAGAAAAGCTGAAAGTGAAGTTGGCTGCTTGTTGACAGAATCATGCACTGCAGACATATTAGATAAGCCTGATGTTGTATTTATCAGCGTGGCCCCCGATGATATCTATGGAGATGAGTCAGGGTGTCACGGCCCTGGTGTCACCTCCATAACACCAGGCCCCTGCCATGTTGATGACTCTGTATCTATGCTAATATGGGGATCAGTGGAGCAGAAAGCTCATCTAGCTTGTTCTTTTGCTTTATCTTATCACTCCCCTCACCCTAAATTGGTCTGCACCGCATTGCCACATACCTGGCATGCTATGCACATAAAAAAGGAGCCCAGCCCGTTGTCAGTCTTCCCTCCATCTGTCACACCGTTTTCCTCCATTTCAAATTTCAACATTTTTCTTCCCTCCACTGCCTCAGCTCCTGTAATGCCTCAGCAAATAACTGCTTCATATATAATGCACTAGACCTCGCTGAGACGGTATGATACCCAGGATTCAGCGTTGTTCTGATTCTAGTCAAAAATCACTTCATCAGAAAAAAGCCTATATGTCAGATTAAAGCTTCACTCAGCAGAGACTGTAAACATGTAAAGAAAAACAGCATTTTGACTGAGTCATGTTGTGAGATGTTCATTTCTTGTTCATGGCAACATGATTGTTTCTCTGTTGATGCATTTTTTGTTGACGCATCAGCACAAACGTGTTGATAACAGTTTGGTACTGACACAGTTATTGGTAGATACTGGGCTGTGACATCAGAATCAGATATGATGAAGTGCTATCAATCAGTTCACAGATTACACTTTCAGATTTCAGACCTGAGTATCCTGACCAAAAGAAAGCTTCAGTCTGAACGATCAAAGCCGACACTCGAGCCAAGAGAACGTTTAAAAAAGTTGTCATGCCTTCAGTATTATTTTTCTTTTTTCTTTTTTTGGACTTACTGTCCATCCAGACAGTAAATCCTGTCCGTCTTAACTTAACCCCAGCCTCGTCCCCCTTAGCCTCTTTGTCTCCATTGCGCCCTCCCTCCCTGGCATGATTATTTCTTATCGTGTATTTATTTGTTTAATCCACCCCTCCCCCCACAGCACTTGGCGGCCCTCTCCCTGTGCACGAGCTGCCTGTCTGGCAGCAAGGAACCGCCGCCCCCCACCCCCACATCTCCCCACCTCCTCCCACTTGTCCACATCCAGTCCCCAGACCCTCCCCACCCAGCTCCAGTTCAGCCACAATGGGCGGATGTTGCTTCCAGAGCCTCGCAGCTTCACTCAGGGGGAAGGAGACCCCCACCTCTTCACTTCATCCTTACATCCCTCCCACTTGCATGTGGCTACCACTAGCCAGCCTCTATACACTCTATAAATAATGGATGCATTAGCATGCATGAATATCTTTTTAGAAGAGGGGTGGGAGGGTGGGAGTGCCTTAATTCATTATTAATCCCCTTCATGAAAAAAAATGGTCCGTGGCTCTGTTAGAGCAGGGCCCCTGCTAAACCCTGCTTTTGGGACTTCACTTGTATGCCGGACTTCTCTTTCTCCCAAAATTTGTCACCAGCTCCACCCACCCCCCAGCTTACTTTTTATCTAACCCCCGCCTCCTGCTTCCCAATCCCAGCTAAACACATCTGGGGGAATGGGGGGGGGATCTGTAATGTTTTGAGAGGAGTTGGGGGCAAATTGTGTTCTTATTAGTCAAGCTAGTCAGGTGATAGATTAAAAAAAAACAAAAAACAAAGTGGTGTCAGGCGAGATCCAGTTTGCCATGGTGGAGGCAAAAGGATGCATCATTGAAGAGGTTGGCTCGTCTCAAACCACCTGACTTTGAAGTTGCCACGAGTGCCATTTGGTTCAAGAGCGGGCTTTGGCTGTGAGAGGTCGGAAGTTGGGGGGAAGGGAGGGGTGTTTGAGGTGGAGCTGATGCTACAATTGCACACAAACCTGGTTAAAGAGCTCCAAGTCACGTGTGGGTGGTTGGTAGGGAATTATGTGTTATTTTTAAAGCTGGAACACTATGTTGGGTATTGAGGATGTTTGATCAAATGCATGGGTTTGAGTTTAAGAGCATGTGTTGCGAGGAGATAAATTACTGTACAGCGAATCACCAAAGCATGTGGGTTTGATTGTGCATGTGTTTAAAAAGACAAGATAGCAAGTGACTGTTTGTGAGTCTATTTGCAGTGCACTCCTCCCTGCACACACACACACACACACACACACACGCACACACACACCCCTCTTCCACCACTAGGTCGCAGTGCCCGCCTCACAGCCTCTCCTCAGGCCTGCCACAGATCTGTGAATGATCCAACTAATCGTGGGCAGTCACAGCACAGCCACATGAGAGTGATATTAAAAAAATAATGAATAAAAAATACTACACCACACACACACATGCACCTGAGCGGTCCTACACATAGTGGAAATGTGTAGACTTTACTCAGCACTCCCGTACACTGTGCATAATTCACTGTTGCTCATAAATATAAACTAACTAATTCACAGAACAATCAAAAGTCAAACATGGCATTGTGCTTTTAAAACAGCACGTGCATTTGTCTCATAATATTGTGTTTCTGAGGATTTTAGATTTAATAATAGAGCAGCTGTTTGCCATCACAGTGTAACAAAATGCTAAGGCTCAGCAATGGATGTTGATTTTATTTAAACACAATTACAACGTACAATTGTGTGAAAATATTGGGAAATATTGGGAATGGGAATTTTGATGTCCAAAAAAAAGTAAGAGATTGGAACACACACGCACACACACACACATTTTACAATTGAGTGTTGTTTTTTTCACAATTTCCTGAAAAACATTGCATTTATCCGTATCTGCAGGGAATCCTCTCATATCAGCAGTGAGTAGCAGAACAGACCCAAACCGTGGCCAACATCAGCTTAACCCTGCAGAGAGAATACTTACTCTACTTTTGAATAAAGCGGCTTTTATCTTTGTAATGTTGCACTGACAAAGACTGTTGGGTCTCCTGTCAGTGTCCGCTGCGTTGCTGTCTGTCAGGCAGGACTATAGGGGTTGTTTTGTTGACATAGAGGGGACCTGGTTTCTGGAATGTTCTCAACTGAATGTTTGGTCTTTGGCACAAGGCTTGGGGGCTAGTTGTGAGCTGGAGGCACCACACTGTGCCTCTGAACTTCAGTCAACCTCTTAAATTCTTCTTCCTGGGCAGGAAATTGAAATATTGTGGAGTATTGGCATGCTGATGGTCATCTATCACTGGGGCCTGCGAGGGGACGGCAGTAAGAGGAGACCCTCTGTAGATCAGAGATGGGCTGCTGGGTCTGGGTTCAAAGGTAAAGAGGAGAGACCCGGGTGAGGAGAGAGGCGAGTGCTCCTGGCTGTGTCAACTCTCAGAATGACTTCCATCACCCATCACCACCCAGATCATCACATCAAGTTTAAGACTCATCCTCACCAGAAAAGAACAACCAATAATCTCCTCTCCTATTCTTCATGGTGACTCATCAGAGTTACGTTCAACAACAGACAGATTTCTTATAGAAGCGATGGCCTTTAAATCAAAACATAACAGTGAATAATATAACAAAAGCTCCTTTTACACTGAAAAGGAACTGGCGAACTGAATTTACAATTTAGGTGTTGTGGTTAGCACTTTGCTTTGCTGCAAAAAGACCAGAAACAAGGGCCTTTCTGCCTGGAGTTTGCATGTTGTCCCATGGGTGCATGGGTTTTCTCCAGTTTCCTCCCACAGTCCAAAAACATGCACATTTGGGTATTAGGTAAATTTTTTGTCTCTATTGTGACGGACTGGCAAACTGTCCAGGGTGTGACCACGCCTATCGCCTTATGTCAGCTGAGATTGGCGCAGCAAGCCCTCATGTGAAGGATAGAAAATGCATGGAATCTCGTCTGTTTTGACTTTGGTTAAGACCGTATAGTCCGTAACCTTTAAATAAAAACAAATCTCCCTCACATTCACACCATCGTCAAATGAGATCACACAATGCTGTTTAAGCCTATTACCTCCACGGTACGATGTGTTTTTCCGTGGTACACAGGAAGTGATTTGTATTAAGTAATAAGACTGAATGAACTGAATGATCAGCAGTTTGATTCTTCCTGTCCCTCCACAACTGTGCTGCTGCTGTATATGCACAAACGCTCCCTCCAGTCTGACAGAGCCTGTGTTCAGATGACAGGAGGCAGCATTGTTACATCATCACAGACCAAAACAGAGGCGGAATAATCTCATCATCAACAACAACAACAAGAATCACCAAAAAGTTACTGTACTATCAACAGGTGTTCCAGCACGCTGTGAGGTACTGCAGCTGTCAGTGAGTTGTGTGTACTTGGTAATATTTCCATGCATAGTATTTGTCAAAAAGTGATGACGCCTCCCTCAGCATTGCATAATTGTGGCCATAAATGCGCACAGCTACCAGGAAATGATACTCGGCGGCGCATCACAGGGGGTATGATGATGTGGATGTGACTGGTTATATAAAAGTAGTGCACAGTTGGAATGATTCAGATGGGATGATGGCTGTCATTTTTTTTTGTCCTCTTCTTTCTCCTGTGCGTCTGGGAATTGGCTGCATCATGATGATGACCTTGTGAACCTCGCCTGCCGCATGACCTCGGAACCACCCCCACCACGACGTCTCCCACGCTCCCCGAACCCCCACCCCCGACATGCCAGGGCTCATTTATTACCCAAGCAGGAAGTGACATCAACGGGTCCAAAAAAGATGTCGCAGGACGTGGGCTGTCTGGGATTGACCAGGACCGGTGTTTGTCCAGGAAGATGCCGCGCACTGGCTCCAACGTGATGCTCACTGAAGGATGCAGGAGAGCGCCAGCCACACACACGCCGGCAAGACAGGCAGACACACGCACTGGAGGCTGAGTGAGTCTGCTGCTGCTGCTGCTGCTGACGGAATGCTTTCATTCATGCAAGTTCAGATATAGTGCCATACCCCCGCCCCCTGTCGCTCTCTCTGAAGCCGGTGACGCAGCGCTGAGTTAAGGCGATAAGACTTACTGGTGGTGTCGGTGCAGTGGAGACAGATGATGAGAGAAGTGCGGTGCAAACACCTCTGGTTTTTTATGGCTTGAATGGCAAGTGCAGGAGGAGACTGAGATTCGTCTGCTTTGCTTTTTGCGCATTTTTTTTTTATATCAGTGAACTGGACAGATGACATTGGTTTGTATTGATGGCACCAGTAAAAAAAACAAAACAAGCTGTTGTGGTGAAGTTCACCAAGTTGGAGGTGTAAGCTGTAACTTCTCAACGCACGGATGACGTCTTGTTTTTATCCGCTCAGTGCGTGCGTGTGTTTGGTTCTCACCAGGGAGACAGAACCATGTCGTGTGTCCAGACAGAAAAGTGGTGCAGTCACGTGGTGTCTGCTATAATCCACCCCCCAAGTCAGGTACAGCCTACTGCTGCGTGCAGGCGGTCTGAGGGACGGGCTTGTCGTATTATAATAGTGTAAACAAAAGCCAAAAGTTTATTTTAAAATAACAATAATAGGGTATTGTCATTTGGATATTGACATTAAAAAGTGTAAGCATTTTTTAATTTAATTTGCCCTCTGATATCGTTACTGTAAATGAATTCATTCAACAAATACAAACATATCAATAAAGGCAAGAATAATCAACAACCTAAAGAAAGATTAATGATGCAACATCACAGTTAAATAACATATATAAGTAAACAACACAGGGCAAAACAGAGGACTATGCTACATTGTTATTCTGAGTATGACAATTAATCAAAATATAATAACAATCATTTCTTCCTTGGGCCATAATTAAGCCACATCCTCCTCCTGCGTTTTTGCGTCATGTTCCTCACAATCAGCCTGACAAAAGCTGGCAAACCCAACAGCTCCTTGGTGGAGGTAATACATGTTATTATATTGATAAATACACACTGATACACTTCAGCTGCAAGGATAATTAAAGATTAAACCTTATGTGTCAACTCAGACGTCCAGATCTTAACCTGACATGAGACGTAGAGGTCACTGTTTGCTTCACGAGTAACACTTATTATTGTATTGCCCTGTGAAGCTTCAATTAATAACTGAATTATTGCTGTTGTGTCACAGCCAATAGCAAACTGGCAGATGTTTTCTCCTTATTGTTGATTTTCTCCACTATTTAAACGAGAGAAAGTACTCAGAGAGAGCAAAGTTTCCATATTTGGATCACCCCAAAAATCATACCATTGCTTCCTGGGGCTGTAACCTATATTCCTTGAAAGGTTGTTCTTACATTTTTGAGTTATGCCGCTCACAAACGGACAAACACAGTGAGTTGCCAACACATTCAGTTACATTCTTACGTATTTCCGTACACATGAACCGCCAGAATATTTATGATTGATCGACGTATTGTGTCATGGTCTCACTCTACATCTGTGCTTTCATTTCTCTGCCTGTCAGTGCTAACTCCTGTCTGACTGCCACATACAGGACATATCTGCGCAGACCGTATACTGTTACTTGAATCAGCTTTCAAGGACACTTAACATATAACCCGTCTTTGCAGCTGTTCCAAGTGGCTTTTCACGCCCTTGTCCCATTGTAAGATAATAGGATTGTAAAGCTAAGTTGATGATCTTTTACTGAATTTCCGAACCCGGCAAGGATCTGCGTTTTCTGTGTTGTTGAAATAATGCATGAGCGCGATGTACAGTGGTGCTGCTACTGTACATGTTTGGCACGTGTGTGCAGCAGCCTGT
The DNA here is from genome assembly GCF_019176455.1 of Solea senegalensis. NCBI lineage: Eukaryota > Metazoa > Chordata > Actinopteri > Pleuronectiformes > Soleidae > Solea > Solea senegalensis. The sequence goes on from NC_058032.1 coordinate 6,531,837, forward strand.
GGGATTACTGGTGTGTATAACTCACACTGCTGTTGCCTGCTTGTCTGCAGTGATAGCTTCATTATTCATGGTTGCGTGTAGACAGCAGTACTTAATCTCTGGGTTGAATGGGACAGCCTGTGACTCTGGAAATAAATGCTTGTGCTCGGTCAGCCTTATCTGGCCCGCGGTGAGGAGCGGAGGGGCACCAGAGAGAGAGGCCAGACTGCTGAGCACTGTCTCAGGGTGGCGACAGCAGCTTTAGCCCCATTTACACCACGGTTCAGTTTGGTATGTTGAGCAATTATCTGCGTTTCAACTGTCAGATCTCTGGAAGAGTCAAGATCTTCCAGCTCCTTAAGGGTGGAGCTAAACGCACCGGAGGCCATTGATTGGCTGACCGAGAATCACTACTTCCGTGTGACGGCAGATTCATTCAAAGCTTGTGTTGTTCTTCTACAACATGGACGGCCTTCCTTGTTACACCTTTGTCACGCTCCTGCGTCTCACTGGTATAACTTCACGATATTTACGTAGCGGTCACGGCTAACAGCATCCAGCCTACGCACTCTGCAGTGGGAACGCAAACCAGATCAGAATGTTAGGATCCAAGCGTCACCAGAGCGAGCTGTACTGCTCCGTCTCTCTCCACTCTGATAAGCACCGAAGCCAGGTTTGCGTGCGGGAGTAATTAGCCGGACTAGAACCAAGGCAGCGGGGTCGTATATTCTTTGTGGTGAAAGGGTCTGAGCAAGAGGTCTATTGGCACTCGACAGGTGCAGCGGGGAAGGAAGGCGTCAGGAGCTTGAGGAATCGAAACCAGAGATGAGGCCAGACGACCGAGTCTCTGACTTCTGGGGTCAGATACTCTCGTTCACCCCTGGAGGCTCCAAAGTGAGAGCCTCTTCCTGCCATGACACTGTTTCATGTGAATGCACACACGCATGTGTGCCCTCTCATTTTTTGTGTGTGTTCAGGCATGTGTGTCCAAGAGGGCATGTGAATGAGGCGCTTATTGGCGTGTGACAAAGAGGTGAGAGGATCAGAGGGCATGAGTTGTTGTAATGTAGGCTACTGTCTTGTTTTATCAAGCTCATGCTCACACAAAGAACACTGGGGGAAAACCCTTTTGTTTGTGTCCACTAGAATTACACAACAGCAGCTTTGATCACTCGGCCGTAAAAGCAGCGGTAAAAATGAGTTTTGTGTCATTTGACATGTTTTTTGAGTCATTGGAGAGGAGTTGTAGAACTGATTGAGCTGTGTAATTAAGTTGAGTTGTAAACGGAACTATCCTGCACTGTCGAGGGGACGCACATTAGTCATTGCGCTGGCGATTGGACGGAGGAAAAGCAGTGTTACCGACCATGTCAAGTTTTTTTTTTCCCCTGCTTCCTGGCTGTTCTGCTTGAACTCAATAATCCTGGTTACAGCCATTACAAATCCTGCTGTCTTGACTTGAGACCCCAGACAGGAGACAGGCTCTGCAACTTGGTTTCATTTAGCATTCCTCTGGGCTTTACGGGCAGGTGTTTAACATTACTGGCGGGATATTTATTGGCAACTTTAAAGGCAACTTTTTTTGCTTACCTCTCAATTAGGCACACACACACACACACACACACACACAGAATGTGTGTACTGTATAGACACATTTGTACACACAATTGTGTGTGCGCGAAACAAAAGCACGCGACCACCTACACGCAGACAGTGCGGATTCTTAGCGGAGCATATTCTCACTTCTTTTTCCCCAACTCTGTCACACACTTCACGCCTTTTTAAAGCTCAGATCCATATCCCTGTAATCCACCCTCGACCCGTGACCATCTCTATCTCTCTGCACGCACACCCCTTCCTCCCCTCCACCACCATTTATGCCAGGTCAGTGTGATGTGGGGTTGAAATAAGGCCGGGGGGGGCACGGTGGGATGTGTGGCCTGTAATTACCCAAAGCTTGGCGAGGCCAGCAGTTGTGATGTGCAATTCTTAAATCAAGGTGCTGCCTGAAGACTCAGCCGGCCTCGCGGCTGCCCTGTGCTACTTGATTGCAGGCAGCTGGGGCAGCCATGTCAAGTGGCAGGCTGGGAAATGTGAAATCCCAGATAAAGCACAGAGCCCTAAAAAACCATGACGCTCCAGTAATGAGGAAAGTGATGGGGTTTGGGGTTTGGGCATGTTTAGCAGGCAGCGACAGCAAACTGTAACTCTCTCTCTGCCTCTAGAACGCTTCTTGGTGTGTCCGCACATGAGAAAGAGAGGAGAGGTGAAGGTGCGTGTATGTTTGATTTTTATAATCCCCGGATTAAGGAGGATCCACCAAACTCCCAACAATGCAGAACTGATAGGTAGGTCGTCATAGCGCTAGATATACTCAGCCTATGTCCTCCTGGGTCACTCTCCGACATAAATCATAAACCTACAGTGCATCCTGGCCCAGGAAGAGTTCCTTTTGAAAACCACGTTTAAACTGCTCAAGAGCGGCGGAATCATTTCCAATATTAATGGCAGCAGTTCGATTTTGAACGATTCCGGAGCCGTTTGTAGCAGTTAAGCGCATTCCTAGTTTTGTGGAGGCCATTATTCCTGCTTCTTAATCACCCCCTCAGCTTTTATAACCTTCCCAAGACTTACTGTGTGGCTGGGGCTGGGGGACCACATGTGGGCAGAGACCGGGAAATAATGGCACTGCCAGGCCTTTCCCTTATCTAAACTAACCACCACTAACAACACACAGCACAACAGTGCAGGCATGTTTAGTTTTCTTAATATTTAACACAGGTTTTCGAGAGGGTTCTTCATCTCACATCATCATGGACATTATTTATTAACCCTAAAGAGCTCAGTGAAGTCCTAAATCAAACAAGAGCGATAACTTTTCATGAAATGTCTTTCAAACACGGGGGGGAAGTGATTAGTTGGGGACTATTTTCAGCTAATATAATACACATTTAGTGTTCAAATTAGTACTGATGGCAGCAGGGTGGTGTTCTTGGAACTCAGTAAAAACCACAGTGCACACATTCAGTGTAATGGTGTCACGTGTTACCCTGTGCGACAGTATGACTTTAATGGTTTTTGCACAAGGAAAAATAAGCAATTTTGCATATTTGATCTTTTAACAAGATTTTTGTTTTATTTTACATTTTTGGTACAAAGTGTATTTATTTTGTATTTTTTTTAAAGCTTTTGTTGATTTATGTAGGACTTGAGTTTGACCGGTGGTCTGTGGACCCTGCTGCAGTGAGAGTGAGGCCCCATGCAACAGAGAACAGGGTTTGGAAACAAAGAGTGTAAGATGAAGCGCTTGTTTCTCTGCCTCCATCCATCACTCCCTCCTTACCTGCTCCTAGGTTTGTAGAGCGACACAGAAGGTGTGATTAGACTGCACAGATTCTTTTTTTTTGTTTGTTTTGTAGCTGTTTCTCTGCTTAGCTCTCTTTGCTAAGCACCTTTTTCACGCAATTAGCCTTTTGCCTGTAGCTTGTAGCCGAGAGTACGTGTGAAGTGGTTTGCCTGACTGAGTGTTTTGTTACAGTTAACTGAAACACCTGGGTGCTCACACACCAAACAGACACACCGCACTGTGATGGGTAACAAGTTGTCACACCGGGCTTGATGGCATAATTTACCCAGGTCACAACCATGCATTTTGTTTAGCAGGGGTGGGACTGGGTGCTGCACACGGAGCCATTGTTTACCCTGTGCCTGATGGCCCCCTGCCAGCAGCTACAGCAATTATCACCTTGGAGGAATGTGGGACTCTTGTGTTAAATTCTCTTTGACCCCCTCCGTTTGAGGAGGTCGGGAGGTGGGCACTCTCCCCAGGGGGCAGCACGCAGTCAGTGGGTGCTGGGTTGAGTGGTGCTCTGTGTTTTTGTGGAGGTCTGGGGAGGCCCTCTCGATCTCCATCTTCAGTCCTGAAACCAACCACCATGCTTGCAGACCTCCAGCATGGCAAACAAGATTTGCATGTGTGTTTACAATGTAAATTGGTTGCTTAAGGTAATGATTTCACATAGAGAGGCACCAAAGGTGGTCTGGGATCATACAGGACGATGGATGGCTGTAGGAAAAATAATGTCACGGAAATGTGATTTATTCTTCTGTATAGGTTGACTGTATTAAAAAAACAAAAGAGTTGTTTTGTGCACAAACCTCCAACAACTACTTCTTGAACCGCTGTCACACTTTAAGGACCTCCGCATTTGTGATTTCATTGTGTATCGAGCTGTTTTTTAGTGCACACGTGCAAATCACAACTTTACAAGTCAGCGATGTGCACCATAAACGGCGGCCATTCGTGTGCACCGCTGTAAGTAACAAAGACAAGGCAGAAAAAAAGGAGAAGTAAAAGAAGAAAAAAATGAAAGAGGTTTAAACAAAAGAGGTGCTTTTTGTCTGATGCTTTTCACTTTTGAAATGAGATGTAAATGTGGGCATGTTCTCAGACATTCCTCTCTCTGGCCAATCCCACACGTTTAAGTGAGTAACTATGATGAAAGTATTTGGAAAAAAATAGAGGATACTATGGAACTTGACTGCGTACTGGCTCCCTGTTTTCTGACTGTGATTGATGCTCTGAGCTCATGCACTTTTATTTTCTCCTCAACAGGCTCTCTGTCATGCTGTGTGCTGAATGTGGCGCTGTCTGCCGTCGTGTTATGGCTGAGGTAAGATACCTGCATCACGAGCCCGACTGCTGCTCTGTCTCCTTTAGCTGACAGTCACGTTTTTTTTTGTGAGGTGTTGCCGGTGCAAAGTCGGCGGCTAAGAAGAAGAAGAAGAAGAAGAAGTAAGAGTCTTTCTGAGAAGTCTCACTCATTTAACCTCATTTACCCCGGGACCTGCTCTGTCCGGAGTAGTCTGCGTTCGCCTGTGCATTGATGAACTCCTACTTAAGGTCAGCCACCCTTGAAATGTTGGGGACTTTACACGTTGTGACAAACCAGAGTATCCCCGCAGTGTCATTAGATCACCTCGCCACTTCCAATTAGCGGCCATCTCGGGCCTCTTTTCCCTCTTGCTGGTTAGGACGGAAGACCTAAAGCAGGCCAGATTAGCAGCCTAGTTCTTTCCCAAAGGTCCTTCCCTGTCATTATTTATTTATCGACACACCGGCAGACAAAATATCGCACACCCACCCTGTACCAGGACCAACAGCTGCCATTTGGAGGGTACTGAGTGGAGTTAAGGTGGAAATGGGAGACAAGGAGCAATCACCATATCTGCACCTCCGTCTCGAGAGTCATCATGGCCATATAATCTACTCGTCCAGAGTGTTTTGTTGGTGGGGGCTGTGTGGCTATGATGGCTAAGAATTACAAAGCCTTTTGATTTCAGTTTCAGTGCAAATGAATATGGGCTAAGGTATGCACTGAGCAAAACACTTGTTTATTCACATGGCTCGTCGTGTAGATCTACTCCTCAGACATGATAGTGTCATGTTTGAGTCTCTCGCATTACCCTCATTCTCATTCCAAACATAACTGCGGCAGTTGCCAGGATGCTTTGTCTGTGTTGTGTGAGCACGCGCAGACACAGTTAAGCCTCTTAAACTGTGCACGGCTTCTTGTGCGTTTGATAGCCTGATTGTAAGTCAGCCCATCTCACATCGCAGACCTCTCTCTCTCTCTCTCTCTCCCTCTCTCTCCCTCGGCTCCCTCTGCTGCTGCAGCACTCACCCACGAGCAGCACACTCAGTCAAACGTGGCTCACGCACGCATGACTACACAGATGCACAAATGCAGCTTCAGCCTTGACTGGCTCACGCACACAATGCACACTGGCGTACTCGCTAACTCAAGAGTTATCGTGGCAGTAAAACGAGAGAGGGAGAGTGTGGGAGACAACGAGAGGGAAAGAAGGACTGAGATGGGGGCGTGGGGGTGGGGAGAGAAGAGCAATTGCCCCAACAGAAGTTATCCCCAAGTGGTTATTAAACACTGCCATGTCCATGACCCAGTCATGAGAACACGCCATTGTTCTCGTGTAGCAGAACACTGAGCTCCCGCAGCTATGCCGGAATGTAACTTACAGTCGTATTGTTTCAAGTGAAAACTTAAATATTTCAGTTTTATGTCTGTTCTATGAGTTTGCTTTGCTCCAGGTGAGTAATGTGAAATTTTAAGGCCAAACTGCTCAGCATCGTGTTCTCTAAAGGATATGACAGATGTGTAATTGAGTGTGTTTTTGTGCTGCTCTCTCTCTCTCTCTCTCTCTCGCTCTCTCTCTCCATGTGTGTGCGTGCTCCTTGCTCTGCTGCTTTGGCGCTAAAAGGAAGACCAGGCCGCCCCGTTCTTTGTTTTGTTTCTTGTAGGAAACTACCAGCAAATGGTGGCTCAATGAGGCATTGCTGTTTTGTATGGTCTGATAAAGTGCAAACGAAACCGTCTGTCTGGGCTGCACTGGCCTGCTGCAGTGTTTTCCATTGTAGCACCGCTCTATGAATGTAGGTCTGTGTGATGGTTGGTTAGTGTTGAACATTGGCGATGGGGTCTGGGGGGGTGGGGGGGACAATCGGGTGTGGGGACCATTCATATAGTTTTTAAGATGTAACCCAGTGTTTGGGGGCCGCTGTCTGCTGGGTTTAATTGTGATGAGGAACGATTAGAGAGCCGCTTAAGATCTGAAGGAGAGCTGCCCGTCTCGCTTGCTTCTGAGGGTTTCCAAAGCCCAATATTGTCGAGTTCTTAGATAGCGCCAACATGACACAGTTGTCAAAGCGATCGGAGCAGGGCATATGTGTGTGGGTGTATCGATGTGCATGTGGGAAATATCCCAGTTTTTACTTCTATGCATTCTCACACCTGCACTAACTACTTATGTTGGAAATAGAAGGAATGACTCACTGAACAGGCAGTCATTTCCTGAAGATTGTGTACTGTATACTAAGCCGTGCGCAAACAAACTACATTTACATGATGATAAGAGTTTATTTAAGCAAGTATTAAAACACTAAAAGTGTTAAATAATGAGCACATTTCAAGAAGAATGTTAAATATGTACACTGGATGTACTCATACATACTTTTTCTTAGCTTGTAGTTATTCATTTCTGTTTTAGAATAATTTTTGTGTTTACTATGTTGCAAATCACATCTTTTTGAAGGGGAAATTGGGCTTTTGCATATAATATTTTCAGTTTGTATTGGCTTGACAGTCCATTTTAACACCACTGAGATGCACAGTGAAAAAAAAAAAAATGCTGCGAAAACCCAGATCAAGTTCAATAAGTCAAGCAAAACAAACAGGTAGCTTGGGAGATAGACAATGAGGGAGGGGCTTGGTGGCGACACGTCCCCGGTCTAAAGCACTGGGGGTGTTGTTGTTGTCGGGGTAATTATCTGCTGCGGTGCACGTGGACAAGTGTTTGTTTGAGTGTGTTTCTGTGCTCGTGTCTGTTGTAAGTGCACATGGGACTTAAATGCTGGGTTTCTGAACATCTTGTCCTGCATCCTGGTGATGTGGCCCCAAACAGGGTTAAATGCATATCCACTTATCCCTATATACTTCACGCTTGTGTGATCTATATGCGCTCTCCCACACACACACACACATATGCACCTTTTTCTGGCACCCCAGAGATGAGAATGGGGATCTTGGAGTCTCAGAGGAGTAGTGTGGCTGGGAAAAGTGGCTAAGGAGCCATCTTTGACATGGGGCCCGACGGCACAAAGCCCCATTTCCTGCTCCTCCATGTGGAAAATGGCAAGAGAGCAAAAGGAGGAGGGGACGGGGGGCAAAAAAAAGTGGTGGAAAAAAAGGAGGAGGGAGTGACAATTAGTGGAATCTGCTAATCACCACGGGCAACACTCATTTAATTGACATGTGAAATTCGAAATTAATCTAACAAGTCGATTGCGGTGGTATTACGATAGGTCAGTCGCCTGAAGACGCTGCCGAAAGCCAAGGAGAGGAAGCGACCGCTAAAGGCTAAGGCCAAGGTCTTTGTCTGAAGTAGCAGTGCTGCTGGGTGGGAAGGTTGTCCATGAGGAGATTATAACCCATGATGCCTTTGACCCTTATGGATAAGTAACTCCACGACTGCCCTTAAACAGACAAACACACAAACACACACACACACTCACAATACAAGGGCAGCAGCCGGCAGAGTGAAAAAACAGCATTTCTTTTTTTGCATACCATAATAAACCTGACCCTGATGATTCGAATGGCTCGTAGGAGAAGAGAAAAACAAGAGAAACAGACAGCTGCAGGAAGTAAAGAGTCTAAAATATTTTACATTATAATCTATAAATCTGTATATATATATATATATATGTATATATATATGTATACATATAATCTATATATATCTACTCACAGGACATTGTTAAAGCATATGTGCATCTAGTGACATAGAATTGGTTTGCAGTAAAAAAGCCTGAGACCATCAAATAACAACAACTGACATTCTAAATGTGTCTAAAACTATCAGCATTCCCATCAGTTTAGTGCTAATATGGAAGATAAAACCCCCAAAACTTAAAATCTGACCACCAGATGTTAATCTTGTCACTGCGTGTGAGTTACCATGTTGGCATGAGGAAAAGATCTTAGTTGTGCTCAAATTGCAGCTAAAGTGCCGTTTTTAGACTGAACATCACAATGAATTATAGTTTTGGAACATACAAAAAAGTGTACTTGGACTGCTTCTCTACTTCTCTACTAAACACGCAGTAACAAATCAACTGTTCCTCTAACTAAAGTGATGTTTAAACATATTAAACAAGTGTTTGGACATATTAAATAAGAGCAACGACAATACAATATTACTCATCCTGAATCCCCCCTCCACCTGAATCACATTTGGTACGTTCCCACAGGAACAACTCCATAAAAGGAGTCTGAAAAAGGTTGGCTCTGGTTTAGTACTTCCTGGATGTAGAAGTGCATGGCTCGATGTAGCTAAGAGAGCACAGGTAAGAAAATAAAACACTTAAACATTTATTGGTAAATCAACTCAAATCTCATTCATTTGTCCTGGAAAAAGCCACTTACTCAACAACTGTGACCTCAAGCAACAACCATCACCAAACAAATGAGTCCAAAATGTTTGTACTGGCCACTACAAACATTTTGTTTGGTTAACAGGAAACTCCACTTTCACACAATGTTTTTTCATTTTCTTTCTTTTGTTGTCAATGAGTAAAAAAATAAAAAGATAAACTAATAGCTACATGATAACTCCAGCGTGAAACAAGCTTGTAACCGTGTAAACTGTGTACAGTGTACTCAGTCTCATTTACCTGTGCACACACATGTTACCTTTACAAATATTATGCAGCGCTCTCATTTTCAGCTTCTGATCCACATGTAGTGGTTTAGATAATCTGGCAGAACTACTGGCTTGTCCACGGTCTGTTTGTTGCCAATATTGGTTTCGTGAGCACAGCGTAGAGAAGACCAAACCTCATAAATTAGACGCAGACGGAACATCAGCATGTTCTATTCCTGATGAAACTAATGCTGTTATTTTTCCTTTTCTCCTGAATCCTGACTAGACTCGGGTGCCTCTCTGGTCTGTGTGGAGCTAAGTGATACCTGCAGGCCCGGACGACGGCATCGCACCAGGTTCTCATAGCACCGGTGAGTCCCGTTCACTTTCAAAACACTGCAAACAGAGCACAGTTTACATTTCCTCTGTGCATTCATGCTGGTTTAGCCTGTGTGCTCATTCTTTAAAACATCACACACTTCCCAAACACTTGTGTAGTTTTGATCTGTAGCGGTGCTCATTCTCCGAGTAGAGTCACGTGCGAATGATTCTATGACGGTCACGTTTTTTTATTTTTCCTCTTCTAATTCTCATCTGTATCTCTGTCTCTCTGTGGCACACTCACCTGCTATTTCAGTGTTCGCCATCATCATCATCATCATCCTCATCTGTTTTCTGAGTGATCGCTGACATGATGCTGCTTTTTATGAGAGAAAATAAGCTCTTACACACACACACACACACACTAACACACAGTCTCCATCTTGCGCTTCAAGCCAGACAAGCAACCTGGATTACATCCAAGAATCACAGCTGGATTAGTGTATGTGTGTGTGTGTATGCAAACTGGAGATGCTATGTGTGTATTTCCGTGGGTGTGGGTTGGGAGTGGGTTTATCCGGGGCATCCGATTGGCCTGTTGGCACGGGATCCGGGTAAGATGCTGATGTGATAGATGTATAGAGACTCAAGTGCAGGTTTGTGTGTGTGTGTGCGCCATGTTGCTGGGCAATCGCTCTTAATATTGGATGGGTTACAAATTACAGCCAATGCAATTGTGTGCAGATTACTGTCCGTGTGCCATAGCGAGAGAGAGAGATGGAATATGTGTGTCTACACAGCTCAGCTGTGCAAAAGCACTTTCATCCTTTTTATGAAAAATGTCTGCATTGCTTCCGTTCTCTGATTCACGTTTGGAGTTGCCATTCCAGGCTGATGCAGCAGCGACCTGTCATCACAATATTAAGACTGCTCTTTAAAACAGAATGTGAGAATTTTGAAGGGCAGACAATTATCACACCAAGGACTTTCATTCACCTTAAAATCTGTGCAAATAATAGTCAGTTTTCTTTGTAACGTCCCAAAGTAATAACATGTTGAGCGCTCACTCGTAATTTGAATTGGTCATGTCTTCTAGTCCTTGTTTGATTAGAATATACTGCATACAAGCGCACTTTGCACTACCGTAATTACACGACAGTTTGTGTTGTCGGAAAAGATCCAACGGTTTCTGAAAGCTGAGAAGTTGCACGTCAAAACCAACATGTGGTTATTGTGGTAATTACGCTTGTGCTGTTTCAGGACGCCGGAGAATCAGAGTCTTTATCACCAGAGTGGAGAGAGGTGGAAAAACACCAACAGTTGTTTCTACAGTGTTGTTTCTCTTCATTTGAAATTGTTAATAAACTATTTTAACGTGCGCTTAATTGTAAATAACTGCCAGATATTGATAGTTATTCTGGGAAAATTGACAAAAGTCCATTTTCTGACACTTTTATGGTTAAGATAAGCAAAAAAAAGGTCAAGACGGACATTTTCAGGCTTAGGTGTTAAAGGGTTAATCCAAAAGCTGAAAGAGTCACAGATGAGAAGCAAAAGTAAGAGTAGTGCACAAACAGAGAAATGAAGTGTGCTGAAAACAGTAGCATATCCATGATGGAAATACACTTATCATACAGAGTTGCACATACATACAAAGCACCGTTTATTGACAACATGGCAGCGTGGTGGCTCTCCTCAGTCCAACCAGTGGGGGAAAAAATAAAAATAAAAAATTCACCTGGTTGGTATCTATCTCGGTCTTCTCTGGTGCTTAGCTCAGCTTAGACCAACCATCTGGCTCAGCAGCTCTGATTCCCTCTCACCCTCTTCACCAACTCTCACTCTCTCTTAGTCTTTTTAAAGCATGTCAGCAGTTACCACACACAGCTGTCTTAGTAAGGCTGCTAACGTGGCTAAGTGTCCCTGGGCCTCTTAGTCAGTGGGTGCTGTGTGTGTGTGTGTGTGTGCGCGCCTCACAGATGGCAACAGGAGGGGAGGGAGAGTTAGAGAGGGTGATGGAGCGAGCTGTCTGAGGCTCCAGCAGCTCTTGTGTCTCTCAGGCGAGGCGGTCTGTCTGCGGGCATCTGTACTGGCAGCGTCCCCCCCCCCACCCCCCTTTCCTCCGCGCCTCCCTTATTTTTCCGTCCTCCGTCGACGCGGCCACTTCGCCACGCAGCACCGCAGCTTGGCAGCAAACCTCCAGTCCCTGAAAGATGATTCCCCTTGACCTCAGATGTGTCACTTCACTGCCAGCTCCCTCCCTGTTTGCCCCAGCGGATGATTATGTTGATAAATGATGGGGGTGAATTATACATCATGGTTACATTGGGAGAAGAAGCAGCTGTGGGGGCTTAAAACTTCAGGGTGAAATGTACTGTACATGTCTGTGTGTGTGTGCGTGCACACGGACTCAGGTGTGCTGCGTTGTCATGTCAGACAGTGAGAGTCTTTGATTCGGAGACGGTCTCAGGGTTTTGTGTTGGTCTGTGAGACCTTGAAGATGATGAGATGAGTTGTGTTTGTAGTGCGCCCTGTGCGATCGCTTTGCTCTCGGCGCCGCTGGCTTATTGATCTCACCAGAGTAACTGGCAACATTATATTTAATGACACATCTCCTCTCGTCAGGGTATAGGCAGATAGGTCAAGACTCCGTCTTTGATCGTGCAGTTTTAACTAGCTGTCACATTTTTCCTGTTCATTTGCCCCTTTTTTCGTTAAACACAGAGAGCCGCGCTTTTGAGGGAATTTTTGTGTGCGCAATTTTTTTTGTTCCTGATCAGATCTTTGAAATTTGGTTTGAACTTCTTGTCGCCACTTGCAGAAATGTGAGGAAGGACCTTTTCTTAACAGTTTTTTGTGTCAGTCAATGAGCAGGAGAGAGTAACTTTTGCTTCTGACGACGACGGTTCTGATCTGCCTTCCTTTTCCTCTCTCTCTCACACACACACACACACACACACAAAGACGCATCATTTATGCAGACATTCTCTTTGAGTAATACTCTTCTGATTGGCTTACGCGCTGCAGTGGCACAGCATGTACACGCCGGCACAGTTGACACATCTGTTCCTGAGATTCATGGAGGTTTGGGCGCTGGAGGTGTTGGTATGCACTGATTAGCGCAAGGCTGTTTTTATCCAAACCACCGGGTTTCTTACTGGGCTTCCATAAACTGTTTACTGAGGAGTCTGTTGCCATGGTTTTCAGCCACGTTCCAATCAGCCGTTGACCACTCAGCTTCATGTATTCCCTTAAAAAAGCCCATGCCTTCTGTATCAACCAACTGTTGTACCCATCGGATCAACGATGCCACGTGTATGTGGTGAATTTAATTCATCTGGAGAAAAGGGGGCTTGGATGATGATTTAAGTCGGGTTGGATGAGCTGTGGAGAGAGAGAGCCTTGCAATCTGACACCTTTGGCTCATAGGTGGTTTTGAGACGGAGGCTTTGATGGAAGGAAGAGATCTCTATCATAATCAGCCAACAACGCTGTGTTTTATGTGTATGCAGGGCTTCTAGTTACAAACACATGCTCGCCATAGTTTTTGATCTCTGTCGAGAACAGCAATCCCCCCCAAAAAAAGGTGCTTTAATGACACCCTTGGGCAAGATGTGATGTAAAAAAACCAAGATAAGATAAGACAGCCAAATTTATCTTTACTCCTTTCTCATTCAGCCACTCTGTGTCGATTGTCTTAACATCAGTGATGAGAACTCGGACATGAAATGTGAAATCTGGAGGTCAGCTCACACTGACGCTCGGTGTGTCACAAAGGGCAGAAGTCTGTCTCCCTGTAGGCTGCAGGCGGCATCTTTAGTCATTAATGGTCCTGTAAGCTGTTTATTTCGACCCTTTGCACCTCTCTGAACAGGAAGCCGTATGCCGTACCCCACAATTGGATTACAGCTAATTAAATACTGCACACGTGTAGTGTCAACAGACTGAGGTGTCATACACCCCCGTCCCCTGCTTTTTGTCCTGCCATGTCCCCTCCTCCTCCTCCTCCCCCTACTACTACTTTGAGCCTCTCTTTTAATTTAAACATTCTGCTGGAGTCTTGTGAATTTTTAAGCATTTACCCCACTTTTTTAGTTTTTGCCTCTGAGGCAGCTTCTTCCGCACCGTTTCTCCCCTGGTTGCTGTAGAGAATAGAAACATTTAATTACAGTCGTGTTCTTGGAGCGGAATGTGAAATGTTGGAGGACCTTGTGGATTTCGAATGTTAATTGAATTGATTTTTGAGGTGCAGCGCGAGACGCTGTCAAGTGAGTTCACACAGTGCTGATTTAAGCCCATCAACTCGGCACACGGCGCTCTGTTTCTCAGCGGAGCGATGTTAAGATCCTGTGTAGCAACAACTAAAGGCCCAGTGCCTAACATTTAGGAGTCAGAAATTCAATATAATATCATAAGGATCTTTGTTGAAGTGTATAATTGCGTTAAAATGAAACCTGTTTGGTTTTCATAGCCTTAGAAAAGCGTTTGTTTTGTTTTTTTAATGCAGAAGAACCACATCCTTTCTGCTATGCAAAGGCCACCGTAGTTCCCTCCAGAAGGGAGGGTTGAGCGGAGGAACCCTCCATTTGTTCCAGTCTGCAGTCTCAGCATTAGAAGTCACTGGTTCTTCTTCTATAATTGAGCTTTTAATGTTTTATTTCCACATCTTTCAATGTGGAAGGGATCAGTCTAACATTTTTTTGACATTTGTGTGCTACAGTAGGTGTGTTATATCTACATCGGCCACGTTTGTTCTGACACCTGCGTTTATAAGTTGAATGTCTTCCTGTGTAAACCGGTGCCAGCTGTTGCGCTGCACTAACCTACTGCCTTGTTTCCGGTCCATCAACCAAAAAAAGAGAACACAGAGCGTATTTTCCAAAATTGCATTAAAAAAAGTATTTGTATACGTATATTAATTTGGGTTTATTTACTTCACGTAGCAATTCCAAGTAAATCATTCACTCATTTGAGACCTCCCGCTATCTTGTGACCCATTGGCCGGTTTGAGGTGACACAAGGTTACGTGTGACTGTTTGCCGAGTGTAAAGATGCTCATTTGGGCTATTAATGGACGCCAAAAGGGAACCATTAGTGACGTGTGAACTCGTGATACCTGCTCGGCGTGTGAGGGGTGCCTGTGGGCGGAGAGCCTCGATGAGGGGGGGGGGGAGAAAAAAACGAACTTGGAATTTAAATTGCCCCCATGCAAATGTGGTGAAGTGAGACTCAGAGTTCATTGCTCCCTGAGTCATGTTTATTCTGGTGACTGCGTTTATCAGTGGGATGAGAGCAGCTGACGAAGTCTTCTCGCGTAAACGTCGATGCCAGCTGTTGCAGTGCACGCAATCTACTATCATGCATTTGGTTTTTGAAATGAACGGCTCTGTCAAATCTAAAATGAACAACTTTTTGTCTGTCATGGTGATTGAGTAAACAAAAACCATAATCCATGTTTACATCGATCACTTTTAAGCTTTCATAATCTCATTCTCTTCGTCTCCAGGACACAGATTTCTTATAAAAACTAAATTTGAGGCACAAAGGAACCGCATGATGAAAAATAAAGGCTTTATTATTAATGTGGTGTCATGTTTTTCATGCACCGGCTCCGTGTTTTAGGACAGTGAGCAAACAGGAGCCGGAGAGCGACACAAATTGTGCCTGTTGCTTTAATGAAGGATTCAAATAAAAGATGAATGCCACAATGAGAACACTGCACAGTATCCTCAGTATCCTCAGTATCCTCAGTATCCCAGTATTCCCTGCAGCTCAGTCTCTCTGTGTTTGTGATATCTAATAATCTTCTAGTCTGTCAGTCAATCAGCCAGCGAGTTCAAGCGCTTACTGGTTTTAACACCTATACTTCAAGGTTCTTGGAAAAGGGATGAGAGGGAGGAAAAGAAGAAGAAGAAGAAGAAGTCATGACACTAAAGAGGTAAAATGGTGGACTTTAACAATCTGTTTTCTCTGAAAAACAGGCAGTGACCACTTGGTCAGAACAGTTGTTGTGGTCATTATTGCAGATAGTGTAAGGACAAAATCTTAATTGCCTGCTTGGTGAGAAATTGAAGTGAGTGACTCCAGTGATCAAACTCATGGAACCTTCAAGGATCCTGTAACCTCAATGTGTCTTATCATTCTACTGAACCCTCTAACACACATGGAAATCACCTCCTCGCACACATGCACAAACATAAATAGACGCACTTGCAAGACTCAAGAGAGTTTTCTTGTTTGTTTTTTTTGTCTTTGATTTTCTTTTTCGCTGCTACATTATGTTGCGTGTGTATGTGTAATCTTCCACAATCAAAGGCACCTAGTTTTTGTTTTTGTATATTATTATTACCGCTGCCCTTTACATTGATGCCGAGGCAGAGACCCGTCAGGGCGAGCGTTCTCTATAGTTAACAACGCCACACCCCTCGCTGACACCTCCGTCTCTCGGGCGATATCGTCTTCAACTTTCACCTCAAAAGCAGCCGCTCGACGGGGAAACGTTACAGCAGACACGCGGGCTTGTGTGCAAACTTTACAATACCGAGCACTGATGGAGAGACAGGAGGCATTCTGCTGCAAATAGGAGAGTGAGAGGGGTAGAGAAATGCAGGCAAGGCAGGCAAGGCAGGCAGGTTGCCACGAAAGGGAAATACACACAGATGGCCTTGACAGACTGACAGACAGAGGATGGGGAAAAAGTAGACGAACGAAGAGGCAGACACAAAGACACATGCGTGCAAGATCTATATGCATTTATGTACCTGCGCCACCATGTCAGCACAGCTTTTAGTGATGCATGTGCTCACAGGACTTTCATAATTCATATTCACATACACTTTAAAGGTTACAGCTGTATGTCGGCTTCTCCTTTAACGTCCACTAATTGCATCCAGCTCTAATACAAAAGGAATTGTCACACACATAGTCCGTCGAGGTGGTTTTAATATCACTGTAAGTGTATTTATTTATTTATTTATTTGACATCTTTTCAGATCAAGCAATCAGCAGAACTCCGGGGACTCTGGGTAATGAGTTTGGCATGAATTTACCGTATGTTTACAACATCCAGAAGTGCTAATTTTGGTTTCATCAATTTTAACTAAGAACACATATATGGTGGTTGGTGGCAGCAGGTGGCCCCTGCTCGTTGCTCATGGTGGCTGATGTTCTGCCTGGGGTTGGGGGTGGTGATGGGGATGCTGAGCTGGATCCTGCTGGGTCTTTTGTCACCCCTGCTAATTGAGTGATCCTGGTGACCCTTTCGTTGCTGCCTGGTAACATGTCAACAGGAGCCGGTGCTGCTGTTTTTCCCACTTAGAGTCATAACTAGACATGCCGCTTCCTGATGAGTGGAGGAGGTTGTGGGACGCGCTGGTCCGCCGGTAAATGAAGCGCGATGGAAGGGACGGATGCGAGCGTAAACGGGCTGGATGCACTGGGTGTAGAGTAGTCAGGGAATCAAGATTAAGTGCGGTTGAGTGGCTCGCCGTTGATGCGGTTACCATTTCTGCTTTGTTTCCTCTCGAAGGCTCACAGAGCTCGAATTGAAACCACGAGCACTTTGAGGCGCGTTGAGGCGCGTTGAATCAAAGCATCCAACCACTGGATGGTGGATGTGCAGGAGTGTTTGCTCCACGTGTTGGGAGAAATAAGCTATTTTGCTCGCTGCAGGTACACGATCGTAACGATGAGGATGGCGGGATTGAGAGGGACCGCGAGACCATTTCATAATTGGAATGCTACGAACATATGAGAATAACACTTGACAGATGCTCTCAGGGTGATATCATGCCCCATCGTATGATTTTTCATTAAGTATGCCATAACAGCTGCACTTGTACATCTCACTCTGTGGCGACAGGCATAGCATGCCAAGTCTTCAAGGAAAAGGAAGGAAAAAAAGGAAAAGAAATCACTCATATTTCAATGCATGCCTTTGGAATCTCTTTTAGTGAACATGTGACACATTTCCCATAAGTGTTTTTGTGTTAACTAAATGGAAATCTTAATTTTGATAAACTAATTATAGCTTGTAGCCTGTTGCTAAGCAACCTAATGACAGGAGACAGCAGGGAGTCAAGAATCTAACCTTTGGCTGGATTGAGCCAAGAGGTGACATTTGGATTTTCTTCATATTACCCTCGATTGATGCACTTTGTCCTGATTGTGGCTGAATTGCTCTTTTCAGTTCCAACGGTGTAAACGTGTGCTTTAAAATGACACACGTATAAATATGTATATATATATATATATATATATATATATAGATAGATAGATAGATAGATATTAAATCTCAGACAGTTTAAACTGCAGTGATGGAAAATTAAGTCTTTCAATCAGTGTCACTGAGCTTTCGACGGCGGCACTCTTATGCAAATGACAGTATTTATAGGGGTGCATGAGTCACTCTGCGCTGTAGAAATGTGCTTTCAGACATGTCATCACTACCTTTTCATTTCTACTTACAGGGCAATAAAACATGTGGTTTGTCAGGAGGAGCGTGTCATAATTATTCCCAGTAAAAGAGAGAGGTGCCGGGGCCGAGCTATGAGGCTGAGACTCGTCTGTCGTTACTGTAATACATGGTCACGTTATTGGATTAAAGTGTGGGGTGCTCTCATGCACTGTAGAGGCTGCAGGGTCCTTCGCTCTGACACTGTTTAAATGAATACAACAATGAAAACATCAGTGCTCCTTGTATGTGTTCATGTATTGATTTTTGTTGTAGCTTCATGTATATATATATATATATGTGTGTATATATATGTATATATGTATATATATGTGTATATATATATATATATATATACATATATGTGTGTATATATGTATATATATATGTGTGTATATATGTATATATATATGTGTGTATATATGTATATATATGTGTGTATATATATGTATATATATGTATATATATACATATATATATATATATATACATATACACACTGTTAAACCATTTTTTCTATTGCACTACAATGCAACACACGCAAAGTCTAGCCATCGCATATCGGCCATAAATAAGGTCGGTATGCTCTGAAAATTTCTTTGTGGGTGTCTGATTTTTTTCCTCCTGTTGAGGGGGGGCGTACTCGGGGTGGTGGTGGTGGTGGGGGTGTCCATGGCTCAGCGCCAAAATAGTTTTGAAGTATCTGTGAAAAGACTCCTCTTAATCCGTTTTATTTGCTCTGCTACCTCCGAAACCATTTGTCCACGCAGAGATCCCAAAACCCTGCACTCCACCCGGCCATCTCAGGGATTTAGAATGGTAGAGCAGAGGTGCAGGAGCCCACAGACAGTTTAAAAAAAAAAGAAAAAAAAAGAAAAAAAAAAAGCCATCTGGCTGGGGAGGGGATAGCGAGGGGGGTGTTGGGAGGTTCGGGGTGGAGGAGTCGTGCTGGGCAATCAAAATGACGGACAGCAGTGAGAAGTGTTTTGTGGGCTCCCACGTACATGCAAAGTAGCCCGACTTGTGAGCTTTCACAGCTCCCTCTGGTCTTCAGGTAAACACCGACTGGCCGAGGTATGCGCGGCCTTTCCCCACCTCGGTGTTAGTGTGTGTGTGTTTGTGTTTGTGTATGCTAATAATGTGTTTGTTGGCTTGCTCGCGACAGGGAAAAAGTAGACTTTGCCGTGTTTACTTTCTTGTCAGTGGCTCACGTGATTGTGTGCTCTACAGAGAAGGCTTACCAAGTTTATTTCTGCAGTTTCTCTTCTTCTTCTTCTTCTTCTTGATAGTTTTTGCTGATGGAAGCGGTTTGGCCAGAGAAGTCGGGGTTAGCAGGTGAAATAAACAACATCCATATTTCATGAACCATCAAAAGAGCCTTCTTGGATTCGACACAGGCTCAGATCTAAGACACTGTGAAATGGGCGCACAATTGTTCCTCTTCGCTCTGAGCAAATATTATAATCCTATTCTCTTATGCTTTCCATCTTGCCCTCTCTCCCTAATGTTCACCCCAATGGCGGCCCCTTTCCCTCAGTGAAAACCCCTCCGAATGTGTGGAGGCTTCATTTTTCACTCTCCCTTTGGGGCTCTGTTGTCAGAGAGCAGCCCTTAGGAAGTCTTTATTTCTGCCAGGCAGGGCCTCTTGCGTTCCTCCACCCTCTCCCTCCGTTCTCATGGCTGTCCCCCCCACCTGCTGGGATCCTGATCCCAGCCGGGGCAGGGCTTCAGCGGGGGACAATTACTGCTGCTCCCCAGCTTTGATCATCTGACCACATGGAAGCATAACAGCTGACCACATGTTTCAACAGACAAGAAGACGAAGTAAAGGGAGAAAGGAGGAAGATGTAGAATAGGGGGAGAAGAAGAAAAGAAATCCCCTTTTCATTTAAGCCGAGCCCAAAGTTCAATTCCACTTTGTAGGCTTTGCAGAGAGTTCCCCAGAATGGTCAAATCTGTGTTTTAGACAGTTTTCCTTTGATGGTGATTATTTATTTGGATCAGGGCAACCATACTTATTCCGGACTATGTCTGGCTACAGCCGCCAATAAAGTTCGGTTTCAATTTGCCACTCTCTCTTTTGTGAGTGCTGCGGAGAGAGAAAGAGAGAAGCAATTTGAGGCAGCCCTTGTAAAAAAGTGAGTGGTAAGTCTGCTGGTATTGTCTGCCAAATTGTCAGCCGGCCAGCTGGGCTCTGCTTTCGTGTTCTGGGCACTGGCTGGCTTTTTCTCAGCTTAGGCCTCCGTTTCATTCAGGCAGCTTCTCCACAAAGTCAGAATCTTTTCATACGAGTCCACAGAGGTTACCGTGGTGAACTGGCGCAGACACACAGTCATGACCACATCGACACCACACACATTACAGAACAGGTGAAATAGTTGTTAAGCTTAAGGCCATTGTGTTGAAGGAAACTGCATTCTGAGTATTGTGTTGTTTTTTTCTTTTTTTTTTAATTAAATGCAAATTATTTTTTACTGCCAAAGAATGCAGTCGCTCATGATGCTGATTCTTTGCTCCGTGGAACTATCTACTCACAGGATTGATGTGAGGGACCAGGGGAGGGAGCTTGCTTTGCTCTAGTTGTCAGGGATGGCCTCTTGGAGTGTCCCAATTGTGGAGGAGATCACTTTACCACATTAAGGGTGTCTCAAAAGAACCTCTTCAACAGCACTTTGGCCTCAGCCTGGAAGAACAGGGCTTGTTTTGACTGCTCTGCCACCTTTCATTGTCACTGCTCCCGCCGACCGACAGCTCGCCCCCCGCCGCTGCTTCGCTGCCACGCTTTACGCACACATACAGTACGTGCACAGACACGGGGATGCAAAACTAAGTGCCCAGTTGCAGAGCAGCAACCTACGTGACATTTAGAAATGCTGTGTATTTGAGAACCCAAGATATAACAGATTTAGCATGGAAAGCAGCAGTGGTCAAATAAATGACATGGGCCTTATAAATATAGTGTTTTTGGGGTGCGGGGTGTGATCACAAATCAATTGCAGAGTAAATCATGAGTTCAAGTTTCCCTATGATGTATATGATTACTCTACGACCAATACAAGGCTTTGACATGATGTATGTGAGCAGTGAGCGCTCCGTCACCAAAACTGTAAATGTACACAAATCTGAAAGCATTTAAGAGTCCATCAGTGAGTGTGCAGTTGCTATGACGAATCGTCGGTGTTCCTGTGATGACGAGCTGTATTTTTAATGCAGTAAAATGGTCAGTCAAGTGGTTTTTTTTGACATGTGTTGACAGCCACTTGTAAAAATCTCTTTTTGATCATCAGTTGTGTGCAGAAGAGAGAGAGAGGAAAAAAAGAAGAAAAATCCGTGGCATGAAATCTGTTCTGGAGGGGAAGCTGGAGCACACACACACACACACACACACACACACTCTCATGCTTGTACTCGAGCACATACCACTAAAAAAACACAGACTCATATCGCTCAGAAAGACTCTGAAAAAAGTCTGAATTCGAGAATGAATGAAGTGCTTGTTTCGTAAATATAAAAAGGTTGCGATTAATTATTTCACGTTCGCTGCTGTAATTAATGTGACATGTTGGAATATATTGAAAGGCGGATTTCTTAATATAGATTTGATGTAGATGTGAGATTTCTAATCACGTTATAATAGATCCGCGCTTTTAAAACGAGGTGTGTGTCCTTGAGCTTTTCTTTCGTCTGTCCAATCAAACAGCTAATTGTGTCTCATTTGTAAACGTGAGTGTGTTGTGCTGTGAATTCCTTTAATTACATGAGATATAGCAGAAAATAGGCACGATAGCGGCGCTCTGTTTACCCCCGCTAACGCTGGAGTTAGCTCTTCCTCCAAAGACGGGGTCACTTTATGGTGTGGCCTCGGCCATTTGTGTATCCTGACTTACTTCATAATCATTTTTATCCTGCAGTTAAAAATAATTAACAAGTCATGCTCTTTTGTCGTCCACCATTTTAGGCCCTCGCTCCAGCAATGAAAGGCCTCTCCAGCAATACGGTCACGTAATAGTGTCAGGATGCATTTTAGAGTGCAGTAATTCAGTGGTTTACATGGCCTCATAAAATACCGACATGCCCCAATAATGAGAAGCATGAATGGAAACTTGGAGTTCCCTGTGGCCCCTGTGTGTGTGTGTGTGTGTGTGTGCGCGCGCGTGTGTGCATGTGCGAGATTCAGATAGAAAGAAGAAAGGAAGTGAGCAAGGAAGAAAGAACAAGAGCAGGCAAGAAGAAAAAAAGCCAGGAAGAAAGAGTTGGGTTTTTTTAAAGCACACAGCTGCTCTCTAGTATCCTGCTCCTTAAAGGGAAACGAAAAATGATGACAGAGAATGCTCCAGAATGCACATAGTCCATATTCACACTACTTTATCCATTCATTCATTTATTGAATGAGTTTCATGGGGGATGTCGGTGTCAATCCCAGCTGACACAGGGCGAAAGATGAGGCTCATCCTGGACAGGTCGCCAAGTCCATCACAGGGCAAACACACACACACAGAGAGACGAACCACCATTCCCTCTCACATTCACACCTACGGTCAATTAACCTCTGCATACTTTGCGACTGTGGGAGGAAACCGGAGTACCTGGAGAAAACCCACGCACACGCGCGGGGAGACCGCACTGTTTCCGTTTACATTTACGAATGTATAAATTCTGCTCTGAGCGTGCAGCGACTTTCGGGCCCTTGAAAATGCTGTTGCGCTCTGTTCTTGTTTGAAAGCTCTTGGGCTGCGTTTGAGTCCGGCCGGAACTGAAACGACAGACAGATGACAGGCGGTTTTCATAGGCCACGGCTTGACTGTAAGCTGTAAACAAAGCTGTGGTCAAAGTTTCACTGAGTTTCACCTTGTCGTCGTCGGCCTCCGAACAGAAATCCTTGTTCTTACTTTTGGCAAATTGTTGTGATTATTAGGTGTGTCAGTACGTATGCAAGGTTACTTATAAACACACGTCTCTGCGTGGATCGCTGTCATCAGAAAAGGAGCTATTTTCAAACAAAAGGAAAAAGCGCAGTGTGGCTGTAACCATAGTCCGTGGCTAGTGTGCAGGGTTAGAGTGGCAGGAGTGAGACCGGGGAAGAGTCCCGTGGTTTCTTCCTCTCCGAGTGATATCATATGCACAAACAGCGAAGGTCACAGACAGCTTGAACACATAACTCTTCATCTTTCTGCCTGCTCTGACACTCTTTATGGTGTCTTGACCTACTGACAGACAGGGCTGTGCGTGCGTGCGTGCGTGCGTGTGTTGCTGTAGCTGAATCGGAATACGTTCGCACAACTAACACAGCAGCTGTGTGTGTGTGTGTTCTTTTAAACACTTGTTTTGTTTTTCTTCTCCAGGTGATCAGTGTCAGGCGTCTTTGAGAGCGCGTCTTAATCTCGCGGTCCCAACATCCTCGCTGTCATGGAATAAATCATGATGCAGCGTGTGGCGGCGGTGGCGGCGGTGGCAGGCAGCGTGAGTCAGAGAAGCCGTCTGCTTGACTTCACACTCGCTGGGGATCTGGTAACTCAGCAGGTAGTCCGAGCACAGATTGAAACGAGCGCTGCCTTTCCGCGCTCAACACATCCCGAGAGCTTGATTCAAGAGAGCATGACTGTTCCTTCATTGTGGAATAAATTCCAGTTCTCCTTTTTATTGTGTACAGATGGGATGGGTTCAGGGTTGCTCAGCTCCTTTTCTTACAAGGTGCACGTGTGTCAAAGACTTGATGTCATTCCGATTTTACTGGAAAAACCTGCGCGGCGGTAACTTTACGAGCAGGGGAAACAAAACCGCCTGCGTGAAAGGGATAGTCGAACGGCATCAAGGAGAAGATTTGTTAGTCTCTGATGTTCACTGAGCATTAGTGGGTTAAATCCTGGAATCAGACTACGACCTTTCTGTGAGGTTACCACCACAAGTGCTGTTTTTCATCCCCCCCGTGTGCTCTTTTGCTAGCACTAACAAGATTGACTTATAGCAAATTTGCACTACTGTGCGTGTTGTAGTCGCCGACTAACTAACAGCCATTCATCCGGCCAGCTGAAAAGGCCTGGCATGAATAGGGGACAGCTGATTTATATTAACAGCTCAGTGGTCACATCTGTGTTTATCAGGCAACAGCTTTTGAACATGACTCAGCCAATCAAAACTATCTGTTTTCTCATGTCGTCTATTGCTGAGGTTGAGTGTAAATCAGTGGTGTGCTGCAGGCAGTTGCCGGGGCCGTCGCCAAGGAGTGTGTGAATTACATCCATGCATAAAGCTGCCCTTGTGTCCCGCTGGCCAAGAGCTACAGGGAAGCTGGAAATGATCGTAAATTAAGCAGCCCCTTGACTGAGTGAGGAAATCATACAGACTCTGGAATTGAAAGGCACATTTGAAATCATTACCACAGACCATAAGAGTAGTTCATTTAGAGCGGCTGACCGCGGCGGAGCGTGGCACGTACGTGCAGTATCAGAGAGCCGGACGACACGACACAACAGAGTGGAGGAAGAGACGGTGGAGAGGTCAGGTCTGGGATACGTCTGTCACAGTAGCAGGAGTCATCATAAACGCTTGTCCCAGCTGATGCCTGCCACGAGAGATAAATTATTCACTCGCTTGTCAAATCAATAATGACTGGGTCTTTAGTGGCCTACTCTCCCCATGCCCTACTTATTGGTTTTTGCGGGGTGAGGACGCGCCAGAGAAGATACACATTCGGGTGGTTTGAATTCATCGCAGAGGGCACGTGGCCCCATGCGGCGCTACGTTGTCTGTGATATGTTGTCACTTTGTGTATTGTTTCTAGAAAATTGGACATTTTCAGGAGGGAAACGATGGAACTCAGTGGAGCTGGATTGATGTGCACACACATGATTAATAAGGCAGTGTTGTTGAAAGGGAGGGAGGGAGGTGGAGGTGGGGTGGCCTGGTGGTGGCAGCCGTGGCGGGGTTGAAGGGGATGGTGGTGGTGGGGGGGGGGTGAATGTTGCCATGGCTTTAAGGGCCCGGGCATGTTTGGATGGTACCCCCCCAGCCCCTGTGCCACTGTTCATGTGTCACTCACTGTCTTCCAGCCTGTAATTTTCCATCTACTGTAGCAGCCTGGGCACATCGCCACCCAGGGAACTTTTAAAATAAATAAAGAATTCATTAAATAATTAGTATCTCCACAACAATCTCTTTTGTTCTGTCAATCTCTGAGCGCTCAGAAGTCACCCAGAGAGAGGGTGAGAGAGAGAGAGAGAGAGAGGGAGAGAGAAAGACAGACAGAGGGAGGGAGGGAGAGAGAGAGAGAGGGAGAGAAATTAGTGGAAAAATCAATTTAAAAAAATTAAAAGCATTGAATTTTTTGAAATGCGTTTTACTTATCCACCATTGATTACGTCTAATTGAACCTCATTTCCTTTGTGTGTGTGTGTGTGTGGCACGCAGTGTGTGTGTGTGTGTGTGTGTGTGTGTGTGACACTTCCTAATGGTTGGGTGCATAGATGATAACCACTTGGCTCGGAGACAGACAGATATGAAAGGCTGTCACTCTGAGCAGAGACGACTATAATGGCCCCTTGGGTGTGTGTCTGTGCATTTGTGTGTGTGTGTGTATACATGAAAGGGTGATGACAGGGGGGCCCAGACTTTTTTGGGGAGGGGGGCCCCGACCATGCTTCCTAATCAAAACCCATCCACTCCCTGGGTGCTCATGCATCAGTGTGCATGCAGTATAGTGTTTACATTGGGATAGATGGAGCAGAACCACCTCTTTGTCCCCTCAGAGATTTGACATCACTTCCCCTCCCTCCTCCCCCATCACCCCGCCCGGCTTCATGTGAGGTTAGTCACCTAGAACATCCTTGTGTTTATGAACGTTGGTGCAGGAGCCGCACAGAATCATGTAAACCTGTCATTAAAAAAAGGACTTAAGCTCTGGAAGTAAGTCGATGGCTCTGGAGTTAACTTACACGTCTATGAGTCGCCTGAACCTTTACTGTGTGATGAGACTTTTCCACACTGAAATTAGAAAGTAATCCAAGGATTTTTTAACCAAGGTGAAACCGCTACAAAAAAAACCAAACTAGGATTGACACCATTCTTGTTGTACAAATGACACTTAATGACTTAATGAATTCTTATTAATGGCTAATGTTATTGACCGGAGGATGAACGCGCACTAGCGCTGCCCCTGGAAATGACGCTTATACATTTGTACTTCTGACAAAATGTCTCCAAGTTCCACTAACGTCGATCGAAGTCTGAGTCATTTGACCTGAGATCACAGGATCAGTGATGATGGGGTAATGATGTATATCTCAAAAACAATACGATCAACAAAAAGACAAAGTGCAAAGGTTAGTTTCAACTAACAAATTAGAATCCAAAGGTTTTTAAATTGTAAATAGTGACCATCTGAAGCCGCTTCCCCTCCCATTGTGTTTGCAGTTGTCATTTAGTTAATCCAAAGCAAAGGTAAACACTGCCCCCACACACACACACATACCCTCTGTAAGTGTCTGATTATACATGTGTTCAACCATCGGTTTGATGTTTGACTGTTGAAGAGTCAAAGTGCTGTGTTGGCACAATGACCTCTGGTGTATCAACATCAAGTTCTCCGTCAGTGCAGCAACTTTGAGTTTCATTTTTCAGGGAGGGGGGGAAATAAAAGAGAAGAAAGAAAAGTATTATAGTGTAAACCACAAATAGACACCCCCAACACCCCAGAACATAGTAGTTTTTATAAACTTTTAATGAGCAATTGTGCCCCTGTTTCCTGTTTGCAGACTGCCTTTTCTGTATTCTAATTATAATGAATAATAACATTACAATATGGCGTTCTCTCCCCCCCCCAAGCAGATATGTACACTTTTGGAATGTGGCCCTCCAACACATTTCGGTCACATGTCTTAGTCCTGTCTTTTTATTTTGTCCACAGCGATGCGTCGAGTCGTGGTTTAGTTCTTTTCTGAAATTACTGGGGAATTAATGATTCCGTTATTCCCCCGCTGTGCTAGGAAAGGGGGTTGGTGGTTGGGATTCTTTTTTTAATCGCTCAACCTCTAGAAACTGATTGGAGCAGAAAAATACACCCGGTCCCCTTCTGCCAGGCCTCACAATGGAGGTGCTGATTTTTTTTTTGATAGGGCTCTATGCTGTCAGGGGGCCAGCTGGAATTAGAAGTGGATTAATAATTTTAAACAAGGCTAAACCGCTTGGACTGTCTGTCTGTCTGCTCTTTCCAATGCTCAGCCAAGGGTCCTTCTGCTCACCAACCACATCAAAACAATCTGAAAACACCATATCTTTCTAATGAACGGGCCTGGGTTCAGTGTGCGGGGCTTGGGATTACACGGAAACATGCTCATTTGAGAGATTTCACAAAGTTGTGAATCTGAGAATAAGCCAGGATTATCAGCAACATTTATACATCACCAGATTTGACTTTACTGTATCCCCATATGTGCAATAGTTTGTTTGTTTTCCTCTGTTTTTCTTGTCAACTGAGCAGTTGTTGTACTTTTATTAATATTTTCAACTCAACTCTATTTTCTAATCTTGAAAAATGATCTTATCCTCGTTGTGTCATCTGTGTGCTTTGGTGTTGGATGGCGGATGATGATGCTGGTGCACTACGTTGGTCCAGTGGCTGATTCACAGAGACCACCAGAATGACCCCCAGTCAGAGGAAAGATCAGACTTGGCACCAGTGGGAGTGGTAAACGGCAAGTCGCAGGGATTTGGGGGGGAAATGATTTGCAGCGATCGTGTTACCCAGCTGAATTTTGGGTAAAAGTAAAGCCTGACAAATCAGGTCCCACTGGTGAACATCGCCGCCTGAGCAAGAACCGTGTCTCTGTAATCCCCATGTCATTTACATGTGTGTTACATGTACACAGACGAGTGCGAGGGCGGAGGCGAACGTGCACGCGTGTCCCCTCTGTGGTCATGTATGTGGGCACTGAGGGGATGATGAGCACAAAGAGCACTTAATAATCATTTTTTTTCTAACTGACAAAGCAGGCTGATGGAGGAGGGGTCATAAAGGGCCCAAAATGGAGGCAGGAAATACCAGGTTGCACTGCATTTGACAGGTTATGTCCATTTCTTTTTCTTTTATTTTTTGTATCAATTTACACTCCTTAATGCACATATATATATATATATATAAAAAAGATAAAGAATAAATAACAGCTATGGCACAGGAATAAAGTGGCAAAACAAAGTTTAACATCAATCTATAATCTATACACTTTTTAATTCAGTCATTATAAAAATGTTCTGTGAATGTAGCAGGGACATTAGCCCCCTTCTGAGCTATTATCCTGGCTGTCTGGTGTTGCAATTTCACACTCCACTGAATCCGACAAGCAATAGAGAGTCTGCATGCCCCAGATTTCACCTTATTTAGGTAATAGAAGAAAAAAAAATATCCCAAGACAAGGTGAATTAAACTGGGTACTGGACTGGCACCAAATATCAAGAGAAAACTCAGTGACATGATTTTATTATTATTAACATTATTATTATTATTATTGCTATTATTAGCAGTAGTAGTAGTAGTATTCCACTACATAAAGTTGACTGTGTAAAATGAAACTGAGCTCATGCACTTCATAAACCTGAAGATTTAGAGATGTATTGCATTTTATTTACCAACTTAGACCATGGCACGGTTCTCTTCCCCACAAAAGTAGAAACCTTCAGCTTGTTCACTCATTTATTCATATACTCATGTGTGTTGTTATTTTTCTTACTACAGACCAAGTTCTTTATGTCCTCGCAGGGTGTGAACTTGGTCGTTGATGGTTGAGGTTCCCAGTGTCACGTCTAATGCTACTACTACTACTACTTATAATAATACTCCCTTCTTACCACAGCCTCTGTACCGCCCTCATGTCTAATGTATGACCGACGGCATATTTAATGTCACTGACAGACACGAGAGGCTTATACAATATTCACCACGCGCTGCGAGAATGAAAACAAACGCGTCTGCGTGGTTTAAGAGTTTAATTGGATCCTGGACACATCTTGAGAATATGTATTTATTTAATTTAATATTGGTCAATATTTTATTTTATTTCATTCATTTATTTATTTATTTAAAAATGATCTTTTTCATGACGGTGTAATAAGTATCGCGTTCAAAGCGATTCAAAAACGAACACCTGTACATTCAAATATTTATTTATATTAAGAGATATTTTGCATACGCTGATATTTTTGTCCAAAAAAGGAAAAGTTTTTTTTAAGTCGTTAATTTCGTTATTATTTCAGATTTTTTTTAAAACAAAAAACAAAAACAAAAGAACTTAATTCAGCTGCTGCCACATCCATAGAAATCGGCCTTGCGTTGCTTGAACTCCGTTTCTTTCACTTTTATGCGCCAATGACGAGACAAGTGAGTTGTTGATGAGTTTTCTTTTTCTGTGATTTTCACGTGCACCGTGGTCAATCCTGTTCCAAACAAACAAACCGTGCGTGTTTTCTCTCACCTTTAAATAAACAAGAACAAACACAAGTCGGCGCGTTTGTATAAACTCCGACTTTTAAAGATAATATTAATAAAAAAACGACATCCAACTGAATAACAGAGGTGTCAATTCTAATTAATTTCACAGTTTAATCATTTAATATGGCTACGTTTTATATATATATATATATATAGAAACAATTAAGGAGCAGAAGGGGGAAAAATGGTTTTCGAAATGAATATTATTGTTATTAGAGAAACAAGTCGAACCATCCATTAAGTTTTGGTGAGAACTGTGTGCGGAGGTTTTGAGTTTCACGGGCCTGCTGCGCTTAACTCTCTCCATCAGGAGAGAAATATGTCAGCGGTCATCATAGCAGAGGATGGATAGAGTGTCTCTGGGATGCAAATGAAAACATTTTTTCCCCGTGTAACTATTTTATAGATCAGGAGATACAGTTACAAGAGCCCAAAGGTGTCCGTGAAGAAGAAATGTGCAACATATTAAGGAGACATCTGCCAATCACACGCAGCCACACACTCTGGACTGTCAGTCCTGCTGCATGTGCCTCTGTGGCAGCTTTTTTTTTTTAAAGGAAAAGTCTAAGCTCCATGTTTTACATAACACACTCAGATAAATTGTAGTCCTCTTTAGAACTATAGTGGCTCTAAATACAATACCCCAGTCACTTTAGCAGTGGCGAGAAGCAAAGTCTTCTCTCTTTTGTCACTGGCCCTTCGACCAGAATTGAAACAGGAAAGGCAATTATTGAAGAGATTGTCCCACAGGCATTGAAAAGCTATCAGCATGAGGGTTGAGATTGGTTTGGGGGACACCTATGGCCCCATGCATTATCCTGGCATGAGGTCGCTTTAGCAATCGCCTGCCAATTTCCAACAACACCTGGCTTTCCTGTCCCACCTCCCCCTTCACCAGGCCCTCCTACCTGGTTCCTTTTCTCCTCCTACACCTCCTCCTCCCTGTCTAAACCCTGCTCACTGGCCATTGTGCCAGGATGGGTGACCATTAATAGAAGGGGATTAAGACAGCAGCAGTCTAGTGTGGCAGAAGTTGAAGGTGTACCATCGTACACTGTGTTGTTTGTCATTGTTATGGAATTGATTGGTAATAATTGTGGGAGAGAGAGAGACAGAGAATGTCTTTAAATGTGTTGATGCTGTTGCAGAAAACAACCTAAACCCACAGAATAATAGAATGTCTAATGCTGTGAAAATATGAGTCGGTGGTGTATGGTTTGGACCAAAAGGCACAGTGGGTAAGTCGAGTCTGCATTAGTGGAAAAGTGAGAAGAAAATAGCTGGTGCTATGTCTAACACTTTTTTATTATGGCTGTTGAAAACCTGTATAACACAGCTGTTGAATAACACTCTGCTTTAGCAGCAGAAACCCCCACCACCACACCCCACCACCCCTCCTTAAACCTGGTCCCTTCCCTGCAAGGCCCAGCTACCCAAACACATCTTCTTCCAGTTGGATCACCTTTGACTAACAAGAGCACAACAAGGGCCCGAGCTGCACATATGGAAAAGCAAAAAGAAAAAAACCCCTCTTGTATACTCATGAACTCAGGCTTGTGTTTGTTATTATGCATCATGCTCATATCTTTACAAATGTGGCTCAGATGTTCACACACACACAAACAAGTGGTTTTGTTTTAATGGTTGTTCCCTGAAAAGATGCTGCAGGTCCACAACATGTCTCACTTATTTGATTAAATTGATTTGTTTATAATTAATAAAGGAAATTGGGAATAAGGCCAGGGAAGTGTAAGGAGAATTCCCCGTAGGAAGAAGGGGGGGGCATCAAGTGTGTTTCTTTTTCAGTGTCATTATTACGTTTGTTTTCAAGGTCAACGTGACATAACAGCTTCAGCAGTTTAGGCACCACCAGCAAAGCGAAATGGGACACTCGGGTCCCATTTATTTACTTATTTAGATACACTTGTAATCTGATGAGCAACTGCTTTGCCAGAAGTGTCTGCAGCAAAGTCTTCGCATGAGGGGAAAGACTCTCTTGGGGAAAGTTAATAACATGCATGATGCATGCACGTGGTGGAGAGTGTATAGCGCCACGTCACGCGCGATCATAACAAGTCTGTTGATCTATTAACAACTGCTACATTTCTCAGGTCCAGGGTTCTCATCGTCATCAGCAGCCGGCGATGTTGAACCTGTGCACGTGAAGCGCGGTGTGAAATGTATTCTATTTTATCAGAAAATATTGATGGGCGTGTCTGCCATTTGTGTCAGTGTGAAACCATTTATCTCTCTCAGCATCTGGAACGCAGCGGTTTGAACTCGTGAAATAATTGGGAGGAAAAAAATGGCTTTTCACCACCTGCCTGCATGGAAAGTATAAAAATATCTATCACCATTGCGCACGCGCAGAAGAAACACAATGGTAGATGGTGAATAGTGGCGGCGCGCTCTTCAATTCTAATTCATTGTCTTTAGGAGGAAAAGAGGACATTAACGAGCATTGTCCTCTTCATTTTGAAAGGGCGATGAATACGTGAGTGCTGCTGTCCGTCCCCTCAGGCGAGGGGGACTCGTCCTGTGAGGGGGTGGCGCGGGGGGTGGAGGGGTGAGGACCCGTGACGAAGTGGCTCTCAGGTGAAAAGTTTGTCTGAAGTGCTGAATTCAATGATTCAATGAACGACTTGGTTAAAAATGTCCCACACGTCCTCCAATAATCAGCACGTGAGAGCTTCACTTGTGCCTCTTGTTATTTGGGCCGTGCAGTGTGTGTGTGTGTGTGTGTGTGTGTGTGTGGGGAAGCATCAGTGCAGCAGAGCATCGAGGCATTAAAGGGATGTCAATTGCTCATTTACCACCTCTCAGAAGAATTGCAAACATATCTGTCAAAAGACAAACGCACGAGCACAATTGCCCAACATCTGCTTTGCTGAGTGAGCGTTTGCCGGAGCGCGCACTCCGGGGACCTATTAGAGGGATGCATCTCCTCTCTGACACCCCGCCAGATGTTGGAGAATTAGCGCTGTCTCCTGTTGGACATCCTCGTAATAGTTTGCATTTTACTCCAAGTCATGTAGCCCGAATAGAAATACTCTATGAGAGCGTAATGTGTTGTGTGTTGGGGACTGTTAATGCACTTATGGCACTCTGGGCTATAAATCTACCGTCTAGACTCTTTATTTATCATGTACATTGGCGGTATCTATGGCAACAGCAATGGATTTTGACTGGCTTGTTGCATACGCGTGTTTATATGACTTTCTGGGATGAAGTCACTGAATAACTCCGCGTCATTTTATGTCTCAGAATTGGCAGCGCGACCACTTTTACTCATTTCCTCATCCGCAGAAAACGCCCGCGGGCCATATATACGCTACAGTGCAGGGCCTGCAACAGTGCGATTTGGTATGTAAATGTGTGTTAGGAGTCAATTGAAGAATAATTGAACTTAAAGACAAAGCCATTGTGTTAACCAGTTAGCATCACAAGAGCCATGAAACGCGTTACGATACAACACACCGTGGATTAAGGTACTTTGTGAATGCATATTCAACGCACCGCTGGAGGTGAAATAAGCATCGATAATTGGCGGAGCCCCATCAACTTCCGCGCAAATGGAAGTCCTGTAAACGCTGAGCGATTATCACGTGTATGTTCACTCACATGTATGTCATTATTTGTTCATCACGCAGTCCTCTCCCTTGGTGATGCCACAAATCCATCTAACTACAATCCAATTGCCGTGATGCGTTTATGGTGACAACACTCCGTACAAGCTTAATGTCTTTTGATTAAAAGAAACCACTGCCCTACATACAGTATCTGCGCTAATCCACTGCGTTGACGCGTTCCGCCGCTGTGGAGAAATGCAAATCCTGCATTTTACGCACATCGTCAGATGACTGGTTGAATTCATGATGGTGATTCAGTTGTTTCTTCTTCTTTTTTTTAGTCTGTTGAAGGTTAAAGAGGAAAATGTGGTGTGTTGGTTTTGTGCTGATGTGTGAGTGGCTGTGCTTTTGTATCCAAATACGTCTCAGATTCACACCAGGGACCAAGTGCGCTTCTAAAAATGCCCTTGAGCAAGACCTTGCACCCTGCACAGTCTCACTCACTCTGACGCCTGAACTGTGCCAAAAAAGCGTCATACTTTAAGATGTAATTACTTTTACAGCAGTGTAGTACAGTGTTTCTTTAATTCGTGGATTAAGTTGTGCGTATATGGGTAATAAACATGAACCCATAAATGAATGATAAACGAGCCACTTAGGTTTCGCCGTTTGTTTTCTTTTTATTGCAGCCTCAGTTGCGTGACAAAAGGCGTTGGACCTGCTAGAGTCGGTTTATCCTCTTACAGAGCGCGCTCTTCTGCTCAGCCAGCAAATACTCAGTGACTCAGAAGACTGAGGATGGCACGGATAAATGGGCTGCGGTTGATTAATCGATCCTATATTAAACTTCAGCGTATAAGGCACGCGCAAAGTGTTCAACTCAGACCCCCCGGCAGATTACAAACCTTGCAGTCTGCACCACCTTCCTGCCCCATATTCTATATAATAAGAGCGCGACAACAGGCTGGTAACAGTCATAACCGTCGTAAGCGTCGTTACAGCAATCCATAAGAAAACTGGAGCTGAATGAGCGCCACCGCTGAAATCTGCCGCAGACGGGCAACTCGCTGTTGTGACGAAGCCGCTCGTCTGTACGCACAACTGCGTCCACGTGACCACGACTGCTGTCTAATCCAGTGAGAATCCACCAGAAATGAGTCTTTCGTCTTTTTTCTGTGTTATATTGTATTTTTTGTATATATGTATGTATGTACGTGTATGTGTGTGTGTGTGTGTGTGTGTGTATGTATGTATGTATATATATATATATGTGTGTGTATATATGTGTGTATATATATATATGTACATATGTATGTATGTATGTATGTATGTATATATATATATATATATATATATATATATATATATATATATATATATATATATATATATATATATATATATACATATATACATATATATCGCCCAGGACAGCGATTATTTGTACTGGGCATCATCGTATAATCCCCCACTGCAAAGTAAACAAAGTCGGAAAAATGACAGTTGAGACGAGGTGTCAGTGTGGAGAACTGATGTGTTTGGTGTTAACATGTTAAAGTGTTTTTTGTTTTTTTTCCATTGTCATATTCCGCGTGCGTGCCGCGATCGCCGCTGCGCGTCATTGAGCAGCCACCTTTTGTGTTTTGGCACATCCCAGATGCTTGCGTAAACACGCAGCCTTCATGTGAGCCCGCCGTGTTTGACTGAGAGCCGGGTCTCTGTTATTTGACGTCACGGTGTCTGAGAGGAGGAACTTGAAATGTGCGACTAGACGAGCAGGGAGGAGGAGGAGGAGGAGGAGGAGGAGGAGGATGGGTTGGGGAGGCAAGGAGCAGAGTGGAGGGAATGGTGGTTGTGAAAAAAAAGAGAATTGAAATCAAATGGAATGCAAACGGTGCGCTTGCGCAAAGTGAGGATCAATATTCCTAAAACTGTTATTAGGTGAGTGGGGATGAGGAAACAGAAGGAAGTCTGATATGAATTTATTTATTTATCTAACAACAGTCTTCCATATAAACACTGTTGTTTTTGTTCCCCTTGCTTTAACCTAACTGTCACTCTATGATGTGAGCGATGGAAGACTCAGGTTTGTGCTGATGAGCTTCTGATGTGATTCAGGCTTTTCTTCTTCTTCTTCTTCTTCTTCTTCTTCTTCTTCTCGCCGTTTAAATGCTTATTATGGCGCCCATTGATGTGTGGCAACTGCTGGTTGTTTTTATGAAGCGGTTCCTTGTTAATCGGAGTGGTGGGAGACGCTGAGACAGCGCCACACACACACACACTTCCACAGTCTCACGGTGTCCTCACATGCCCGTCCTTCCACCTTTTTTTAGGATTATTTGCAAGATGTATATGTTCTTTTTTTTAGTCCTGGACAGATGACCCCCCCACACACACAAACACACTCTCTACATCAAACCTGATATACTACATTTCACACACACACACACACAGCCAAAATGCTAAGATGGCGCCTTCATCACTGTCAAGTTCAAGTGACTCCTTTTGGTCTGACACAAACAATCTCCACTGTACACATGAAGGTGCAGGCAGTAAAGCAACATGGTGATCATCATCATCATAATAAAAATGAAATAATAAGAACCAACTTCGCAGCCTTTAAGTCAATTCTCATAATGCTTTTTTTAATTTCAGTCAAAATTTCCGTTCACATTTTTTTTTCATAAATAGTTGGTAAAACAAATCAACCAACATATACAGTAGCCTAAAAAGTACAAGGAACCTCTGAGCCTCCAGTGGCTGAGGCTAACGCATAGGCCTGCTGTTCGCCTCAATGTGGCACAGTGACACAGTTCATCAGTAAAACATTTTTGCTCTTCAGGAATAACTTGGAGTTTGACCCATTTCTCCCAGGAAAAATGTTACAACATCACATTCTAGCTCTGTTTGTACATCAGATGTTTTTTTTTTTTTGTTTGTTTTTTTGTTTTGTTTGTTTTTTGTCTGACCTCTGGACATTGGGGGCAGAAAGGTGGTGGGAATAAGAAAAAGTACTTCTTAATTCAGGTATAGAAAATAGCTTATAAAACATATATTCCTTAAATTATTTAAATAAACTTATTTCTTATATCACTGTCACGAGGTACCATTTTTTTTTTACATTTTATTTTAAAAGTAGTGCTGGTGGTCTGAAATTGTTCTCGTACGAGTACAATATACTTTGTGTATGCATAATATTTAATTCTTGAGAATAGGTTACAATGCAATGCTGTAACTCTTCTTCTTCTTCTTTTTACCACTGAACGTTATTTTGTTTTTCCTCATCCCACATAGAACTACGAGTCCCTTTCACTAAAATTCTGTTAAACAACAACAAAAATTAAAAAAAAAACAAGTTATTCACACAAAACAAGCAAAATGTGTCATCAAAACTGCTCTATATGCAACACCACGACGAAGAACACGCTCAGTTTTCACAGAAGAATTTACGTTTAAAACAATGCAAGCTGACAGACAAAAAACTTTTTTTTATTTTTTGAAGATACGGTGTTGTGACAGTTCCATTGTTGCCGATGCACACATTTAAACATACTTGCACAAAGACATTGCTGGAACTATAAAGACTGTCGTAATGGCGCATATATGGGCTCTTGACCCGAATTTGCAATACTCAAAATAGTGTCACCTTGTTTTGGAAATCATGAACTTCACACACGCGCCTAAAACCTGTGCAATAGTCCGATGGGTTTATTCTTTTTCTCCCCCCCTCCCTCCCTCCCACCCTCCCTCCCTCCTCCTCTCCTCAGTAACCGAGTATTATGCTACGAATTGACATCTATTTCTGATTCTATCAAAAGTAAAATACACAAAAGTTTAAATTTAAACCCAAAATAAAGATATCAACAGAACCGTTTTTTTTTTTTGTTTTTTTATAGCTTCTCAGCTCAACAGAACTCAGTTCTACAAAGTGAATGATACATGTCAATGGTCTCATAAAGAAAAATAAAAGTGACGGAAATATCTGCATTTTATATATAGACAAATATTCATATAGATGATTTCTTCGATCCAAATAAGACACGTGTAGGCTTATTGGTTAAAGATAAAAAAAGAAGAGAAAAGAAAATCAAATAAAAAACAAAACAGAAGGATACAATCGCGATGTTGGAGATTTAGAGTTTATCATTTTTGTTCAATGTTAATGACCAAAAAAAGAAAGCTGTACAGTTCTTGTTAGAAAACATTTCCATAAATATCATTTTAAGTTTCAGAACTTATACCCATAATTAAATTACAAATCGATAAATACGGCATCATGGATATGTATTTACAACGGTATTAACAAAAGGCAACGTTATATTCAACGGTAACAATCGTAACCTAATACCACATTTCTCCACCTGAAAAAACGGACGTTGACAACAGATTCGACCCCATCAAACAAGGAAATACATTCACGAGTATAATATTTATTTATGCTTCTTTTTTTTGTTTGTTTGTTTCCTCTTTTCTGTGTTCAAGTTCATGACAAAGACTTTGGCACGTTTCTTAAGACTGTTTGAAGTTCCAACAATCGATTTTTGAAGAGAAGCGACAGCAGCGGCGGCGTCACCGTCGTCATATATAAAAACAGCATGAAATAATCTTCTTCTTCTTCTGCTTCTTCCTTTTTATTCAGTTTGTTTTTTTTAAATAAAAAATATGAGAAAATACAGGAAAAATGAAAAATAAAACTTTTTGTTGTTTTTCTTCTTCTGAAATTTGTAAACTAAAAGATAAAAAAAAAAAAAATCCCCATTGATTTTATACTGAGAGAGAATTTATACTGGGATTGAATTGATTTCCTCCAAAAAAAACAAACAAAAAAACACCAGTGGAATCATAGTGGAATTGCGTGATCCTGAGAACGGACGTGGCCTGCGTGGTGCTGGCTTTTGCTCTCATGTGTTGTTGTTGTTGTTGTTGTTGTTGTTGTTGTTTTTGTCCCAGTCCGTGTGTGTGTGAGTGTGTGGTGAACAGGAATAAGTTATTTAAAAACGTTGTTTTTTTTTTAAATTATCCTCATTTCTCCTCAACACTCCTTGGTCCACATTGAGAGAGGGGTTTTTTTTTTTGCTCCTGTGGCTTCAAACGTACCATTCATTGAAGTTGGGTGCCAGTCCTTCGCTGTGGCCAGACGTGTTTTGCACGGCTGATGGTGGTGTTTTTGTCGGGTCTTCACTGCCGGCTGAGACCAGCACTGGCGGTGTGGACGACTCGTATCCAGAGCTTGCTGCTGGGGACGATTCAGATCCTTGAGACTCATGTACCTATAAACAGAAAGAAAAAAATAGTAATAATTAATAAAATAAAAAAGGAGGTCACGAGGTGCAATGTGAGTCAGTCTGGTGGCAGCAGTGCATTGAAAGTAGTTTCTAGAAGAGTGTGTGCATTTAAATCAACACTTGGGAGGGGGAAACATGCTTTTCTATTCGGTTTTAAATCAGCAAAACTACACATCTATTGAGTAAAAACAACTGTATTTTATTAAAATGTGTCATTCGCTGACTACGTGGCACCTTAATAGTAGATGAGAGCTATTAAGAAATAGCTGAAATTGTGATATAGTCCCCTGTCCCTGGGGGGGGGGGTAGGTGAGTGAGTGAGTGAGTGTGTGTGTTAATGTGTTTAACTTGTAATGAAGACGTTAATTACCTTCATGTGTTTCCTGAGAGAGCTGGGGTGTGTGTATGACTTGTCGCACACTTTGCAGATGTATGGCTTGTCTGATGTGTGCACATGCATGTGCTTTTTCCTGTCGCTGCTGTTGGCGAAGCGTCTGTCACAGCCGTCAAATTCACACTTAAACGGCTTCTCACCTGCAGGATTAAAATACACACAGACACCATGAGTTAGTACTCCCCATCGTGGCCATGCGTGGTCACCGGGCCCAACAAACACGCACTCACAGTGTCACACCGCATGCAAACCCGCACTCTGAGACGTTACATTTGGCCTGTAGACTGTTATATAACAATGTAACCTACATTTTCGGGGTGAAATGGATACAACTGCACCACTACTACTACTACTACTACTACTATTACTACTGCTACACGCTGCTCTGTCAGGCTTTATTTATTCAAGAGGCCTGCTCCTTTCTTGCTACTACTGACCTGCTCTGTGTTTCTGCTCGTGTGTTTTTTTTGTTTTTGTTTTTTCGTAAACACTGAATCAACAGGGCTGCAAATACAGAGCAACAACACACGTGCACACGCATGATTTGAATTGTATGTAGTAATTGTGTTTGAGGAACCCCGAGCTTTTAGAAACGATTATGATTGTTATTATTAAATCCGTATGTTACTATGGAGTCACCATGAGATTATAATCTGCAAATGAAACTGAGTCAACGCACGTTTTTGGACTTTTATCGGGTCCAAAATGCGGCTAACGCTCCAAAACTCTGACCTATGACAAAAGTCTCTTCTTGTGTGTGTGTGTGTGTGTGTCTCTCTCTCACACTCACACACACACACACACACACTCACACAAAAGCAACAAGAATGAATGAGGCTCAACTCCACGCATCAGTTACTCAACATAACTTTATATTTTCTGTATTATTAAAGCAGCTATAGTTTCCCCACTGCATTTAAATTTAATATGCATACATGTATATATATATATATATAAAATCACAAATACAAACAATAATTTGGGGACACGGAAGTAAACCGTGCTCAACCTGATAAATGTGGGCCCAAGTTCTCAAGCTGTTCATGTGAACGACAACAACAACACTTCCCCTTCCCTCCCCCCTCTTGTTGAACGCTCCAATTCAAAAGAGCCACCTAAAAAAAAGTGCTATTTCACCCACGGCATGCCGGGATTCTATTTCTCTTGTTGCCTTACCTGTATGCGTTCTTTTGTGGATTTTCAAATTTTCCGATCTGGCGAATATTTTCCCACATCCGGGGAACGGGCACGGGAAGGGTTTCTCGCCCGTGTGCACTCGGATGTGGTTGACGAGTTTGTACTTGGCCTTAAAAGATTTCCCTTCTCTCGGACAGTCCTCCCAGAAGCAAATGTGGCTGGTCTGCTCGGGGCCACCGACGTGCTCCATGGACACATGAGTGACCATCTCGTGCATGGTGCTGAAAGTCCTGTCGCAAGTCTTTTTGGGTCTGTTCATCTGGTTCTCGTCTATCCATTTGCAGGATAATTCTTGTTTAATCGGCTGCCTCATGTATCTGAAGAAGGCCCCTGCGTGACCGTGGTGCGTGGGCACATTCATTCCCATGTTCATGTTGATGGGGTGGTTGTAGTTGTGGAGCTGAGCTCCGTAGGGGTCCGTGCGAGGGCTTGCGACCGGACGATAAGGATCGGGTCTTCCGAAAATGTCCCCGCGTAAGCCAAGATGCATTTGGCTGTTGACTACATGTCCACTCGGTGAAGCGTGGCTCACCCCCTGGTCGTGGAGTCCTGGAAACAACAGATGCCCGGGGTTGTCGGGGATCCCGGGCGGCCCGTGCAGGCTCCCCGCCGAAGCGGCAAAGATCCCATGCTGCGCGCTCGGCGCTGTGGACTCTCCAACGCCCCGGTTCCGGAAAAGAAAGTCCCGTGTTGAATTGAACGCTCCCCCTCCGTAGGAACCCACCTGCCCGCCGTGTGAGTGTCCCAGGGCGGCTGCATAACCGGAGGCTTGCGGGGTGAAAGCTGAAGTCTGGCTGGAGGCGATGTCGTGCGCCACGGGGCTGATTTTGAAAGCCGCGGAGTGCGAGGAATCAGCGAACGGATTCAGTCCCAGACCCGGGTCTCTGTTACCGATGTCGTGGTGCCGTGGTGTCCCGAAGCCCCCCACTCCTAACGATGCAAACTGCGGACCGCTATCAAGCAACATAGTCATGAGCTTGAAGCAAACTTAGGAGACGGGGAAGAAAACAAAATTAAAATCCAGTTTAGCGGAGCGCGCACGCTGCAGGCACCGCGCTGAGATTTACCACGTCTCAGGAAAGAAAAATCATAAAATGAAAAATAAAAAAAAACACACAAGCCAAACGGGGAAAATCCTCTGCGAACACAGAGCCGGGAGAAAAAAAAAACTCCCGTTGACTGCGATCCGTGAGAAAGAGGATCAAACTTCCCCCCCTTTCCAGGCGGATGATGTCCTTGGACTGATAAAGTCAATCACTCACTCCCAGAACATAAATGAACTCGGGAGGCAGTGCCACGGCAGCCAATCGGCGCGCAGCTACCCCTCCGGCACGTGACCGCAATGGAGGGCGTTCATTGGCCGCGTTTCCAGTGATTGGCAGCGTTTGGTATTGAAGATGGCAGCTCGTCTCAATTGGTTTCATTTGATTGGCTCTTACATGCATTATTTTGCAGGTAGAGAGCGGAGCACGGATTGCGCTGCGGATCCTATACTTGTTATGTGCGGTGCATGTCTTATGCAGCTGTTTCTGATTTATGCGCCGAAAGAAACTCACTAAACACTTTTACACATCACATTATATACACGTGGAAAGACCGAAGCCTGACTACTGTGGGGTTATAACTTACCACTTACTTTTAGGGCGTATAACAAGGAGGACTCTGCACTAATGTTAGAGTACACATATCTATCTATATGTCTGTCTAAGTGTGTAAAAGAAAACTTTAACGTATTTGGCATCGTTCCAAAATGTGGCTTTTCTGACGCCGCTTAGAAATGGAGGGTGTATTTTATCCTTTTTCTTTTTTGCAAAAGCTCTACTGGGTGTAAGACGCAGGAATAAAAGGCAGAAAGAAAATGGCAGTAATTGTAAATATTTTCTTCCCCCTTCTCTCTTCCTTAGCCAAAAAAAAAAATCCGTGCCATTGAGCAAAGCACGCTGCGCTGCACTGATCAATTTCGACTTTGCGCGCGCTTTTTAAAACCCCCCCCCCCCCCCCCCTCTCTCTCTGTCTTTTTTTGGGACCCCCCTTATTACAAAAAAACAGTCTTCAAATCAGTCCTTCATTCTGCTTTCGCCCTCATCTCCTACTACATTCAGTCCCAGAACATTTCCCTCGAGAAAGAGTTAGATTGTGAAAAGGTGAGTTGACTGACTTATCCGTTGTATTTTGGGCAGGGGAAGAATAAGGTGTGTGTGTGTGTGTGTGTGTGTGTGTGTGTGTGAACTGTGCGTAAATGTGCACGTTTTTTACATCATATTTAGCCTGTGGAGGTTGCATGCTTTTCCCAAATTTACCGCGGTGCTTATGGGCCTGTTCCTCATGTGCTAATTCAGTTGTCGCATGGATCTGCATACCTTTTTTTATATGGCCGTGGCGCACATTAGTAACAACAATTGCGCTTTTTTTTTGCACACAACCTCAACAACTGATCTTGAAGCAAAAAGACGAATGAGATTCACTTCATCTCTTTTTTTTCCTTCTCTTTAAGCTGCCCTCCCTCCTTCTCTCTCTCTCTCTCTCCGTCTCCCTCCACAGCCTCTCACAGTTTACTCCCCCTTCACTCTCACTCTCTTCTCACACACACACGCACACACACAGTTTGCCTTTGCAGTTTTTGCACTCTGAGATTTATGGGGACCTTTGTGAACTCGCACAAGTGACAAGCAGCCTATTAAGTTTCCTATATTCCCTCCATATTTTATTGGCTTGTTGAAACGTGAACGCCCCGCTCACCACTTAATGTTATATGTGCCGTGCACTTGCAGCCACGTTGTCACCGTGGAATGGTGAAAGAAGAAAGTAAAGGGAGGGGGGTAAAAGCAGAGTTTTAGATGAGTCACAAATGTTTGTGAGGGACAGAGTGAGCAGCGGAGGCGCTGAGCTCTTGCTGAGAAAAGAGAAAAAAGAAAAAGGGGAGCTGTCATCAGACAAACAGGCCTAATGTAAAGCAACTGTTGCTTAAGAGTAAAACGCATTATTGCAGATCTCGTGTGATTTACAGGTGGCCAATTCATTACTCTTTTTTTTTCTGTTTCTCGGAATGGAATCATTTAATCAAACACTTGTATTGTAAATAAATAGGTGTTCACTTTGGATTTGTGATTATTATTATTGTTATTATTATTATTATTATTATTAATAATAATAATAATAATAATGAATCCACGTGATCTTTTCTTAAACGTGCCCTGATACGTTTTAAAGAAGTGTTAAAACTGGAGAGTGGGAAATGGAAGAAACTTTGACAGAGAGAGTAAATAAAGTTTCATAGATCAATTTTTAACCCAAATATTCTACTTTTATAAAATATATGGTTCCACGCATATTTGTCATTTTCGTCTCTATATTTTTTATGCATCATTTTAATTATTTTTTTTTTACACATTTATTATAAGTTTTTACTTTTGTCAATTAAATACATGCACTAAATAGACTTTTTTTTTATTTGCCTTTATTCGCGAATCATGCATGTTTTAAGATTTTTTTTTAAATAGTTCATTTCCACACAGGCAGCTTGTTTATAGTTTCATTCTGCAGGACTGCAGTTATGTATAATTTACTTATCCCTGCTGGTGTTACCTCACTGAGCGTTGGGATAGCCCATTGGTTATAACATAACCTTCCTCTCACTGAGCATGCGCGTTACCTTTTAGAATATCACAATATTGTTGTGTGCTTACCTCCATAAGCTCCATGCTGCTGCAGAAGAGGAGAGCATATAAAACCATGATGAGCACATACATTTACATCTGTCGAGGTGTTTTAGTCTGCAGCTGTTTCAGATCACTCCATTTGATAAAAAAAAAAAAATGACCTAGATTTATGAGAATCATTTCTTGTATAAACACATTGGCCTTTGACAAGCACAGATTTTGCTGTATGAAAAGAAACATCCAAAGTTCCATAATGTTTTTAGGCTGCAAGAGATTTAGATTTAGACTGAGAATTAAGTCAATAGTGACCACACCAATGATGCAATCTGTTATAATCTTCCCCAATAGTAACACAATTGCTAAATATTATTTAAATTTATTGCACAATCATGTCCCCCCCCATTTTTGCATTTTAAACAACCAGAAATTGTCGCAATTAAATGAACGATACATTCATTCACTAAACATACATTTTTGTTGTTATTTATTTTCCAAATCTCAGACATGTCTGTTCTTTGACTTAATAAGATTACACTTTTGTTTGTTCTCTTGTTTGGAGTCAACAACAACAACAACAGCAACAGCGTAAAAATCTCAGGTTTCAAACCAAGAAGATTAAAAAAAATAAAAATAAAATAAAAACACACATTTGACACCTTTTCTTTTACAGCGATCACACTGCAACACATGCATCCATGTATTTCCTCATGTGCTTTTACAC
The DNA here is from genome assembly GCF_019176455.1 of Solea senegalensis. Classification (NCBI taxonomy): domain Eukaryota; kingdom Metazoa; phylum Chordata; class Actinopteri; order Pleuronectiformes; family Soleidae; genus Solea; species Solea senegalensis. The sequence continues at coordinate 6,576,112 of NC_058032.1, forward strand.
GACTGAACTATGTCATGCAGTATAATTTTTACTTGTGTCAGGTCTGATGCAATTTCTCATTTTCATGTAAGCGGAGGAGCTGTAGATGGTTTTCTTGTCACCATAGATGTGAGGGCTCTGCTCGACAAATGACAATTTAACTGTCTTGTAATTTGTAATTTTCTCACAATGTAATGCTTGACTGCATGTTGCATCACTGTCGGGCACATTTCTGAGCCGGGTAGATGTTTTCGTGTTTTGTTTTTGTGGAGGAACATGGTCACAGAAATGATTTTATCACAACTCTTTGTTGCTGTACTGCTGTGTGGAGTCATCACGTTGAACACAGTGCAACAATACCTGCACACGCCGTTGTCTATATTTCATAAACTGTGGTTAGTTGTGTTTTGGGTCTTGAGTGACGGCTTCGGTGACTTGAAGTTTGCCTTCATGTGGCTGATGGAGAGGACTAATTGACTTCTTGCTGTGATTTACTGGAGCATCTGTCTGCAAAATGGACTCATCCCAAACCTGTTAATTCATCTAAATTTCATAAAGTCATGGCAAGACTGTGTTGCAACTGCCATCCCACATCAATTACAATATCACAGCACAGGCCATGCTAATGTGTGCTGTTGTTTATACGCAGACAAACACAAACACATGCAGAAAACCACACACACACACAGGCCTGTTCCTATTAATATGTGCACACACACACACACACACACACAGATATATATACATATATATATATATTTTGCCATTCTTGCCGTGTTATGATTATTATTATTATTATTATTAATAATAATTTGTCAGACATTAACGTTGTATACACACTTACACTATTTGTGTGTGTGCATTCAATTGCCTTTGTGTGCAAAAGAACACTTCATATTTACATGTTAGCCATTTTATTCCTGATATACTAATACTGGGGGGTTTGGGGCCTTGGATGTGAAGCATATTCCCTGATATGAATGTGTTGATTGTTGGGAGTGTGGGTACTTTTGTGCATCAGTCACCAGGATCTTTGTCCGGCCTGTCAAACAACCCAAACATAAATGAGCAGGTCCGTAAAGCGGGGAGGACTGGCCTTGACATGACTGCACATGTAAACAAATGAGCGTTTTAGTTTCCAAGTAAAATTGTCATATTGGATCAAATTTAGCAAAAATTACAAATAAAAATGTGAATATTCTAGTAACATTCTAGTAATGTGTGTCGCTGAGGCTGACTTTATCTACAATCCTTTACAATGTTGCTTAATAAATACCAAACACACACTTTTCTTTCCTTTTTTTGCTGAGTGTTGTTATTATATGCTTTTCAGAGAAACTAATATAATATAATATAATACAAATTTAAAAAAATCTAACATTGTGACCATTTTTAAGGGGCATACCAACCGAAACATATAGGCAAATGTAGTAATGAAGAATAATATCTTTTCTTTTCTAATGTAATCTTTCTAATTTAAGGTGTCACTTGGGCCCAAACTGCAAATCTGACTTGGTGTGATAGTTAATAAAAAAAAAAAAAACTCAGCATAAGAACACGTCTTTTTTTTTTTTATTTGTGTGCTTTTTCTTGTTTGGTTCTATCACTTTTTGTAGTTTTCTGAATGACAGATTGGAAACTTTCAGTTTTCTGGCCTTCGACCCTCACTCACTTTCAGGAAATGCGTCGGGGTTAAAGGTTGACAAACATGAGCGTCCATTACAATCATGACAGAATTAGGCCGGTTCTGGGCCTGTCCACTATTTCTGCGGCACTTAATGTCAAGTGGGCCCCCATGCTTTGTCTCAGCCTAGGATCCACTGCTGGTGACGTCAGCATAACAATTGTGGAAAAGGATTTTTTTCTTCCTTTTCCCACTCCCTCTTTTTCTTGTATAGAAAAAGTTGGGGAGGAAAAAATCCGCCTGCCACAGTCTTTATGAAATGAGGAGATTTTCACCTTAAACCTTTAAGCTGCACGTGTTTAAATAAGAGCACAACAAATAAATGAATTAAGGGAATGTGTGTGTGTGTGTGTGGAGAGTGAGAGACGTGCAGGATATACAGTATGCGCCTGCACGACAAGAGCGCGCGGAGAGCGTGCAGCTGCTGTCCTCACAGAACCCCAAAGTAAGAAAGTTTATCTGAGTTTCCTAGGAACAGTGGAGCCAATCCTCGGCGGTTTGCCACGTTCCATAATTTCCATTTTTACGTAACCACCACTTTTCTCTTCGCGCACTCCTCCAAAGACGCGAGCGGCACTTTTTTTTTGATGATGATTATTAATTTATTTACGCTTGACGAGAAAAAATAGAGAGAGGGTGTTTTATGTATAGAAATGGTTCAACCATTGGGCTCAAAGGTAAAATGGTACATCCTGTTTTGTAGTAGTCCCTGATGACGCTGCTGGGCAATATCTGCCTGAAATAACTTGTATTTATCCTCCCCCCCAGTAAGATGATAAGGAATTTTCGGTGGTCCGTCCCGGTGTGTCCTGTTGCTTTAAGTTTGTTTTAGGACAACGTTATATAGGCTAATTTGGTTCTTTTGATGAGCATCTATTTTTATTTAATTATTATTATTATTATCATTATTCTTGTTTTTATTATTGTCTTTGAAATGTAACGCAGTATACTCTCGTGGGGGGGGAAGTAATGACATAAAAATGTACTTGTGGGTTGTGATCAGGACACTTTAAAAAAAAAAAATCACGGATGTATGACTGATTTAATCATTTAAATGAGTTTCCTGCAACTTTCACTGTTTCCAAAACGTGTCACTCCACTCAAAATGCAAGACTGGACACTGGACACGGAATGTCCAGTCTCTGTGTTTTCCTTGCAGGGGCAGGAGTGGGCACGTATTGCTTTGGCAAGATCGCCAGAGAAACTATATGAAGACAGACTGTGTCTGAGCTGCGATTGTTCTGAGTCATGTCATGTCTGCATTTAGTCACTCGCCTTGTGTCAGATGTTTAAGCCCTTGCGCGTTAAGGTGCGCGGGTTTTTTCCCCCACATGTATGAACTTTGGATAAATGGGGGGAGCGTGAAGTGAAGTGAAAGAGGCAGCAATATTTGCGACCATCGCGGCGCATTTCAAAGCGTTTTCTGTGCGATATTTGAAAAACGGAGTCGTGCAGTGAACGCCTGCGTGTCCCTTTTAAAACAAACCCAGCGCCTGTCAATCACGGCGCATTCCAACCAATCCCAAAGCTCCCTTTTTAAAAGCAGGTTTGCCTGCTGTGCTTTTATATTGCACCATGGCCTGTTTCGAAGCATTTTTACTACCACGGTTATTGCCACAAATCAAGAGGGCAAAGTGAACGGCATGGGACTCACATCAACTTTAACGAAATTGAGTCTGGTTCGTACTTCTGCGAAGTTCACGGCCAAGAATTTCACATGCAGATGATATAGCCTACAACAACAACAACAACAACAACAAGGGGACATGGAGACAGAGTTGCTAGGTGCATCCTGAGTGCTGCATTTGGTTTGATTTTGCAAACTCACAGCCACACTCACAACATAACATGACAAGCCTTTCCAGGTTTAGTGGCTGCCCTCTCTCTTGCGTCAACCCCGGGGAGAGCAATACTGAGCCCAGCGTGGTGCTGCCACCTTTGGCAGGAGAGCACATGGGACACCCCACAGGCAGTTCCTTAAAACTCTGCCCCTCGCACAATTTGCGAGACTACCCAGAGACGAGGTCCAGTGCATATGTTGACCATTCGGTTCCCAATTTTTCAGACTCTGGATACCACGGCCACCGGTTAGAGCACAACCCCAGGGGCATTATCATTGGAGGCAATCTTTCTGGAGCCGGCATGCCACCCGTCACTGATCAACTGGCATCAAGAACTAACCAACATGGCGTTATTGGAAGGTATCGTGACTTCCATGGCTGCAGGGACAACAGGAGCCATGCTTTTTTCACAAGTTACCAGGAGCAGGCCCACGCCTCCTCCACCGACTCATCCCGAGACCTCGGCAGCCAGATGATGCTGGGTTTACCTGGCGACCTCCTCACCCGGACTTACCCCTATGGCCAAACCATCAGCCCCAAGGGAAACAGCCAGCAGCTTGTCACACAATTCCTGGGTCTGTACAAACCTCTGAACATGGCAATTCAGCGAGGAGGCGGCGACGCGTTCCTCAGATGCTCTAAACAAACAGTGAAGCATGAGCTGGTGTGCAAGTGGAGTGACGGCCAAGAGGGGGCCGGGAAGCTGCGGTGTTGTTCCAGAGCCTTCGGGACCATGTATGAACTTGTCACCCATGTGACAGTGGAGCATGTCGGAGGACCCGAGCACTCCGAGTATGTGTGTCACTGGGAGAACTGTGCGCGGGACAGGAAGCCTTTCAAAGCCAAATACAAGCTGGTGAACCACGTCAGAGTGCACACAGGGGAGAAGCCCTTTCCGTGCCCCTTTCACGGCTGTGAGAAAGTTTTTGCAAGATCAGAGAATTTAAAGATCCACAAGAGGACTCACACAGGTTAGTTAATAATAATAATAATAATAATAATAATAATAATAATAATAATAATACACTGCAGAAATAAGTGACACTTTGCACGCATAACAATGTATTTTGTGTGTTTTACCTCTTTCATAAATAAACGTATTTATGTTTTTTTTTCTATTTGTATTTAATTCAAATATTATTGTTGCATGTTTTTTTTTTTTTGCGTTCCATTCTTCTGATAATTGTTTTGCCGTCTGTGTTATTTTGTCTGGTTTTTGCAGGAGATAAACATGAGTAAATAAAGAGAGGCTTCGTGCAGGAACCGCGGATGAGTAGTTTCAAACGAGGGGGAGTCTATAGGCCCTGTGGTGTGTGGTGTGGTTTGGGTGCCTCTCCCACTTCATTCACTTAAATTATTAAATAAATTCCGGGACACCGGAGAGTTGTGACGTAGCTGTGATGCTGTCTCTTTGCCTCCCAGGGAATCATCCTGCACTGACTGAGCACATGTACAAGCTCAGCAGTCATTCACGTCCAGTAAGAAAATAATAATACTACTAGTAATAGTAATGACCTCAGTCTATGCAAGGAAATTAATTTCAGTCACATTATACTAGCGATGATTTATTTATAGCCCCATCCCTAACTTTAAATAAAATATCTCGGTCAATTTTAAGTTTATATTTTATTGATCTTCACAAACTTTTACTCTCATTTTCTCACAAATGTGATCTCACAGTGCAACTATCAATGAAACTCCTCAGGCATTTAAAGCCAAAACATGAATCTCTTATGGTGCAAAGGCCCACCCTATAGTACGAGCTGCTTCTATGGAGTAAATTGATTCACTAATGAATGTAAATGAATATTTAGACGCTTAATAATAACAAGTGCACATGCGCAGTGTGTCAATTAGACACAACTGATGTCAGAAAAATCGATTTTTCTTTGTCCTCCAAAAGAAAAATGGCATCGTTAACAATAAATGATGATGTAACAGAAACTATTTATTCATGAGATTTTACTCTGTGGTCGCTACTTCATTGTGTGTGTGTGTGTGTGTGCGTGTGTGTGTGCAGCTGTAGGCAGTTTTTGTGCAAGAAGATCAATTAGCATCCTGATAGCCGCCATAATTCATTCTCTGCAGGTCAACTGCATTTAAGCAAATCTTTGCACTTGCTGTGGCCGCCTCATCACAGTCTAATGCATGTTTAACTAACAGCTTTTGCAGAGGATGAAGTCACTTGTTGGGTTCAGGCTCTGCTGCAAACTCTCAGCACTTCATTTGAACTCATTTGTGTTGAAATGACTCAGGAGGTTTTGTGTTTTTTTTGTGTTTTTTTTTTTGCACACTAGAAACGAATGAATAGAGATGTTGCTGCTGTGGTTTGAGCGTCTTTACAGGAGGCTGGTGTGGCCTGGCAAAGCTGGGTTCATGTGTGCAGAGTGAGGCGTTTTTTAGTGAGATATTATAAGTGTTTATTCATCAAACTGACACACCAGCTGACATTTAGGCTGCACCACGGGCCTTCATGTTGGGAGGATGCATGCACGGGTCTGTGTGAGCAGACTTATGCGTAACTCGTCGTCATGTCTCTGTTGTTGTTTTGTTTTGCACGTTTAGGTGAAAAACCTTTTAAATGTGAGTTCGAGGGCTGCAACCGGAGGTTCGCGAACAGCAGCGACAGAAAGAAGCACTCGCACGTGCACTCCAGTGATAAACCCTACATGTGCAAGGTCAGGGGCTGCGACAAGTGCTACACGCACCCGAGCTCCCTGCGAAAGCACATGAAGCTCCACTGCAACAAGACGCACGACGCCGCCAAAAGCGTCGACGACGCGACTCCCGGTGACGGGGGTCACGACGCTGAAGCCAGGTCGACCCGAGTTCCCGACGGAGCCCAGATCAGCCCCGCTCACCCCCCCACCGCCACCACTCACGCTCACGATGTCCCGCTGTCCCCAGAGAGTCGAGACCAGTCGACCCCGAGGTCACGTTTCCATCACACGTTTGACAGCAGTTTGGACTACTCCGCTCACAGGTCACAGCCTCTCCTGGAGCCTTTGTTGCTGCAGAGAGGCAGCTACAGGTCCCAGGCCTCGCAGTATCCGTGCGGACAGACGGGCCACACGTTCGCCCAGAGCCCGAGGACTTTCCCCTCCACGTCCTCTTTTCAAAAAAGCATCGTCAATGGATGGTACACATGCCACAGTGGCGTGGACTCGTTCCAACACAATAACATCCCGTCTCTCTGAGTGTCCCCGGTTGCAGGGCCTCATGTGGACCACTTTCATTATATGGGCCTATACCTTTTTTTTTCTCTCCCCTCCTCCATCCATAATATAACCTAAACATTCAGCTGTATTTTATTACTCTCTGTATTTTTGTGAGCATAGTATCAAATATTTGTGACACGTCCAAAGTCAAACTATTGGAAACTTTCCATGCGTTGTTCCCACAGTGGGTTAGAGGAACTTTTACAAAGTGTGTGTGCGCCTGTGCCCGTGTTTTTAAAGATATATATATATATATCTTATGTAAGACATAAAAAGTGACAAAGGATTTTTTTTTTATAGAAAAATCTGCCTCTTGAGTATTTTGAACTTTGTGGAAAGAGAATGGAAAGCTCTTCTTGAATGTTGCCCTGTATGGGGATCTTTGTTGAATGTAATAGGTGTAATGTATGTCGGGAAGCATAGAAAACATTATTCATGTCTTTATGTCGAAAGCTAAAAATAAATATCTGAAATATCTTTCTACTTGTTACGTGTTGAGACCTAATAATAATAATAAGAAGAAGAATAAGAAGCCTGCGTGATGCTGGGCCTGAAGCACGATTTGACTGTAATTAAAATAATGCGAGGCTCAGTGTTTTTTTTTTATTATTATTTTTTTAATTATTTCTTGATTACATTCACTTTTCCCCTCCATTCACTACACATTATTATTCGTGTTTGCATTAAATGTAGATTTCACATTGCTGTGCAAAGTCAGACGAGTGTGAGCATAAACCAGTGTTCGTCAAACTATTCGAAAGTGGTTAATTAACACACTACTGTACATAAGGAAGGCTACTGTATAATTAAATATGTATTTTATATTTTATTAAAGTCTCTATATTCTCTTTGATCAGACGTGTGTGGTTAAGGCCAATCAATGCATTTTCATCGTGGACCCAACCCCGCTTTCTTTTTATTTTTATTTTTTTAGATAATAATAATAATAAAATGTCATTAATGTCCAGTAACCTATGCCTTACTAGATTATTATTCTCTAATTTTGCGCAGACTATAAATTGCATCCCCCCTCTGTGTGTCTTAGTGTCTGCGGCGTCCACCATTACCGGAGCAACAGTGTATCCTTGTGTGTGAAGTTGTCAATTAATGATTTGTTGATTTGATGGAGTGAAATATTCAGAATCCGATCATCACACCAGCAGATAATCCTCTATTCTCATTAACTGCGTCATGAAATGCGTGCAATATGATGTTTACCTGTTTGCCACAAGGTCACGCGCACTCACCCATTCAATGGGCGACATCCTCATAGCTTTTCCCCCCTTATATTTTACTTTTTGTATTTGTATTTTTTTGTTGCACATTTCCACTTGTTTCTCATTGAATAAGATGATGCTACATCCGTAAATATGTCTAAATGATTTAAAACTGGTTTTACATAAGTCCAAATACTAATAACTAAACCATCCAGTAGGTTGGTTTTATTCATATTGTTAACTAAACAACTTCAGTTATATCCTCAAGTAATTAATTTTGGGGGGGAAAAAATGTGCAATTCCGTTGTCCAAAAGCATCAAACTTCATTTTAACTGTTCAAAAATTAGGAATAGAACTTTTGAAATGTGAGTTTTCCTTTGTTATCATATGCAGTGATGAGAGTAAAATACTTGAGTTAACAGCTTTAGTGACACATTCATTCATTCATGTTTGCTTGTTCTTATATTCTGTAAAAATGCACCAGCCCTTTATTATTATAGAGAACTGAAATTGGGACATTCTTTTTCTTTTTTTTTTATTTTGCAGCCATGCTCATTTTTTGAATCCAGTTTCCCGACTGAGGCTAAACTCATTTGTAGTCACTCATCATGGACATTAGTTTACACGACTTAAAAGGAAACCTAGTGACCAGGTTTAAGCAGAGTTCACGAGCTAATGATGCATTTAAGATGTTGTAAATAATGAGTATCTGTCCTCATCCTGCTCAGGAAAGTATACTGTAATAGCTTTATTACTGTAGAGCTTGAACGGGTCACCATTATGATGAACAGGGTCAAAAAAAAAGACAAGAAAAAAAGAAATCCCTCTGCTCCACTGCCTCTATCAAAGCCGTTTACTTTGTACTTGTGTGTATTGGTGTCAGTGTTTTGTACCATTAAACATGCAAATGATATCTGCCGTTATTTATCCATTTTCTTCACACGAATCCAGAGGAAAAATCAGGCACAGATTTGCTCATGGTGATTTGACAGCTTCCCAGCTGCAATAAGGCTTCTTTCTTTTCTTTATTCCAGAGAATGGGTTGATGGATGTGGAAGTTTTCTGCATGGACATAGAGCAAGATGTTTGCCCTCTTATGTTATCCTCTTTTTTTTGTTTGTGGTGTGACAGGTCTCTCACAGTCGCTTAAAAACATTTTAATTATGATATTTCCAAGGGAAACGTTTTTACGTAATCGCCCACATTTGATGTGGTTATAGTGTAATTGTTCTGAAGATGGTGATGAAGTTGTTGCTGTTTAACATCTTCAGGGAGAACCTGAATTTTTTTTATTTTAAACAGTCCCCTCTTGAATTTGACCTCACTTCATTTGTTGTTTCTGATTGTCGTCGTTCTCAATATCATAAACAAGATTCAGTGCAGGTTTTTCAATTGGAAAAAAAAAAAAAGATCTACTGTATTTGTGTCTCTTGCATTATTAAAAAAAAACCCAGTACTTGTTCTGGTGTAAGTACAGTTCCTCATGGTCTGAAATGGATCACTATCATGGCTGATGTTTCAGTTTCAGTTGTAAGGTGCTTTCTTCTAAACTGAGGTGAAGTGGTCCGGCTTTGATGACTGAAATGCATCACATCCCCTGTCTTCTGTGTCTGCGACCTTATCAGTCGCTTCCATCGGCTCCTGTTTGGTGCCACTGCTGCTTTTCAAAGTCAAAATCAAAATATCTCTCTTTGTCTCACTGAGCTTAACCTCAATCTTATCTCCACCGCAACGGTAATACAAATATTTCCTCTGAGATATCTGAGATACTATCTTTCTATAAAACACATTAGAGGGGGAAATGAAGCCCTGTTTTCTGCCCAGAGAAAGGCTTTGTATGAAATACAGTTCCTGTGTTTGTGGGGAAATCACAAAAGAAGAATCTAAGCAGAGAATTTCTCCAACTGCGACGTGTAATATTCTCGTTGTGTTGTCTGATTCAGCCGAGATAGCTTTCTACAGTCGTTGAACCCTGCCACACCCTTCCCCCCTGTAATCACAGCTGATTAGACCTCCTCTTCCCAGTTTGCCATTTGTCCGCCGCCATCTTTACTCTTGCGCTTTCTGCCTAGCAACAAGCGCACACACCATTTTGGCCAGGATGTATAAAGTATACAAATGTGTACTGTAAATAAATCCACTTCGCTTCAGGATCCTGCTGAATTACCACCTCACCCCCACCACCTCCCACCCACCCGCTGGTTGCGGGTTTTTGCTATACTTGCGTTGATCCCCAGCTGTGTACCAGAGGGTGGGCTGCTTTGTCACACCAGGTCTTTGGTTTATGCATCATCATAACCATGTACGACATCTTGCGTAACATATACAGTGCATTTCCCATACTTCTCGAGGTGAGGTTTAAGCTGCGGCGACTGTGTCAGCACTGACTCGCACCGACCGTGAGTGAATTTAACCGAGTCTCTGGGTGTTTTTTTCCGCCCCAATCTCGACACATCAGGCCACTGGTGCTCCTGCTCCTCAACTTGATTTCTTTTAATCCGCCCAGTGTCACCCCACCCCTTTGCAAAAAGCAGGTCCTGTGTTTTGCTCTGTCTCATCTATCTCTATCCCTGCAGCTCCTGGCGTTCTTCACCCTTTATGGCTCCTTCAGATTGACCGTCTAATCCCTGCCATTGTAGTGCCATGGTCGGTGGTGCCAGATTCTCCTCCAAACATGGAAGCATGGAACCTGACTCACATATGTGCTTTCTTCTCTACAGTGTGCCCCTCTTTTCATGGAGGAAAAAGAGAAAAAAGCGGGGCTGCCACACGGTAAACTGGATGCAGCCACACAGTTTCAATGTTTCTCTCCAGTTGGAGGATAGTGCATGCTACTGAGGGGTTTGGTATCCGGGCAGCATTGCTTTTTGCGACATGAGGGAAAAGTAAGACGCACACTATATGACGCAACTCTCAATGAGATGAAAACGGAGAGGTGAACTGAATAAGCACTGCTCTGCTCATGTCACTTGTTCCTCTCAGCAAACATTAGTAATGCAATCTGTTTCATGTCGGAGCCCGTGTTAATTTGACAGCTTGACAATTAATGATCTTTTAAAACATGCCATCAGAAGCAGCGCTCTTATGTAAGACAATGCAATCGCTCTGAACGATATGCACGGCTGTTGTGTTGTGTTGTGTTTACGCGCCACGGAAATGGTGAATGGGAACATCGCCCCATGTGCCACACGCTCTCATGATTTAACCACACGGATCTTTTCCATTTTTCCTCCTCTTCATCTGCACTGCAGTTTTCTGTGTTGCACCCTGTGCAGACTGGCCTTTACCAGAGCTTATTAAACTAGGCTCCCATTCACTCTCACCAACAGTCCCTCCCCTGTCAACTTAAGCCCGAGCTGCTGGAACACTCAGTTCCCCGACCATTGTTGCAGAATTTGCCAGAAACTGAGTAACGCTGAAAGGGCAATATGCAGTGGGATGGAGCGAGAAGGCCCCGCCTCTCGTCATATCTAATGCATATTTGTCTTTTGATGAATTGCAATTTGTCCCTGTGGATGGTTCTTAAAAGATGTATTTTTTTTTTTCAAATTTCTTCTTTTTTTTTCATTTATTATCCATGCCTTACGTAACAGATATTTCTGACAGTTTCTGATGAGCCAGTTTCTGAGATATCATGGGGACTTTAATGTTCTCCTGTGAGCTGCTATAAGCTCAGGAGGTAACCACACAACTGACAATGATCATCCCGTGCAGAATAAACAACAAACTGGAAGCAGAAGTTGTTGTTTTTTTTCTTCCATCGTGGCTCGTAGTATTTGTTGACGGGCTGTCGAAATTCAAAAGGAAAATTTTTTTTTTTTAAAGTCCAGATCTTTCGGAATTTGAACTTCCAAGGTTTTTTGGGAGTTAAAGTGGGTTGTATGGGGTAGAAGGACCTTTGAAGATCTTTCAAATCCTGCAAGCTCCAGGCCTATGAGATGCAATGCCACACTTTTAAGGGAATGACCATAACTTTGGTCCCCTTGCTTCTAATCCCTCCTCCAGACCCCTGTCATCAGAGATCAAGCGGGCTGAGCCTTAATGTCCTCCACTCGCTGGCAAAGGCAGCTGATAGCTTTCATGTATGTGAAGAGTCAGATGAATATGTTTAAATTTGCACGTGGAGCAGGAGTTGATGCCTTTATCTCCAACTTGGCTTCTGAACACCTCCACAGTATATGATCTTTGAGAAATTATCGGTTACACTTTATTGCGTCTGCTTTTACGACGCTCGTTTTGTGGAAAAACGCATTTGAAGTGTTTGTTGGAAAATTTTGAAAAGGCTTTGATCGTGACGCCGGAAGAGCACAATGCCTTAGATTTTTACAAAAAAAAAAGAAAAAAGAAACAGCACAAAGAGACGTGGAGAGGGCCTGTTGTCTCTGCTGCCTCTCAAAACTATCACATTTCATTAGCGGCATTCAATTTCCGCGAGATACAGCATTTGAATACTTTTTTGTGTGATTTCTCAAATCTCTGCTATTTGAGGCTGGAGTTAAAAAAAAAAAAAGGGATCAGACTGATCGTGGTCCAGAGCGGTTTCAAAGCTGCGAGTAATCGCACGTGTTTAATTTTATCTCGTTGCAGTATGCATTGCAAGGCGCCAGTGCCATCGAGCCTGTGAACTCCACATCTGAAGGAGAGGATTCTGTTTCTGATCACTTTCCTCTTGAAGTCCATCCATTCACTGAACATGGATGCGTTGAGGCGCTCAAGCTTGCACTGCTTGCTATGTGGCCCGTCAAATTTTGATGTACTTGACATGATGCTTGTATGTAGTCTCTTTTTTCAGCCAAAGTCTAGTGCTTGCTCGTGTCGGTGCTGAAGCCCATGGGGCCACGTGTTCCAAAGCTGTAAGTGAGGATCTGGCGATCGTGGTGATCTCGCTGTTAACCTTCAGCGCTACAAGAACACCCCAGGGCCTTAACTCTGCAATGATGGATGTAGGGGTGGCGGCGGTTAGTGGGCCCCCGCACACGACCCAGGAATTCCCCTTGGGCCTTTTCAATTACAGTTTGAACCGAGCGCCGCACTGTGATGATATGTTGCTTTAAGGCTGGGACATTAACGGAGGGGACAAATGTGATTTGGTGTTGCAGAGACGGGAGCCAACCTGTGGCACCAATGCGGGGCCACTTAATCACGCTTTATTCATTTACAGTCATCAGTAACAACTGTCACTTAGCTCGCTCTGAAGCTAAACTATTGATGGACATGTGGTTTATCATTAGCCACAGAGTAAAGGGAGCACAAAGGGCATGAGAGAGGGGAGTTAGTTGTGCTTTGAGGCACCAGGTTAAGGATCTAAGGTTGGCACAGGGAGAGTGATGGATTTTGTCCCTTCATCTTTTTTCATGATCAATAAGGAAGACTAACCTGGTATAGGATGTATACTGTGATATGGTAATGGGCTGTGCAATGTGTTGGTGTGGGTGTTTGTGAGAACTCTTGTGCATATATAACATACAGAGAAAAGAAAAATAAATAGCCACACTGATTTTCTTCCAAGATTCCACTGCTGACTTTCTGAAACTCTAATAAGGATTATATCAGAGGAGTTTCAAGGCAGGACTGAGTGCATCTATTTTGGACAACAAGGAATAATCTTCTCTTGTGATCAAAAACCAGTCTGCCATGTAATAGAGTTTCATATAGTTTCTCCAGGAAAGATGTCGAGCAGAATCTCACAGTATCTGTATGGTTTGCTGTTGCAAGTGTCATTGTATTCCTTTGGTTACGTAATGGCGTAATTACACAACACATCTGTGAAACTGGGGTGCATCTGAGAAATTTTAATTTGGAAGAGAGAGAGAGAGAGAAAAAAAAAAGAAGAGAACATGTTCTGTTAGAAATGCAAAGCCCTCAGAATAACAAATAGGAAATCCTCAGCCTACTTTGAGAGAGAGAGAGCTACTGGTACCCACACACAATCCTATAAATATAGAGGTTGTGTTGTCAGTCTACTGCAGAAACAATTGTTCACTCTTTGGTACTTAACTGAACCCAACCATAAATGAATCACTAAAAACTACGTGGGCACTGTATTTGACCGTTATTATAATTATTATTATTATTGTTATGAAACCCATAATTACCTCTACTGTATGCTCTGTATCTTAATCTAGATAATTTCACATCTGAAGGGGCCACGACTAAGTGCTGACTTGTGCTTTAAAAAAATGTAGATGCTGTTTTCATAGCATGTGAAGTAAAGTAGACACCAGCCATTGGCACAAAGGACATGGTAAACACAGCGTGGGCCGTTGTTAGTGACACATGATCACTGTCATAATGATAGGAAAACATTTTTATTATAACCCCATAATAGAACAGGCTGTTAAATACTTAACCTTCTGCATATATCATATCATATCATAAATCTTGTATGGCGCAATATAGCAACTTGTGGAAAGTCTATTATTGACCCCTGAAAACATATTAGAGGTGGAGTATTGGTGTGTATGTGTGTGTGTGTGTGTGTGTATCCTCCAAAGTAAAAAAAAAAAAATTGAAACCTATGGGCATCATCATCCTCATCATCCTCATCATCAGCATGAAGGACTGAAGTCCCCATGTATCTGGCGCCCACAGATCACAGAAGTTATGAGAGACTGTTGTTTGATCATTTCCATTTCTAAAATAATTTCCTTTGAACATTTCAAGCCACTTGTGCTTTTATTTATAAAGCCTGTTTAGACAATCAAGGAGTCGGGGAAAAATAATTAGGCTCGCGTGCACACGAGTGTGGACATGTATTCCCTTTCAATCAGTTAAAACAGCTCTGTTAATTAAAGTTCTGAGCTGTAACTCTGCCCAAATAATTTTCTTATTAGCCACTGCCTTCCTTAGATCTGTTGTCAGCAGTGCATATTTTCCTTTGGTTCCATTTGTGTTGTTTTTTTTCTTCTTCCTCTCTCACGGAAATCCCACTGACCCATATAGTTGATCTCATTTTTGAAGTGTACAATATAGATTTCAAGTTAAGAGAACGGAGGCTCTATTATTAGTGCCGTTTGCTGTGCGCAGCCTCCTTCTAGGTGCTGCTGCCGCTGCTGTGTTGCTGAATTCCCTGAGTGAAGGCATTACCATCTCATTTGGGTAAGGGTGCGATTACCTCATGCAACCGAGCTGTTTCATCACAGAAATGCACGAGAGCTGAGCTGTCGCTGCTGACTGTGTGTGTGTGTGTGTGCGTGTGTGCGTGCGGCTGAAGGAAGACACATTCCAGATACGTTTCACAAACATCACACATGACAACTTGTGATGCCACCTCACTGATGTTTCCCATGAAAGGTCTCTCACTAACAACAACATCTTATTGATCCTCGGCACCATTTTAACAACCTCCTTGCACCCTCTCACACATACACACCTGAGCGGGTATGGATTGAAAATGTTAGCAGTTAGCAGCTAGCTTTGGCAGCACCTCCTTTGGTGTGTGGCGGTAAATTAGGCCCAGTCATGTGGGGGTGGGGAGGGGTTAGGTTTGGCCCTCGAGGAGTCCTGTGCAGGGAGAGAGTGATGGAAATCAGCAGCGTAAATAACGGCACGTCCCTTCAGTGCTGAATTAATATGCAATACTTACATTTTTTGTGCTGATTAAAAGGCTGTGGCATGTGATGAGCTATCAAAACAAGAAATAAACTACTCGGATTAAAATGCTGCTTTTAATTGGATAGATGAAAGGAGCAATTAGTTGCAGTTGAGTTAAGTCCTTTTTCCCTAAGTCACTTCATCCTCATTCATTAGAAAAATGGGAAAAAATTATAAAGCATTTTAATCAAACTTTTTGTTTCTTTCTTGAATTTCTTTCTTTTCCTTTTTTTCAGCATTGTCTTTTGTAATTCATTTAGGCATTTTGGAAAAACAGCCGTCTCGGTGGTCACTAATGTGCACACCGTTACAATCTACTTCATTCAATTCAGCACATTATTTCCTTTATATTCTGCTGCTTATAGTTTCATGCTGACTCAAATGAATGCAGGCCACTAACACAATTGCTTTTAAGGCATCCTATTTTGTATTTATACAGTGTATAAACTGTAATTAATTAAATAAACACAATGTAATATGACTTATTTATATTTTAACGTCTGTGAAGACATTTTTCACAATGTGTTTTCCTGTATTGTCATCAATGATCAGCCCTCTGCAACAGGAGACATATTAACGTGACACACATTGATGAATACTGTTTATCTGATGTGGAAAAACACCATTTATTAAACATACTTTGTATACAAGGGTCAGATGGAGGATTTAAAGAGTTGCCAGTGCACCGTGTTAGGGTCAGTTTGTGCTGCTGTTCTAAAAAGGTGTAATGCATTTTAACTTGAACATTTAATTCACCCTGGTGGAACAAACTGTGGAAACTCCTCTCAGTGCAGCACATTACAGCTCAACAGCCTGAACATTAAAAGCAGTTACCTGTTTTATTGTGGCTGATTGTGTTAGTTGACGTAAGATGAAGTCAAACCATTTTTTCACTCTCCCTTTTCATCCGAGCTCATGGTCTCCCACTACCCATCCTACTTATTGACTTATGTCATATCTCTCTGTTTCTATCGTCACCACGAGGCACTGATGTCGTACAGAGGATGACGACGGAGCTGTTGCAGTGTGAAGGGTGGGGTTGTGCTACAGCGTTGAAGGATACAGTTTGTGGAAAGCGGGGCACAATGACCGTTAGTGTCACTCTGCTGCTGCACCGACCTCACTCATCCATCAGAAATCAGCCACTTTGACAGTTGTCAACATTAAAGGTGCCTGCTGCGAGTGCGTCCCGTGCCAAAAGGCTTATTTCCGTTGAGTGCATTAATATACTATATAGACTACAAGGAGCCTCATCACTAATCAATGAAGGGGAGGATGCTCCCCGAGCCTCACCGGGCACCATTCCAGTCCATGTTCATACTGGACTGTGTGTGCTCATCAAACATTGCGCAGTAATGACCAGGAGCACTCCAACGCTTGAAGTGGTTTGACACATTTTTCAAATCAACCAGGAATTTACAGTGGCAGAATCTTTTTTTGAGGACGAGCAAGTAAGAGAGTGAAGAGTAGGCTCACCGCGAGTGTGAACTGAAAGACTGATTATTTTTTTGCAACGGTAAAAGTGGAACGAACGTCTTTTTTTTCATACTTGAATCACGTTTCAAAACTCACGCACATTCAAACGAGCCAGGATGGCACACATGCGACTTACAAGACTCAACGTGGAAAAAAATATTGATTCATTCATAAAATAATGAAGTAATTCCACTCCATCTGCATTTAAGGTGTTCCCACTGTGTTGTTCTCCTCCCCTTTTGGGATTCTGACTCAGGCGGGATGTCGGTTTATCTGAAGCAAACAGCGGAAACTTCCACTGAGCCACGTTCCCATTCAAATTGTGTCTTTTACAGTCTCAGAGGTAACAATCAGGCAAACTGCTGTTTCAGCCAAAGAGTATTAATCATTTGCACGTGTATTTGTTTGCAGACGCTGTCATTTCCGTCCATTTTGGAGCAAGTGCCAGTCAAATGTGTGACGTTAGCATATGCACTATATCAGGCTGAAAGAAAAGCCACTACTTTTTCGCCGTTACCGTTTCACCAGAGTTGAGCAGGCAAAAATCCGTTCATTCTGGAATTCCCTCACACCTTAAAAAATCTGTCCCCAGCATCACCGGTGACGAGCGTGGTTTTGCGAGGGGCGGCGTCTCCCAGAATTGAGACACAAAACCCCCCCAGTTTGACGAAATATGTGCTGCATAACATGCGTGTTTCACGATGTCTGCCACGAGACTCTCTTCAGTCGAGCGCCGCGTCCCCGGCAATGCAGTTTATGCCTTTACTCGCATCTAGAGGACCTTAATTCTTGCAGAGAGACCGTGATTTAGCCTTCTCTGTGTGTACCGCGACATGTTTATGGGCTAATAGGCCTTTGTTCGTAGTACTCTATTTATTTAATACAATTGTAGTGTGAACAGAAGGAATAATAAACAGGCTGACTAAACATACGATTCTTCTTTAGGGCTGAGAAAACCCTGTGTAAGGACACAAAAGGGGGACGTTTCCACTGCGGAAAGTAAATTCTTTTGAAGTGGAACTAATCATCTGAGGGATGGTTCTCGTTGTCCTAACAACGCAGCTGAATTGGAATGAGCCTTCCTTTTTGTGGAAGATATGTTTTCTTTTTTTCATTCAGAACTGATGATGATAGTAGTTTCACGCCCTGTCCACCCACATTGTCCGTCCAAACTCCCTTGCAGATAAGTCTTTACTTGGAGACGCCGAACACACGGCGGGTGACTCTTCAACCGTGACGTCAGCCTCACTCCTCTGTCTCCCAGTCTTTTACGCTTTTTAATGCAGTTAGAGTGAAAGGGGAATCTCACGGCAAATCCTCCCCGATAACACTTCTTTCTTAAGGAGTGAAAAGATCAAGACGACCCCTAAATCATAATGTACCAGTCACTCGCGATAATAATGCTCCACTGTTTTGTGCTGCGTCCAGCACAAGTCAACAGGTAAAAATGTGTGTACATTTGATTTTCACACTCAAATGCATGACATTTTCTAGTTTTAACACATTTCCTTTACGTAGAAATGTAAACAAATCAACTCTCAATTCATTTTAGAATATCTTGAGCGTGGCTATTGGAGCTGTTATTGAACGCCTATGATGAGAAAGTTTCCAAATGCAGCTTAATGGTGTGGAGAGCTGGATTATTTTTGTTTTATTTCGATCTTTCCCTGTATTTATATATGAAGTGATTAAACTTCACAATGACGATTACATTTGCACTCGATTAATGGTATGTACAGCTAATCAAATGACTCTCTGTACCAGTCATTTAATGACAAATAAGGCGGAAACCTTTCTCTGACATATGTGCTTCTATTAGGTGGTAATAGGCTGTTTGAGATGAATGCGGGAGACTGAGAGTTGGGTTCTTCTTACTATAAATAGCAAAGTGTCATTTACAAAGCAACTAAGCAATTATTGGCCGGAATGATGAGGTCTTTGATTCACCACGACAACTCCTTTGTCTGAAGCTGAGGGGACGTGACCGTATGTTCCAGAGTCCAGAGTCTGGGGTCTCCTCGTCTACCCTCAGGGAACAAGAAAAGGTAATTTTGGCTGTCTGACCCCAGACTGAGAGAATTCCAATCTCTTAGCGTTACTAAATCTTTATCTTCACTCAGGCTGTATAGTTTGGCCCTCTACTGAGTTATAAACTGTCGGCCTTTCTGCTAGTCCTATAGTCACCCAGCCGTTTTATTGTCTCAGTGGGGGAACAGAGTTCAGGCAGCAGTCATCCCCCAAAACAGAGGTGAACTGTTTCAGGCAGTATCTTAGCTACTGTGCTAGCCGATCATTCACAATTGTTTAGGTTTGTCAGGGGATCCCAGAAATGGATTTTCATTGTAAACGATGTGTGCATTTATAGTTTCGCCACAGTTCCTCCGCCACAAAGTTGTTTTTTTTGTTTTTTTTTTTGCTCTGTTTGGCCGCTCCACTCTTTTTATTTTATTTATCTTGTTTTGGTTTATTTAGGTGTTATAGGGACACTGCACCAACTATGCCAGGTTTTAGCCACTGCTTATTGATTTGGGGATGCTGAGTCAGCATTTTCTAACCGTTTGTTGTTGTTGTTTTTTTTTTTGGGGCACGATGAGAGAAAGAAAAAATATAGATCGGCAAATAAGAAGCAGCATAGGCTGTGCTCCATGTTAACGATCATGAGTATATGTGCAGTTTTGATGGGTAAGCAACACAAATCTCAGTAATTGTGATAGTGCACTTTGCACAAAATCACCCAATTTAGGTTTCAAACATTTGATTGTGTATTTAAAATAGTGCGGACTTGGAAAATGAAATGTCTTGGTTGTATTTCAAATCCACATTTCTAATATAGCCAGAGATTTGGCAAACACTTTGAGCCTGTGCTGGTAACTGCATTGAAGTGTTTGGACGAGTGAGAGGCAGGTGGCAACCGAAAGAACAAAGTCATTCTCAGTCTGAAAAGTAGACACTTGTACTGCAGCAGTCCTAAATCTGTTCCACGCATGTTCAGTGAATGTCGGAGCTGCTCGCGCACAGCAATTCAAGAGCATTTAAGCTCCCGGTGCAGGATTTGGCAGCAGTGTGCTCACGGTGATGTCACGCAATGGTGGATCTCTGGGTTGCGGTGACAGGAGAAGACAACTCTCTCTGTGTGTGTGTGTGTGTGTGTGTGTGTCTCAGTGAAGGCGGTTCCTGTGCTTCTCTTGGAACAAACGTTTTGGTGGTTGAATCTGTTTTGTCCCGTCACTGTTTGCCTGCACGTTCTGTGCTGAAGGCTCACTCGTGCGCTCGCTATAGCTGACTGGAGCAGGTTAAGCCAGGACACGGCACATAAGCCTGTGGCACACTTAAATTCAGGCAATTTATAGTCTCTCGATGGTTGGAAGAAATTCTTCCCATCGGGGGATACAAACTTGTCGTGTCCTCAAAGAACCTCATTGGGTCTTTCGAGCAAGACGAAGCTTTTTTAAAGATGCCGAAGGAGGCCGATGTCCTCGTTTCCAAAACGGCTAGGAAGACATTTGTCTTAAAAGAAGCAGTTGATCATTTGTGTTGGTATTATGAGCGACGGCCTCTTCCAAGCATCCCTCGTATTCCGCTCATATATTTGTCATTTTTTTTACACGCCATGCTGTTGCTGGTTGCCATTGTCATCACGGCAGACTGGGAGCCGGGGAGAGGATGCCAGCGCTGTGCCAGTTGGCTCACGTAGTGAAAACACGAGGCAGACACAGCACAAATCTAATCTTTATCGTTCCAGACACGAAGGTCACTTTTTGGTTGCGTTTTCCTACAAGACACAACACAGATTTCCTATATGAATTTGTTGATGGAACCAACCTACAGGCGCGCTAGTGTGTGTGTGTGTGTGTGTTTAACTGAACTGGGCACAAGATTTCAACACTTTATTTTTTTTTTCTTCCCTTTTGAATTGAGGAGAAATCAATTGAGGTCAGGTTATTCATAGGTGGTTATGTAACATCGCTGGAGTCAGGGCCACTCCTCTGATCGGGTGAACAGGGAGAGAACAAGCTTTAAGCCACCGCTTGAAACGCTAAACACCGAGAATTGCAGTCGTACTCGTGTGTTTTTGTGTTTTTTCACGGTCGGCGTCTGGATTCACAAAATGATGACACTCTTTTTTTAAAGAAGAAAAAAACCCCAGACAAAAGCCGCTCGCCTTCACTGTGCAGCGTAACACACACAAAGCGCTTGTACCTTGAGTTATTGTATAGCTTTATCGGTTTGTGTGCAGCTCTCCTGCCTATGGACCGATCCTCCTGGTGGTGCTTTTGCCTCGTAAACAACAGTCCTGCAAATATCAGGGGCCAAGTCATTATCTTCTGCTCAGCAGGTGTAGACATTATTGGAGTGTTGAACTAATGATATGTAATGAGCTCACTGTGACACATGTCTAGCCACCCTTACTATCATGGGGCCCATTAATAGATAACAGCAATGTAATTAGCTTCATTGGGAAGCCAAACCTAAGTCTATGAATATACCCAAACTAAATTTACAGTAAGTTGTGTGTTTGTACACTGTGTGTGAATGTCTACACGCTGTGTGCTCGTGCACTTGGCAGGAGAGTGTGTTAGTTTTTTTTTTGTTTGTTTGTTTTTTTTCCCATTTATCGTTTTTTTGGTGAATTTAGTGCATCAGCATGGTGACGCTGACATACTCTCCAGGCCCTTGAAGCATTCTTACGCTCGGTGCACACACACGTCTAACACTTTGCCCTTTCCAAGCCTGCACATGTTCAATTGTCCGTGTCTACTTTACTTTTTTAAAACAAACATCAAGTAAATTATTCCATGACTGGCAGAGGAGTGGGTCGTTATTTGTCGTGTTTTATGTGTGTTCAGGAGCTTAAATTGAAAGCCCGGGACACAAATACATGGCTGTCTTAAAAATTTATATTGGAAATGGTTTTGATGTTGTACCCCACTGCAAACACTTTCAGGCTTTTGCAGGTCTCCTAGCAACGGCAAACAAAGGCAGGACCCATCTCAAGTTTCCTGTGGAGCGGCCAGTCCGGCGCGCCTTTGATCTTGACTGGGAAAATAGCTGAGTGGGCACTACTCGCATTTGTCTTTCATTTACTCCGGCCCCCCGTCCCCCTCCAAAAATGTTCCCCCGAAACAGCCAAATCTTCATCTGTGCCCAGCAACCAACACCCCTCGTGGATAATCAGCCACAGCAAAGGAAGTCCAGTCAGTCTAAGTTTGGCTGAAATTGGATGTGTTTGTTTTGGGGCACGGAAGCATGTCATTTGTGGCTCTTCTGTGAATGTGTGTGTAAAGCAAAATTGTCTGTAATTCGGCATTTCTATTGTTTCAGAGTCATCTTTTCCTAGAGAATCTATCCACCGGAGTCCCAGGACATAGAAATAAAGGTCTTAATAAACACATAAAGCGTCCACACCCCTGGCTTTTGGAGGCATTTCAACTGGACGAGCTTTGAAAACAAATTGAAAGCACTATTTATACCATAAAAGTCACAGTGCCCACAAAAAAACTGGGCACACGTCGGAGCGCAAATGAAAACATTCTAAAGTCATCGCGCTGCCACAGAGTGCTTCTATTCAACGGCACAAAAAAAACAAACATTTATAACTCCTCTCTTCTAGAGTTTAAGTCTGCATAAACATGGCCGAGGATACGCGGGACAGTGTTTCTAAGGGCTATAGAATTTTTATTTCACTCCGCTGCTTTCATCTGCTTTCATCCAGAACGCCTCAGACAGCCGAGATTAAACAAATTGGAGTGTTACACACTGTTTTGGTGTAATTTTGTAATTGATGTTTCTATCTAGTGCCAAGGCCTTCTAAAGCAATTGCTTGTGTTTGTAGGGAGACATGCAGCCCAGTGGGGTGTATTGACTCAGGCTGTTGACTAATACTGCTCTATTGACATGTTTTAAGGCTCTCCCATTGTTTGGCTAACAGACTCCTCTGTAAAGCACACCTTGCACAAGCCGAAGATGAGGATCAGAGTTTGCTTTATACTGTTTTTTTTAACCTTTAGAACACAGAGCATTTTGGCTGCTCCACCCCCCCACCCCCCCCATTATTATTATGTTTATGAAATATACAGAGGGTAAAAGAATGTGCGTCTTTTCACCAACTGTATAAACTCACTCAGTACTCAAAATGTGTAAACATCGGATTGAATTTGTGAACTTTGGAAATACGTCACAGTTTCAAAGTTCCCTCGGTTCATTTTTATGAAGTCTATGTGGTGACTTCTGCACAATTATGGCTATACTTGCACTTAGGGTTAAACTTGCGTTCACACTGTCAGGCATCAAATCGCATCTGTGTTGAATCAGCATGATTGAAACAACTGTATTGGAACAAAACGAAGCCTCAGCTGGTTCTGTGACATGTGTGATCTCACCTGGTTCTGCTCTGCCTGCTGAGAAATATTGTCAAAAAATACATTGCACAGCGCAGAAAAAAGGTGCTCCTTCAGACTGGTCTGAACTCTTTTTCCAGATTGAATTCATCAATTTTATCCATTAATTTGCATCTTTGCACTCACTCTTCACGTGAAACATGCTCAGACGTATAGCAGCAGACCTCGTTCTTGTCTTTAACAACTCAGTGTGAGCAGCTTAAAGCAAGTGTTTCTGTACGACGTGAGCCTCACAGTGGTGGAAAAAAAAAAACCTTACATCCGTCAGGACAGGAACGCCACAATTCAGGTTCTGCATTAAAAGCTTTTATTACATAACAATAAAATTTACTCATTATGCACAAAAAAACCCAAACAAAATAGTTCCACTAAATGTTCATGATTATATTTCATGTTAATGGGCCGTTAACGTCGATGCATAAAATTGTCAAATGCATTTTAATGTTGCAGTTCACTGAAGTGGAGCTGAAGTCGGCCTCTTAACTGTACATACTGCTGGGTATAAACCGGGCATCAGTTTATCAGATCGTTATGTTTTATATTCAACGTCTCATGTATAATAACTATGAATCAGTGGTTTCCTCTGGAGCGTGGTGGAACAAGCACACGAGACGTTTAGAAGAGTTTCTTTCAGGCGTTGGGACTCTGACAACGACGCAAAGAGTACTTTACGTGGGGGAATATTTCTTTTTCATTAAAAATTAAGTGCATGCAAAACTTTGTTACCAAAGTAAATAGTTTATTCAAACCATATGACTATGAATAGAATAGAAAGCCTTTATTGTCTTTGTACAGGTACAGTGAAATTACAGAAGACTCTGCTAAGGTGAATGATAAATTGTGGCAAACGTTAGCGCAAATCATAGAAAACAAAACCCCAAAAAAGACACTTAGATGTACAGTGCAAAAAATATGAAGCAAATAGTGCACATGATGCAGAGGGAAACAGTCTCTGAACCAGTTTGTCCTGGTTTTGATGCAGAATCAGATAGAGTGATAATAGAATAGAGTTCTATTCTACTGTCATTTAATAATGAACATACTATTCCACACCTCCCTCAAATCCACTTTGTTTCTCTACATTGAAACTTTTTTGCACAGAATACCGTAAACAGACGCACTGCAATTAATCACCAGTACCACCAAACTCTTAACACGGTGGAGTTTTGTTTGCTGTATTCTGTGATTGTGTATTTTGAGCTCTTTTAAGAGAGCAGAGAGGAAAAAAAAACCCAAAAAAAACAACCCTGTTTGTGAGGAAAACTCGTCCGAGCTGGATCCTATTTTGGTTCGTCACAGCAAAGCTGCAGAAAAGCGAGCTTTTACATTCCTTCAGGATCCTTTTATGGGAGCGACTAAGGTTTTGGGTTTGTTACATGTAAGGAACTGTGAATAAAGCTGCCCCACTTCTGCCTTCAGCTGCCTGTATCCTCCTCTGCATACACTTTACACCGTCTTACATTCATTACCTCACAATATTTAACAGTGTAGAGTCACATTGCTCAGCACAAGACCTACAGCAGAACGGAGCGCTGTTATCAGCATGACACAGGATGATAAACAAAAGGTTGTGATCTTCTACAGAGACTCTGAAGTGCTCAGATAAGTAGACCTTTATCTTCCAAGCAGTCTTGTGACCTGGAAAGGCCGGAAAGAAAGGTTTGCTTTTACCTCTCACCTTGAAGAACTTTGCTCTGACTGAAAGGGTTCTTCTGGGATAAAAAAAAAAAGAAAGAGAAAAGAACCCATTTTGCCATATTTATTTATAGCACGCCTCTGATTCAGAATGCTGCGCAAAAAGACGGTTATAGCATCACATTACCCCCCCGACAAAAAAATAAAGCATGTCTTCATGCTTGTCTGCACCCAACCCCACAAAGAGTTCTGTCCTTCTGATAACGGCGTGCGCCTCCTGACGCTCACAACAATGCCAGGTTGGAGGATGTATTAATATCCCCCTGTGCTCTGAGCACATTTCTCTGTCACCTTAATTCATCCCTTTACATGCTTACTAAATATAGGTGTCGTCAGATGTACTTCATACTGGAATCATTTCAGCACTGAGCAGAAGTTTACAGCTCAATCCTTTAAATGCAGGCTGTTATATCACTTAGATTTCTGAGTGCACTGTAAAAAAAACAAAGTCCTATAGGGTTATGTTGCGAGAGCCCAGAACTACATGAATGAATGAGCTCATTGTGACACTGCTGTATGTGACAAACAACAAACAAATGGACAACTTTATTCATCCCACAAGAGCCTCCAATTTCACACACATACAGACAGTAAAAAGAAACGCAAACACCTTTGACATCGGCAGCGCTGCAAAACAACACCAGATCAAGAATGTGAGGACGGTACAATGACATATGGACACAGTGATGTATTCTTCCTTAACCCCATACACTCTCCCGTGATTAGAATCAGTGCATTTTTGCAATAAACTTAAGAAATGTCTTTAATTTTGGTTAACGATGATGCTTTTCATTATATTTGTGATTGAGTGATTTATACTTAGGGTAAGCCTTTACACTGACCGTCATAGTTGATAAGAATCAAAGGTTCCTAGGAGATTCAGTAGGAAATGCTTGGGGTCATTTTTGATTTTTTTGATACAAAAACTGCAATTAATGAAAAAAAAAATGCAAATGGCCTCATGTCACAAACATGTTTTATGAGGAATATCTGGAATATGAAACTATAAAAAGTTTTAATTTCAAGGATTTTGAAGAAAGGGTTAATTTTGATTGTCTAAATGTTGTTGTCTAAGTCCAGGCACCCCTGCCTTCACCCTAATACATTGAAGATGAATGTCATTGAATTCATTTGCGACGTGTGATTACACAAAGATTATTTGAATTGTTTTCCTTTTACACTGGATCATCTCCAGTCTTGGACCAAATGGTGTTGTTTTACGGATAAAGGCAGGAATATCGCAAACTTTCCAAATGTATCTAAAGACATTCAGAGGACATGGCTATAACTTCTGTCTTTGGCTCCAATCAAGATCAGTGTCTTGGTAGATTTTCTTTTAAAAATCGAATAATTTCCTACGGATGGCTTGTGAATGTCGTCGTCTTGCTCATGACTCCCGACTGCAAAAGAGCACAGTTGAATATGTTTGTGTGAAACAGGTTTCAATTAAGAATTCTGCTCCGTTGACTGGCACCAACCTCCTTAAACTTTGCACAATTCCACATAAAGTGAGTGCAGATCTTTGAAGTGCAAGATTACGCCCTCCCCCGCGTTTAACCTCTAAAATAGTTTGTCATTAAATGTAAAGCCTTCAAACACCGTCAACCGCGTTGCATTCGAGATGGGAATATGACACGACATAAATCTGCAAAGAGTTTCCCCTCCATCTGTCAGAGGCAGAGAAAAAAAAGATGCATCTGTACATTTACTCAAACTGACATAAACCAGCATTTCGCAAAATATGCTTTTAACATATGATGTGTTGGATGTTTGTTACCAAACCGAATATGTTAACACCATATCTTGGGGGGATTTAGCGTGGCTGTTTATCCGTGCAGTTTGTCTGTATTCGCAGAGTTTGGTGGAATGTAGGCTGCTGCTCCACCCACACAATCACAGGAATACTATATCTATTTTGTTTTTGTTTTTTTTACACATCGCTGAGATCTGCAGTAGGCATTTATTTTTTAATCTCCGAGTTTGTTCTATCACCTGTAGGCTATTGTGTTTCAGTTCCTCGGCTTTTTCCGAGCGCTTTGCATTTGGCGTCTGCGGGCATATAAAGAATGCATAAAGCTGCTTTTGGCTATTTAGAGTGATGCGGAGACATGTTGCTCCATCTCAATCTGTGTCAGCCTATATGCTATGTACACTTGGAAGACACCAGTGTCTGTTTGTGCCATATAGAAATATCACCTCTTAACTATATGACATTTCTGGTGAGCAAAAACAATCATGGCACAGACGGAGTGGGGGTGGGGTGGCATTTGTCAGTGCTCTCATTGGGGTTCAAACGTAGAATGCAAAATGTCTGTCTTTGTCTCGTTCGACACGTTTTATTTTGGTAGCTGAGAAATCTGTTCAGGGACCCCAACATTTTTTTTTTTTTTCCTTCTTCCAACTGTCAGGGTGTCATTCTTCAGGAGTGAAACTGAGTTGCCACCCCCAGTCCGTCTGTATGTTGTGAGGTTATAGCTGCTGCGAACACGAGACGTGTGCGGGACTGCACGGGCACGTGAACACCTGAAACTCTTAACGTCGTGGTCATCCCGCCCTGCAGAGAACGCCTTGGCTGATCTCTTTAATTCCTCTTTGACACCCTGTAACCCTCAGTAAACGGTGACATTTAAGGAGCAAATCTGTCCAACTTGAGGGTATTGTCCTTCATGATTTCGACGTTAACCTTCAGGGCAGCCTCTTGCTCTTCAGTGTCTAATTCTGTCTCTCCACTTCCCTCTTCCCTCTTCTCCCTCCTCTTGCTGCTTCTTCTTTGCCTTTTACCCCAGGTTTCTCTGCACAGTGAGGCCGTCAAGCCATTAGCGAGTCCCGGCACTGATAATGAAGCCACGGAGGTGGTCTGAGCCAGTGTGGTGCAGGAGCTGGAGCGCAGGAGGAAGGTAGATTAGGATAATTACCTGGCCATGGGGGCATGATGACAAAGTCTCACTTCCTGCAGGCTTCAATCGCAGAGGGCCACAATATAATCAGGTGAGACACCCTTTGTTCTGAAAGGAAAGAATAAAAAAAAAAGAAAAAAAAAATGTGTGCCAGTTATTTTAATGATGAAAATGTGAGAAGATAGACATTGGATTTTGTTGAGAGAGCGATTGCCCGTCCTTGTGTATACTATACGTGTGTGTGTGTGTGTGCGTTCATGTGTTGTTTATTTGCCTGTGAGTGACGTCTCTGTCAGAGTCCTACATTTCCACACTCGTGGAGACTCTGCAGAGCCTTATGAGGTCAGGTTTTAAATTATGGTCTGCACCCACGCCATGCTTCTTCCTCCCCGCTCCCGTTAATCCATTTTCCACACAATGCATTTCAAATCAAAGCAGCGTCACCATAACATGCCTTAGGAAACATTAAGCCATAGTGTGATACTTTCATGTATGATAGCATAGCCCCTGTGTGCTTTGATGTGCTCACTTTTTTTTAATGCTTTATTAATAGTAATACACTGGCTCCTTCTTATACCAACATCACTTTCTGGTGCTCCTTTCTCTCCTCCTGAACTACATCCCTCATTTCTCCCCATGCCCTAGCTCCTTCATCCCTCCCCAGTCCCTCAGCCTTGTCTTGGGATTGGCCTGTTTGTGTTTGGGAGCAGGATTAGTGGGAATGATATGGGCCTTGAGATGAAGAGAGTGAAAAAGACCTATGAGAGGGCAGAGAGTACAGAGCACTGCATCGCCATTGGCCGACGTGGAAATCAGACGCGTCTTCATTTCCTCCAACCATCCTCTCAGAGTACCCAGTTTTCATTACAGTGCTCAGGGAGGGTAGCCGAAAAAAAGGGGTGGGGGCAGTTTCTGTTTGTGCCTGTGCGTGTGCACATGCATGTGTTTGCCTGTGTGTTGCTTAGACATACAGGGGGACGAGTGTGCACCGCCTGCGGAGCATCGCCGAAATACAAATGCTGAAAAGATTTGTAGCACTGTTTTTAAATATCCCCCCATGCCTCATTCATAGTTTGAATTAAAGGTAAAAGCACACTGTGGCTGCACAGGATCTGCTCAAATCTCCTGAGCTGACATTCTTCCTTGCCGTTTGTGCAATTCCGTATCACTTTGCATTCATTTTCACCAACATCGATGATTTAAATATCCTCCCTTTGTGTGTGTCTGTTGGCGTTCCTCTTCCATATGTAGCCGCAGAGTTTTAGTTGTTTGTTTTCAGTCTACATCTCACAGTTTATCACAACATTTAAGATCTAAATTATAATTTAGTGTTTTTCCAATTGTGTTCTTAATAAGGAAGTTACATTTCCTTATTGACCTGCATGTCTGTGATGTGACATATTAGCAGTAGTAGTATTAGAGGAGTATATTGTTTGCACACACACCATTTCTTTGATTTCCCAGAGTTTTCAGATGATTCATATCATGGTGACTTTCAGCCAGTTGACTCTGGTTGTGTGAACACTTACGTGACTGAGCCCCCAGCTGACTTTGCTTTCCTCCTGTGCATGGTCCATGGTCTGCAGTCCCTCTGGAGGCACCTTGCTCCCCTCCCTGCCATTTCTGGCTGCTGGGTCGATTGCTGAGTCCATCCCAGCACAGAGACCGGGGGTCAGCTTCAAAGGCCCCGTCTGCCCCACCACCTGCCACCTGGTGCTCCATTTTGGACGAAGGCTGCATTTCTTTTCCATTCCATTCCATTCCATTCCCTCCACACACCGTTGCCCTTCTACCAACAGGTTAAGGACATGGAGAGTGTACAGCTCCTCCCTGTGATCTGCTTCAGCCTCATTCCCTGTCAGCCACATGCGGTGAGAAGGAGAGATCAGTCCCAACCAAACACACCAATCACTCACCCATTTGATGTGGGAAGAAAATCGCTTTTGATTTGATTGTGGCCTAAGAAAGCTTTGCCATTTGCTTTTTTTTTCCTAATTTCCATGCACTGGTAAGAGATCAGTGACCTGTTTACAGTTCATTCATCATCAGAATTCAAAAGGTCCTTCATAAAATACATTAATTCATTCAGTAATAACACTTATATATATATATAGATATATATATAGATATATATATATCTTTCACTCATATTGTATATTTTAATCAGATGTTACTCATATCAGAATATAGCAATAGTGCAAAAGTTATGTACGGTAATAGTTTGTTTATAATAAACCCTTAAATTTAGTGTTCTTCTTTGGCTGCAGCTTGAAACATATTTCATTATTATCTGATCATCAGATCTGCGATGCTATCTCTCTCTCTCTCTCTCTCTCTCCCCCTCCCTCTCCATCTCCCTGTTGGTCAAGTAACAAATGGCAGGGCTACGGAACACACAATCTATCTCCACGAGAGCTGTCGGACAATTAGCTCCAAGAATACATATTCATCAAAGGAGATTTTTTTTGAATCCGTCTATTGAGCCCAGCCATTTTTCCCCCCCCATCCAATACATTAGCAGATCGCAGTATGTCCGCTACTCTTGTGAAAAGGGATGAGAAGGAGATAGAGGGAGAGGAAATAAAGGTCTGAGGAGTTTGGCAGAGAGAGGATGGAGGCTGAGACAGATGGCATGAAGTCTGCAGCACTCTGGCGTGGCTCGCCTGGTGCTAAAATCCTCCTCTCTCACATTCCAACAAATCCTACCAGGAGGCTGGGGAGTCTGTCACACCACTCCAAGGATCCACATGGCTCCCTTCACCCCTCACCCCTCCACTTCTCTGTGTCCCCACCACAACAGGGCCTCTGACCACTCTGTAGTGCTTTCCTGCTATTTTATCCTCGAATTCAGTATGTACACATTCACACGCTAGCATGTAAAGAGGTGTGTCATTTCTGACCTTTACAGGCCCGCTAAGCTATGACGCAGCGGGGGGGTCAGATATGAAGAGATGCTGTGTGTCAGCTCTTATAGGAAGGGAACCAGGCGAGGCCTAATTAAGAGAGGTGGCCTTTGCAGACACTCAAGCGTCATAGAAAGGAGAAAGGGGGAAAAAACAGTCTTATTCAGTAAAGAGTGGAACAAATAATGAGGGAAACACCGTACAATCCATTTATATCAGAGGAACAAGACATAAGAAGCTTTTTTTTGATTAGTTTCACCACAGCTCACATCAGGTCAGGCTCTTGAACACAAACACCGCGGCTCAATCTCATTTCTCGACATGCTCGGCTCAGACCCATATTTGGAGACGTCCTACATGGATCTTACAGTCCAAAAGTGGACAGCAAATAGAACTGTGATTACACACGTAACACAAGACCCAGCAACTGGATCGCGGGCTCCCCACGACATCTCCGTCTCCAAATACCGCACTGTTGATATGCGTTAAATCTCTGCAGCTTGCTTTCCTTTGCTTTCCACAAAGTGGTTCATCTAATAAGAACAATCTAATTTATTTTACACAGTGCTCTCTCTCCCCATGTTGCTTCCTCAGTGTCTTTCTCCTGCCTTCTGTTTGTTCTAATGAATGACTTCTGAGATGAGGTGCTGCTGTGAGGAGGTCACAGGGGGCTTCCGAATCACATTACTGTTAATGATAATAAAAAGAACAATCTGTGCTAAACCTCTTGGATGTTTTCTCCTCTCTCCGCATATGGAATGAATATTTCATCTGTTACTGTTGTGACTATCCTTACATGTTTGAATTGAAGTGTGTGCGCAATTAAAACACACAATAAATATTGTTTTACATTTGTATGCAAGCACGGCAAATTGCCTTCTTTTTTTTTTCTTTTTTTTCAAAAAGGTTCCTCTGATAAAAGGAATACAGTGGTGCACCATCTGGGTTACAAAGTACACCACCAAACACAACATCAGGCACGTCGTGGGTACTGTACATGGTGCCGCATGTGAAGTTTATTCCCCATGGCGACATCTCAAGTGCACAAAAGGATGCCAAGACGATTTAAGATGCAAACGCCTGATTAAGACTCTTTTCAATTTAAATTCAAGCATCTAAATTTTTGAAAACAAAGCCGATGAGACATGTATTTGATGCATGACAGCTTACTGTGTGTACGTTCAACGTTAGTATTAGCCCAGGTCGTATTTTCTGTGTGGACGGAGGTCCACCGGGGTCGGCGTGGCGTGATGTGCACTTCCATCATTTGAAGCAACCATATAGTTTGTAGTCTGCTGAGACTTGAGAGTGTATGCATCGAGCAGCCAGTCGGTGGCGTACACAGTCAATTTTGCAGCGTTAAATCAACTCTTAAAGAGTCAAATGACCACTGAGTGTGAGTGTATTTGGTCCTTTGTTAAATTGACTCTTTCCTATGGGGGACATTCTACTCAATCTGCGTATTTAACACTGCGAAATGTACTAACTAAGGAATACTGGAATACTAAAAACGCTGGAATGGAATGACTGATTTATTTGAGTATTTATGTCTAGAATGAGGTGTGAACTCTTTATGGATGTTCATGCAGAAATGTAATGTCATGGAAGAATGTAGTGTTTGACAACAACGTGAAAACCCATAATGAAAGAAGTTTTGAGCAGTAAAATTGAAAAACTTTTCAGTACTTCTCCACATGACCATGCAGGTATTGCACACTGGTGCACGCCGTCGGTTGTTTACGCGGCTCTGACATTCACCAGCAGATGATCATTGACTTTCCCTCCTGCCACCACCAGAGATACCGCAGAGTAGCTGGCTGTCCTTCCTACATGGCAGGGCAGCGTGGTGTTCCCAGGCTGACTGGCACTGCAGCTGTCACCCACAGGCTGGGAAAGTGGAGGGGTCGATGGCTCCGCGGCATGACTTCTGGCAGCATCCCTCCCTTCCTGACCCAGTGAAAGGGCAGTGGTGAGGAGCCCTGTCTCTCAGTGCACTGATCAAGGGCCAGCCCTCCATTAGCTATCAGCAGAACTAAAGGTCAACTAAGGCCACCGGATTGTGTCCTATGTGCGCATCTTATATCGGAGTGACTCATTCTCACACCCAGAGAGTGAGTACTTGTCACTTTGGTCTGTGCTAACCCCGTACTCCGGTGACCACATCCCTCCGAATACTTGCCCCCCCCCCCTGACGGAGTGATGCATCCTGGAGGCCGAACTCACTCAACGACACCTCGTTTTTTTTTGTTTGACGTGAACCACATTGTGTGTTATTGTTGTTTTTACGAATATGACTATCTGCTGCCAAATGAACAAGAGTGTTCCTTCTAATTTTCCCCTAACAGAAAGGGCTTTAATAAATGAGCAGGCCCTGATTTGCACCGTTGATCACACAACAACAACACAATTGCATCAAATTGCTCACCCAGAGATTGGTGCACCACATCGTGCTCATCACTAAGTGACAAATGCTGCCTGGTGTGGTTTACATTAATGCAGCGAGGCTGTGAAAGGGGATAATTGTGGCGCTAAACGCTGTCGAGGCTGACAGAATCCATTTCTTGACTTGTCAAGGGCAGCAGTAATGGAGAAGGTTGTGTCAGGGGTCCACACGCACGCACGCACACACACACACAAGCAGATGAGCTTATTTGTACCAACATGCATGTTCATAATGAATACACACATAGACAGACAAAATCAGCCACACTTCACATAGGGATGATTGTATCTCCCCTCTGTCAGGTTATGTTTTTTTTCTCCAGCCATGGAGACCTCATCCTGGGAAATTGAGCAATTTCTGATTGAAAACAATGCCTGTAATTAGAGCACTCACTATTTGTAACCACTTGGCATTGCATTAGCATGCAAAGCTGGCAGCCAGCTTATCTTGGGGAAAACGTTTGTTTCCTTAATTGCCCTCTTAGGACAAATGTGAAGGGGGTGGGTGGGTGGGGAGGGAAGAGAGTAAAATGTTAACGTGCTGCAGTAAGAATGGCGCCTAGTGTGTGGAGGGGATGTGACTCCCTGAACACAGGGGTTAAACTTCACTAATAGGCTGCGTACAACACACACAAGTACACGCACACACACACAGGCACACACAATAACAGTGGAACACTCATACACCCACATATGGGCACACACTCACATTGGCACATGGACACATGGAGGCACAGACAAAAAGGCAACTATGATGGGCACACACATTCCAGGACACACACAATTAGGCACAATTAACTCCGTCCACATTGTGTCTACTGTAAAATTAGACATGTAAAAATAACCATTCACCACGGTAATGAATTAAACAGCCCTCTCTTTAAAATGTAAAACAGGCACGGGCTATCCTCTCAGCCCACTTATTGACAAAATGCAGAATCTCACACACAAACGTATTTATCAGTGTACTGTGTCTGTGTTTAAGACAAAATGACCCCCCCCCCCAATATGTTTCATATTGAATATGAAACATCTCCCACTTTCACCACTTTTGTGTCTGTTGTTAAAAATGGTTAAATCTGTAAATAGCTCATTCCTACATGACATCTGTCATCCGTCTGTCCGTCTCTTGGATGGGAGGCAGAGATCATGTCTATCATGTCGATCCCCACAACGATGGTCATCTGTTCCTCGTCACAGAGTGACGGACGTGCGAAGATGCACTTTAAGAATGAGAGGCAGATTATTTTCTGCATTTGGAAACAAAGAAAAAATCTTGTTGGTTTTGTTGGGTGTTTTTTTTTTTTTAGACATAAGGCGTTGGATTATGAAATAGTTGCTGGGATATTACAATGTCCTTTCATTGTTTTGACTGGAGGAGGCTGCATATCAGCACATCACATTTTTGTTTTCCTTTTACAAAAAAAAAGGAAAGAAAAAAATGTGTTTGTCCACATTTAATTAAAGAAGCTTGCATGACTCAGAAATGCTTTTATATTTACATTTACCAAGAAAGAAAGAAAGACAGAAAGAAAGAAAGAAAGAAAGGCATGTTGTGCTCTGAGAATAAGTTACATGTTTCAAGTCTTTTTTTTTCCAGTGTCTAATCTGTTTACTCACAAACAAACACACAGGCGCATGCATCATTTCATATTTACAAAATCAAAGTCAGTCACCGCGAGCTCCTGGCGATGCAAAGTCTGATTTAAAAAATAAAAAAATAAAAAAATAATAATAATCTGTGTTTTTAAGTCACCATAATTTGGCCCATATAACCGCCCCCCCTCCTCTTCCTCTTCCTCCTCCCACTCCACACCAACTTCTGGCTTTTGAATACTTGGTTTTACAAAATGTCCATTTGCAGACGGTGTTTTCTCTCTATATCACAAATTTAAAATAAAACAATTTGCATACAATTGTTTATCAGCTGACAAAAAACCAGCACAGTAATGCAAAAAGTGTTTATTTATTTTTAATTGTCAAACCCGCGCGTCGTCTAAAGCCATTTCTTACAGATTATTTCAATGCACAATCACATATTTTAATACGTTTCGATAAGTCTTTGCAAACATATCCACATAAGCTAAAATACAAAAGGAAAAAATGATTTGTTTTCTTTCAAACAAAACAACAACAACAATAACAACAAAAACACTGCATTAAATAATAAAGTTTACTGGTGAGAAATGAACAGAAGCCACAGGTGAATGAAAAGTGATGGAAACATCACCGTGGGGCCTGCGGGCCTTTTTTCACGGCGCCGCAAATCCACAAAAGCAGCTTCACATAATACTCAATAAAATAATGATGTTGATGTTAAGATAAAGGACACTAATATTAAAAAAGTGTCCGATTAAAAAATAAAACAAAACTATGTTTTTTTAATCTTCTCTGCAACAAAAAAAAAGCGAATAGAGAAAGTTTTTTTAAGTGAGTAACAAGCTGATGAAAATAAACACGGATCCACGTGTGCGTCCTCACGCGCAGATTTATGCGAAATTAAAGGCACTAAATTAAAATAAAATCACCTGTCAGGGATGAAAGACAAGTGGCCGCGAGCCACGTCCTCTCATCCTCTGATATTAGGATGAAATGGGTTTTAATTAGCCACAGCCGCGAGATTTATTTGGCTTAATTGGTGCAAATACAGAAATATGAGCAAACGTTTATTTTTACACCTTGAAATGCAGCAGGCGTGCACTCGCGCGCACACGCGGCGGGTGGGCTGAGCGTGTGCACGAGCGAGAGAGTGTAAGTGAGTGAGTGAGCGTGCTGATCATTTTCACAACACCCCAATCAGTCAGTCAATCAATCATCCTGCTGCCTATTTTGGATTTTGGTAATAAAAGGTTTGCGTCTCTGTGGACTCTGAACACTCTACTGTTTCCGTTGTTGTTGTTGTTGTTGTTGTTATTGTTGTTTAAGACCTGGACTCACACAGACACAGACATGAGTGAATGAATAAAAAAGAAGCACTGCCCCTTTAGATCATCCCCGGCTCAAGGTTTTTAGGGGAATGTAAAGACTTCCTTAAAGTTGTGAGGGGCAGAATGGCTTTAGGAGATCTGAATCAGTGTCCGTGTGTGTACACACCGTGTCCAACAAAAGCGGGAGGCTAATCCACCTAATTTACACAATGCATAAGGCCCTGTTTACATGGGATATACCCTCAGAGGGCCTCTGCCTCGTCTTCTCTGCCTCTCAGTCTTACAGTGGTACAATCTGTAACACAACCAAGCATTATAATATATTTCACTTCGTTCTTATCTTATTTTCACCATAAAGCAACAGATTTTACTTATTTTCCTTTAGAAAGGGAAGGAAGCCTCAGAATAGACGGTGAAACAGATCAATGCATCTGCTCATTTACAGTTCCGTGATTTTAGAATCAATGTTACAACAAACATGTGGCAAAAGTAATGTGTGTGTGTTTTTTTCTGCACTAAATCAACACAACAGCTGATCTCACAACTCATTCCACACAGTAGAAGACGAATGAAGCTAAATGTATAAGACAATTTTAATTTGGGACTTAAAGACCAGCAGCTTTCAAAAAGAAATCCTCACAAATACAAATCCACGTCTGTGGTTTTAATATTTTGTTGCACTCTGTCATCACAACCTAAAACTAAGGCGAGTCCGTTCGGTCCGAAATCAGTCAGTTGTCTGTCGACTTTAAAAAAAAAAAAACAAAAAACAAAAAAACAGAGTAATTAAAAAGGTACATGTATATAAAATGTGTATCGTGGTCATTTTCTGTGCGCTTGTTGCGCGTTGATGTGCGCGCGGGCCTGTTTAACAGCGCGAGCTGGATTTTTACGGCATTTATGACATTATTACATATTATTACTGCAGAATAAAAACCCTGTGACACAACAGCAATTCACTGTAATTCACTGTCATTAAAAACGCACTCCGATACATACGAATGTCCCACTTTAATACTCTGCAGTATGGATAAATGTGTCAGAATTTAAATATTATTATAATAATACTACTGATGATAATAATAATAATAGAATATACGGTGTTATATTTCCATTCAGCCTCTCTGACAGGCTGATGTTTTCATTGTAGGCCTCTAACCTCAGAATAATGGAGTTAAAAAAGCTTATAGAACATTTATTAATGAATGGAGAAAGAGCGAAACGAGCGTTGTCTTATTTTTTTTTATGTCCTTGCAGCTCCTTTGTTTACTGACTGTTAAGGCAGTAAATTACGACGTGTGGCAGCTGCGATGATTAATCACTTTCATTAGAGTCGTTTGCGTCCTGTTATTCGACTTTACAGCCCCTTTATGTCTCTGCCGTCTGTAGGTGTGCGTTTCACTCGTTCCATAATTGCGTTCTCCTCCGGAAGGGGGCGGGGGTGAGGGGTTGGTAATTACTCCGGCGCAGCCAGGTAAATTCCGCCGCTTAATTGAAATATTCCGCTTTAATCCTCCCTAAATCTCAGTTCTCGGGACACGGAGACGTGAGCAGCAGCGGAGTCACGCGGAGCTCCGGCTGCTTCTTCAGGTGAGCGTCTCCTCACAGGGGGGCGGAGGATCTCCTCGCGCCGTCATAAGCATAAAACAAGATTACTAGATCTTTATCAAAATCCCCACACACACACACACACACATACACCCCCCCCATCATCCCTCCACCACCAGCCCATAACTGCAGTCTTATGTTCACAGAGTTAGAGTTGCATAATAAACAGGGAATGAACTGTGTGTTTGTTTTTTGACAGATATTTTGAACTTAACTGAACGACTCATAAATAAATACGTTGTTTTTTTTAAAAAAAGGTTTTATTCCTTTATCTAAAGACAGAGTGAACTTGTTTATGTAAATGAAACAGGGGCGTACATTCCTGAGTTGATATTTCTGTGCTTTATTTAAGGAAAAACTAAACACCTGGATCCCAGGTTTCCACAGCTTCTGTGGATATGTGCTGTAAAAATAACTGTAATTCAGTTTTTACCATTCAAAATGATTATTTCAGATATCCTCAACCTAATGATGCCACTTTATGTGTGTGGAGGTGTTGTTTTCTGTTACAGTTGAACTGGATTATGATCATCTGTAATTCCAGTTTAAGATATATTGAATTAAATGAAATTAGAACCACTCAAAATGAAGTTATAGACATCTTGAAGTGGAATTGTGACTGTAGATGATGTTATCGACATCTAAAATTGGAAATCTGATTTAAATTTGATATATTTCTTTAACTTTCTTTAGTCAAAATTGAATAACAGATTTTATTTCTGTGATTGTGACTAGTCCAAACTAAAAATGTATACAGTATATATATATATATATAATGCATATTCCAGATTATCAGAGTTAGTCATTAAATCAGCTTGGCATAAAATGCACCTTCCCTGTATCTGCAATTTGCCAGGAATGA
This sequence comes from Solea senegalensis, assembly GCF_019176455.1. Lineage (NCBI taxonomy): Eukaryota > Metazoa > Chordata > Actinopteri > Pleuronectiformes > Soleidae > Solea > Solea senegalensis. The sequence continues at coordinate 6,614,853 of NC_058032.1, forward strand.
AAGAGTGTGAGTTGTGGCAGCTCTCATGTCAGTCTTTGCAGGAGTGGGTGACAGAGAACAGCAGAGGCAGAGATAGCGTGCTAAAATCACATCACTGAAGACCTCACATCAAAGTAGACCCAAACCTCATATTGAGTGAACTTTTAAGCCATGAAAACCGTGTGACATCAGAGCACCTAAAATGTGACTGTCATGTTTTTCAAAACTTTACTGAACGCCAGCTCAAAGGCTCGCCGAGTAGTCGGTGGCAAGTTCTGTTCAAACACCCGCGCACTAAGATTAGCCATCTTTGTCTTACAGGAGCCTCAAAGACCAAATTAGACTGAGGGATCGGTGTGAGGGGTTTGTCAAAAATAAGATGATAGATATCAGTTTGGCAGTGAGCGAGCATGGCTGGGGATTTCACTCAAGCACCGTCATTGACAAGGCACTGTCAGGAAACGTGTCATCTTCAGCAGGCCTGCCAGTTGACAAGATGCAGCATGGGATTGAGACTGATCAATTCCCAAACTGCCAGCGAGATGTGGCTCTGATAGTAACACTTTATTTGGTGCAGTTAAAAAAAAAAAAAGTACTGTTTTTGTGGTTATATTGTCAAGTTTTCTGGGGTTTTTTGCACCATCCCCAGACACATAAGAGAATAACTGCACCAGATTTATTTTTTTCATAACGGTGAGTGTAATATTTTTACACTCACTGTGACACAGTTTATGGAAGTGCTGTAAGTGTGTGTGATTTCGGTCGTTTAACGGACACCAATTCGACACTTATAATACTTAAGGTTTGTCTCAGGCCACTTCTAAAGTGAAATCTGATACTCAAAGCACTTCCCTCTTCAAAGTAGCCTCCTGTTGTGCTTTGTGACCACAATAGTGTCAATCTCATACTTCCAAACCCTCATCTCTGTGTCAGCCTTGAGTAGCTGTCTATATATGTCTACAAATAGAGGAGCAGCTTTGATGGCTGGTCTGAAAACAGTTGGGAACTTGATGACAAAATCTTAAGTGGGAAAAATAAACTCCACTGATGTGGCAGCACATGAAAGTTGACCTACGATTATTGAAATTGCTTTCATAAGCACAAAATCAAATCAAATGCAGCAGCTCCAGAACCGTTAGTTTGTAACCTCAGCAGCAGCAGCAGCAGCAGCTGTAGGAAGGAAATTCCCTCAGCTGTAAATAACTGGAAAATGTGTAGCGTTAAGTGATTACTTAAGATAATCTCTAAATCCAAGTGATGCAACACAACATTCTGCGCCGCTCGGCATGCACAACGTGTTGTGTCATGTTTGTGATCAACATATTGATTTGCTGAGGCTCGCTCTGAAAGAGGGAGCTTGTTTGATCAGAGAGTCGAACGACAGAGAAGGAACGGTTTAAACGTTCACGTTTGAACGTTTCCTGCCTTCGTCTTTGTTCTCGTCATTTAAAATCTAATACTGTGATTGGACACAGCACAACAAGCAATTTGAAGAGACATTATAGAAACAATCAATTCAAGGACCAAAAATCAACATCATTAAAAAAAAGAAAAAAAAGAAAAAGCAATGGCTGCCACCCCCGGTATAGACTACCTTTTTGTTTGAGATAATTGTTTTTTCTTCTACCGTCATGCATCCTTGTTTTTACCGCTCTAATATAAGAATAGTGGACTTGCTGGAGAAGAAAACTCTCAGTGTTGTCTCTAAACAATGGCCATTTGAAAAGATGCATTTGAAGCCATGCCAAGTGATTGAGAATAATCAAATGACAAATAATCAGATGAAAAGAGGCAATCTCAATAAACTTTGTCATTCAACCATTCAAGGCTCAATCATATCAGAGGTGTTTTGCATGACTATGAGACCCTGGTTCTAATCCTCAAAGGGTTTTGGTGCTACTTGGCTTTGCACTGTAGTCATTCAAGGTCGCAACCCGGTAGGAAATATGGGCTGCCATGGCAACACAAAGATGGCCTCTAAAGGCTTAGCATAATTCTTCCCTAATAGAAAAATAACAGCAGCAAATCCTGTCCTTAGTGAACTGGCTTATTTGACAGAGGCAGACTCCCACCTGTGAAGCACATAGTCACCACAGCAAAACGCACACACTACGATAAGATGAAAAAGGGGATGGGCGGCCTACGCTCAGGCCAAATTCTTTCTCTTTTCTGAAGCTGAAAACAGCCCACAGTGTGTCTCTGTGACGAGCTGTAGGTTTTTTTTTGAAGGCCGGACAATATGAGCTGCCAAAAGAATCATACTCTCTACATAGTACTTAACTTTGAACTGCTTAAGCCACACTCTGAGAAAAACCTGTGGCCGACACGGGATCAAACTGCAGCTGTAGCTCTCTCGTGAAATTATTTGAAGCCAAACTATACGGTTTGTTGACTACTCGGCTTATTTTCGTGCAAATATCTGATCCCACCATGTTTACAGATGCTCGAGAATCAGCCAAACCCTGCCTAGTAACCGTTCCTCTCCCCCTTTCTGAGGTTTATCACAAAATATGTGATTCCACCTCCCCGTACCCCTCCTCCCACTTTGTTGCCAGGTACCACAGAGATGGAGTCTTGTCACTGTGTGAGTTGCATCAGGATGATGAGCACTGGGGAAGCGAATAAATTAGAGTGGGAGGCATGTGAGTATCAGCCGCTACAGCAGTGCATCGCTCTCTGCTTATTGAATCACTAATGAGCAGCGGTTCCCAGCGACGTTGCAGCCACGGTGATCAGGCTAAAAATCAAAGGCTTTTATGAGGTCATTACTCTCAGAGTGCCGACGTGGAGTTGTATAAAAAAAAAAAAAAAGGTGTGTTTTAAGGTGTTGTTTTGTCACACGTGGTGGCCATAGAGAGAGAGGAAGGGAGAACGAGAGCCGTAGCTGAATTCAGGAGATGCTTCCTGTGCTGCTGCACCTGAGTCAGCCATTTTTAGCTCGAGCTGGATTTCTGTTCATTCACAGAGCCTCATTGTGCGCCTCAGATGCTGCGTCCTCGTGTCAGCCTCCTTCTACACATGCCAGCCAGTTGTCTCGTTCTCAGCTGCGTTTAAAGCACATCTCAGTTTACCAGGATCAGACGTGCCACCCCATCTCAGCCTGGGTATAATCTCATCATTGTCAGTGATTTTTTTTTTTTCACTTTCATGGCGTTCAAGATGACAGAGCAGAAATGAAAGGGAGATTATCATTATATCATAATGTCCTCTTTAGCTCAGTGCAAAAGTGCTGCGTGGGTTTTTTTTGCGTTTAATTGTTTTGTTAATATAAGAATCTCAGGTTAATAGCTTAATGTCAATGAGGATGCATGCTTCCTATCTTAACATCTGCTACTTAAGGTTGTGATAATCACAAGAGTGATGTTTTAATACACTAAAGGGATTTTTTATTTGTCATGCAAATGAGAGTTCCCTTCTTTTTTCTCATCAGTTCATCTTTTTGCTGTTAGGCAAATATGCAAAGCTCACGTATTAATATTCTGGACCCTTGTATTATATCAAGATTTATTCATTCTAATATAGTGCCATTGAAACAACATCTTTTTCTTTGGCCTTTACACCTTGAAATCCTGCCTTTGCTTCCTTTGGCGATGAAAATCTCCTCTTTGGGTTCTGTACATTCCTGCGGCTCGCCTATAATAGGGAGCGACTCAAAGAGGCGTCCTCACATTAAATTGGCAGTGGCGCTCAGAAGGGTCGTACGCGGGACTCAATCTATTTTAAAGAACAACCTACATGGTTTGGCGGAAAAAGCAGAACCGAGTAATTAAATCAACAATGTGGTCGAGTGTCCAAGGGAAGGCCCGATTCTGCTTCCGCAGGGGAATCCCACTGAATGTCTGCCTGAAAGCCTCCTGTTTCAGTCTTTAGCAGCGCACCTTTCTACATCAAAGCGTGCTCAGTGCCACGTCTCAAAGTACCACATCTCCAGGAAAGAATGGCCTCTGCTGAGATATGGACACCTCTGGCCTCATTTAGCGCGCACGGCCCCCTCCCCCTCCCAGGGCCTGAATCCGAGGATAGAGTGGCTATCTGACGAGATCACACAGAGAGGTGCGGGAACTTAAAGGCGAAGAGTTACCGTGCATCCTACCAGGAGTCTCAAAAGGGTTCTATTAAAACACGTTCAATATGCCGGTCAGGGCTTTCAAAGTGCTGCACACCCTCCGGCCCTGGAGAAACTCAAAGGGCATCAGTGCACATTCAATGAGGGGAATCTGGCCCCCATTATTTTAATGAGTCCAGGGTATTAGTATGCCATAGCCAGTTGTGAAGTCTCCTCTTTTTTTCATCTCTAGTGGAGTTTTAAAGAAAGATCCACCAACTTGGGAGTGACAAAGGAAAGCAGGGAAGGAAGTGCGCACATCTAACCTGAGATCAAATTCAAGCCGTCAGTCCTCAGAGGGCAATTTGCAGTGGTTAAGGTGTCTTTGTGCAAACTGGAAATCCCGATTAAAAAAAATGCAGAGTGGCACATTTACTGTCATCGGGAGAACTTTGCTGTCTCCTTATCATGATTGCATCCTCAGAAAACACGCACCAAACTACAGGCAGGGGATTGGTGCTTAGATACATATTTGCATAACATATTTGGAAACATGCTGTGGTCATTATAGCGCTGTGGGCTCAGAGGGTTTTTTTTTTCATTCCCATCTCGCCTGCACTCACTTCACAGTTAATTAGCTTAGTAAACAGCAGTGTTGCTTTGTAAAGCCCTAACACCTGACTTAAAGAAGAAGGCCCCGGCCTGTCTCTGAGCGCTGAGTGCTGAGCTGACATGCGACTGACAGTCACCTGTAAGAGATTACAAAGACAGTGGGGACCGCCAGGCCCTGTCAACCAGGAAGTAGCAGCTGCTGGAGCTAATTAAAGGCATAGTATGGTGGTAACATAGCCCAGCTCAGGACCACATCAAACGCTCCTCTTCATGCCAGTCTGGAGTCTCATCTCTGGGATGTTGAAGCCCTCTGTGACCTGTGCTGGGAGCCTGCTGAGGGCCAGGTCTGACCCGAGAACTGAAGAGTGAACCCGAGTGGGTCAGGAGCACCGTGGGGTGCACCTGGACCAGTCTTACCTGTGTCTGTGTATCTGCATACCAAAATGTGACCATGCGGCTGTGTGGGGGCGTGAGTACGTGGACTCTGACCTGCACAACAAAGAAGAGAGAGAGAGCCCGGGTGAGAGGTCACGAGGAGAGAGGAGGCCTAGGGAAAACACACGTAGGACACACTGGCTAAACATGATCAGACGGACGCATGTGGGCTGAGGCAGAACCAGATGCCCTCAGATGAAACATAAGCCTAATGTAAACATGTCGCCTCAGAAAAGGATTGCACTTAAACGCTGCATAATGTGGTGATAAGCTTCAATTAAGCCTCAATAAAAAAACATTATTTATCTGGTTATCTCCATAGATAATGAAAAAAACAAAAACAACAACAGCAACTTACATTTGCTCAGATTAACCATCCCTCAAAATAACAGGGAGCTCAAGCATAATGAGCACTCTCTCCCAACGAACAAAGGTATTTGAAGCCCACTGAGGAAAGGTTGTTCCAGCCAATATTTATTGACATGTGGTAAAAGAGAGAAAAAAAAGGAGAAAGATAAAAGAACAGATAGTTGACTCTCTCCAGTATTGCTGTTTCTTCTCTGAATCTGTATGTCAGTCGTCGAGCTCGTGTGTATCCAAGCAAAAAAACATCGCTCGGGAAACGTGCGCTCAGACGCAGTCAAAGCAGGTGATAAACAGGATAAAAAAATGTGAAAATAATTAGATCACATTACACAAAACATGCCTGAGTTTCCCTGTCCTTGATGCTTCTGCGTTTTGTGTTTTTTGTGTTTTGAGCCAAATGTTTTCACGTTTATTGCCTTGAAATGCATTTGGAGGCTATATAACGCCATGGCGGGGTCGCTGAGCACAGTCACATATAGGTAACAGTTGCAGCATTGATTCAGCATTGAGTCTAAAAGTGAGTGTGACAGAAGGGTGTGGGCGTGTGCAGGGATCTGGCCCCGTTAGGTGGAAGGCTCTCTGTGTTGTGGCTCTCGGAGCCGCTCCTGCTGCCACATCTTAGGAAAGATATCTGTAGTGCGTCACCCCTGTGCGTCCCCCCCCCGTCCCCCGGGGAGCCACATGGCTGCGGCACATGGACCTCATGAAGCAGGTCTCTGACTTCAGGGTGCTGACACAGCATCATGCAGAGATGCAGAGATTCATATCAGCAGCCATTCTCACCGTCAGCCTATGAATTTGCTCTTGTCCCGGGGATGTGACTGAGATTTTCTTTTTTTAAAATTTCCACGGCAGTGAACTATTCCGCCGACTTATCCTCGGACGTTGTGCACAGAGTCGGTCTGAACAAAAAAAACAACGAGCGAGCCCTCGGCTGGATTTGGAGGGGCCTGCTATTAGTCTGCCACCGTGGGCAGCCCGGCCTCTGAAGACAACTGTCCGCTTCACGTCATTATGGCTTCATGCTCTGAGGGTCTGACTGCTGCGTTCTTTCAGCAGTCATCATGTGGTCTCAATCTCCGCTCCACTAGGCCTCCCCAAACTGTGTAATCAGCAGATGTCTTTATAGAGCAGCCCCACGGCCACGCCCTGCATTCTTTGCCCATTTCACTTTGGCTTCATATATATATATATATATATATATATATATTTGTTCTTTTACATTCTTATTATTCCTTCAAGCTCAGCAGCCATGTTGATTTGGAACTGAACGTGGCCCGAGGTTACAAATACCGCTCCACTCGGCAGTTTGAATTCAAACGTGCCTTTATGGAATACTTCGTATGTACTTAAGTAAGCCCCATTCTATAGAGCGCAGACCTGCTGAGTCAAACAAACTGACGTGAAGCAATTCAACAGAATCCTTTGACCTGAATAAAGACAAAGTCATGCCAGTTGAGCAGGGGACTCGCCAGCCCAGCCCATGCAACGCCGGAATATTCTTTAAATGTCATTTCGAGGACAGAGAAAGGGCACCTGCTTTATTTTACACTTAAAGTAGGACTCGGTCGAAAAGCAACGAACGAGGCATTTTAAAAATAAGTCTGTGAACAAGCTCGTCGTATCACATGACCGCAAAATCCCTGGTACAAAATGTACAATGGTGTGAAATTCTTTAGACTGTGATATTGTGCTAAAATTATAATAAACAAAAAACCCAAACATGTTACTTTCTACATTCCATGACCTTTCAGATGAAAATATTAGTCTTTTTATATCACTATATTCTTTCCAAAATAATATTGTGGATATAAAAATGATTAAACTTCTATTCAAGAACTCTGTGACTGATTCAAGTAAAATTACATCCATCCATCGTCAACTGCTTTCCAAGAACGGGTCGCAGGAAATAAAACCAATCCAATCCAGTCCATTTTATTTATAGCTATAGCACATTTTTTTTAAAAAGCTCCAAGTTAAAATACATAAAAAGAACTCCAACAATGACTAAAAAAAAACAAAACACTAAAATTAACATTAAAAGACATAAAAAGACTAAAAGTCACCACACAATTATCACGCTGGGGTCAAAGTGACTTTCAAACCGCCAATATTAAAACGCTGCTTAAGTGTGTGTGTAGTTATTCTAAGTATAATGTGTATGAAACTCTCAAATCACTAATAATTCTGAGTCCCTTTGCCCAAGTGAAGTTTGTGTAAAACTTTCACTTTTTCCACAGTGTTGTATCGTTACTTTTCACTTCAGTAAAGCGTATGAATAATTCCGTCTCAACGAAAGTCAAACGATGTCTGCAAAAAAAAAAAAACTTCACCAACACGGCCCTGCAGGGCAACATCACTGCACGTACAGTACGCGTGGCAACGTGCGTTTTTTCGCAGCCGCGTGCCAGATCTGGACACAGTCAGGGACGCCAACATGCCACCCGTCTGCGTCTGTCACCGTTTTTCAATATTGCCGCGGAGGGTGGCAGACTTGTTAAGGATTGGGTACTCGTGAATTGAGCTGTCAAAATTAGCAACACTTCTGGTTTGAAGAAAAGGCAAAATGGGTCACGCACTGAGGCAACAACTAAGACCCAAGAGGGATGCCATGTTATTTGGCTCAGGGAAAATGATTCAATACTCTATGTTATCACATACTGCAAAATATTTTCAACTCTTCCCTCGCGTCGGAGTCGAACCTGACAGTTATGAGAACTAATTATTTCACATAATTGAGTTATGTTTTACGTGCACTATAATAGTGTTGATGCTTCTGTCACTTGCTCTTTAATACCTAACCTGACCTTTGATTGTGAGCGTGTTAATGACAACTCCATGAATTCCTTTTTTTTTTATTAATTGGCGACTTTGCAAGTGTAATGACACAGAGCTGGAGGTGTGTGTGTGTGTGTGTGTCTGAGTGTACACACACTGTGAGGTATTACTCATGTTGTGGGGACATACGGGGGTAAAAGGTAAGTGAGTGTTGATTTAGGCAAATAGTACTTTTTTTAGTATAAAGTCAGCAGGAAAATGTGTAAGTCAGTGAAATGGAGTCAGGGAGACAAGTCACACTCTGTGTGTGTGTGTGTGTGTGTAAATGATAGACACTGTGCACTTGGCAGCTCCTTTTTTTCTCTCTTTGCTCCACTTGGTGACAGATTGGGTTTAAATAACATTATATTTTCACAGTTGTGACTCACAAGGCTCAACGGTACAATGTCAGGGAAGAGGTTTAGCACCTCAGATGAGGACGAGGGAGGACCATGCCGTCCCCCACATCTCTCAGTTCATCACGTTCTGCTCGGCCTAGTCTAGAATCTGACTCCTTGGTTTCGATGTCGGTCAATGCAACAAAACCCACCCTCTAGTCAAATGTTGTAATACAGCGTTCAAGATGCTTTCAGCAAAATGCAATGTTTTAATTATACGACCTTGATTTTGCAATTGTGCCGCGTGCAATCGCTGTTGTATCGTAAGGTGCCGAGCATTGCTAAGTGCTGCTTAGCTGCCCTGCTAATTCAAGATGGCTTTGAATCTTTCAGCCGATGTCATAGCAGGGTGCAGCTCCTCACTGAGCCCCAGGTAGGAGGGAGCGTGCAGGTGGAGCTTCTCTCACACTCGCGCTCCGGGCTCCAAAAAGCTATACTCCGATATCAACGTTGCACCAACTCTCCAAAACCAGTGTGTGTTAATATCAGCGCAGCCCTCTCTCATCAGCCGCGTTCTTTTTGCTGCATTGTGCTAAAGGCTAACTGCTATACAGCGTCTCCCGGAGCTCCCCGGGAGAAAAGTTTCCTTTTGGAATGAAGCAAATAAAACGATGTGTAAATCCTTTATTATATTGCACTTTCATTATTCAACCAACTGGTGAACGTGTAGTGCTATTGCTGAAGGGATCCAGTTTGTGTGGAGTTTGGATCCGGGGTGATAATTTCTTTATGTCTTCACAAACTCCACATGTAACTTTCTGCTCTCAACTCTTGCCCATAAACTTCTTTTTTGTTTTGTTTTTTTTTGGCCACAGCCTGACTCCATGGCAGATAACACATTAAACTCTGTCAGGACTTTTCCAAGCGCAAAGTACGAAGCAGTTGTTGTCGAGGACAGATCCGCTGAAGTGTGGCCCCGTGCTCTAAAGCTTTGGCCCACTGGTTCTGTCCTGAGCTGCCTGTCCTTCAAATCCAAAGCTTAGTATGAGTTTGGGCACAGAAGGAGGGGTGAAGGCTGTCACTGCTGCTGCTGCTGCTGCTGCTGCTGCTGGGGTGCCCACACCAGCAGTGCGTAGAAAATAATAAAGACACACACTGGCAGGACCCTGCCGAACAAGCCGTGTGATGTCACCATGAAAAAAAGCTGCAGGAAGTTGGCAGTCAACTTCCCGGTTATGCAACGCTGACCCATTTCTCTGGAAGGGAGATCGCAGAGTACGGGGGCAAGTCAAAATTCTCCAAAAATGTATAATTTCATAGTATAGGATTCTTCATACGCTTTCAAAATTTCGCTAAAGGCGACGAAATCTCAGCGTCCTACACGCGTGCTGCAACTCCACGAGCAGAACGTGTCACTTTTGCAAATATTCGGTTGTCAGGCAGCAGAGATTTCTTCCAACTCGAGAAGTGATACATGGCAGCGCTCAACTCAGACAAGTGTTGAGATGTGATGTGTCGCCACGGCAGGACAGGTACGACTATAAATAACAACATTCCCATCTGAAATATACATCAGGAGTCAAAATACGCTGTTGATAAATGGCAAGAAGGCAGCCCAGAGATACGACTGCATGTTGAATGTGAACGTCAATCCACACTCAGGGCAAAAGGCAATTATTTATATTTTTAACAGTCAGTATCACGAGCACTTTACTGAAATATACAGATTTAGCCGTACTGTCTAAATATATAAAATAAAAAGGAAACTGAAGGCCAAAAGCATGAAAAATCACTCCTGGGCCTTGGACATTAGGGCGCTTTAATTTGTGTGTGAAATTGGAACGACTTCGAAGAACATCACAAAACCCTGCTTCCTATTTTTTCCCCAGCAGTGGTGTGACTCTGACACGTCTGTGTCGTACAATAGAGCTGCGGTCGAGCTCATTTACGACACATTTAAAGAAATTTGTGAGTTGGAGGTGAATCAGGCGATTCAATTCAACGCCAGCAAATTACAACAGTGATTTACTGCACACAGGCGTCCATCCGACTTCATTCAGTGCCCTCTCTCATCATCATCATCATCATCATCTCATTGCTTGTGATTAATGCCAAAACATTCAGAATTTATAGTGTGAAAACAAAACAATAATATCTGTTGTGCCACGGATACTTTTTTTTTTTAACTTCCCATTCATTCCAACGCTTTTACCGAAGCAACGGCATAAAAACATTTATTTCCAAACTTTAAAATACACAGGGATAAGAAAATGAAATAAACGCACGGCGTATTAAAATATATCATTTTTCAGATCAGCATACTCCACCGCCGCTGATTTTATATCTGCAAAAAATAACTCATTTCATCATTTTTTACTGTAATTTAAGGGTTGCAGGACTTTAGTTATGACAAAAAATAAACGCGAACATTTATGCCGTTTCTAAAATGTTTTTATTCGAGCGACGAAAATTAAAAGTGCAAAACAATTCAATAAAAACTCAACAGTAAGGGCTGTTTTGAATGACATATTTTTAACAGTTCGTATTCTAATTAAAATATCAATAAAAATCAATAACTTGTAAATGAAGTAGCAGCATTTTTAAAAACCAAAAATAACAATGTGCTGTTAAGATTAGCACTGTGTCCAACCTCAAAACTTCAGTTCCATTATATTATACGTTCAACAATCTTAATCCTTTTTTATCAAGAGAAACACTTTTCTACGGACGTTGCATTTATTTCACCGTCATTTTATCAGATTGAGAAAAGGACGTTTTGTTTGTTTGTTTTTTTTTGAAAATTGTCGAAAAACTTTTCCAGCTCATGTCAGGAAAACACCATATCTTGCAAGAACAATCGCACTGCAATTATGAGCCGTTTGTTGACAGAGCCATCTGTTTCTCCGAGTGTCTTTGTAATTCTCCTCAATTGTTTTTTTTTTTTTACATTTGTGCAAACGCATTGTGCCGCATCAAATTCATTAGCCGTCTTTTTCAAGGTGGCGTCTAATTGGCAAAAGGTTCTTTTATTTCGAGTCTTCAAGGAGCATTGTGTAGCATGCGGGGCTCTCATCACGGTCTAATAATATGCGACGATAAATAAGAACCAGCGTTTTTGATCAAAAACGGAGTCAAATCTGATTTTTTCTTTTTTTTTTTCCCCCTCTTCCACTGAAACGTGGAACTTCTCTCAGTTTACAGAATGAAAGGCCACCATCTGTTTTTCACATGTTCATCTGTAGAGAGGACATTGAACTGTCAGCAGTGTCCCTCCTACTTGTCAGAACACTTACACATCCACACAACACAGCGCTTCAGTTCCTTGCTCGTCTTTTGTAGTGTATTTACATCGCTACTTCAACAGAACTTGAGGAGCGAACAATTTGCTTGTTGATGGAGGAAAAAAAAGAAAAGAATTGCTCATATAATTTATTTCATTTAGGCAAACGGCCACAACGTCAGCAAAAATTGCATTTCACTTTTTACGCAAAAAAAAAAAACCCTTTAAGCATTACAGTTAAACCTCACCCCCCCCAAACGCCGCTGTAATCTAAACTTTAAAATCAAAGATCAGTGGGCAAAGTATACTGGGAGAGAAAGTTACCAATCTTTTCCTCCTTTAAATCTCAGTTACAAAGAAAACTATCTCTCACATGATTCTGAAGTTAACCTAACACATAAGAAGGCAAAAAAAAAAAAAAAAAGGATGAAAATTTGAAGGCTTTCCTTGTGTCATAGTATGAAGGCTTTCAACTGCAGCGACTCAAACAGACTTTCATATGAAGCTGTCACATTTTTACTCATCTCATAACTCACAATACTGGCTGGAAATATTTACATAGTCACTCACGCTCACACCAAAGTCTGCCGGAGTGTGCAACGTTATTTTATTTACACAATTTCTCTCAAAATGGTGTCAGTTGCAAACAATGTTATGCTTGGAATTTTATTTTTTTTATTTACATTATTTTTTTTTTTAAATCAATCTAAAGTTTTAATCAATCTCTTAAGAGAACGTGAGAGCATGTAGCTGCTCAAACAAACTGGAAGCTTTAATGTAAAGTCAGCCATGAACACGTTGTTTTTCATGCAGAATCCAAAGAGCAACAGCTCCATCTTCTCCTTTCCCCTGTTAGCGTAGCAACAGCGGCCATTTTGTCTGCTTTTATATAGGTCCAAACGTCTTTCTCAGTTCACGCCACGTTTCATTGAAATTCTGCTCAGGCAAACGGTAACACCTATTCCTTTTGAAAACGTTGGCGGGGAACGGCAGATCTCTTCATTTGTGCCGTTAACCACACATGCAGCGGGAAATGTGGAGCAAATCATGCGTGTGCTGTGCATGTCCCGACACACTATTGCTTTCATTTCCTGCTCCGAGTGTCGCAGACAGTGTGTGGCATTAACCACATGGCTGTCACACACAAATGCACATGCATACGAGACACACACACGTGTGCACACACACACACACACTGCGGCGGTAGCGCACGCACACACACACACACACACACACGCACATTAACATAGGATGAGCTGATCCCTTACTCAGAGTCTGCATCAACCACCCACTGCTCCCACTGCCACACTATGTAGTGAACCAACCGCAGGATGTGTAAACCCAGCTGTCCAGAGGTCACCTTGGCTTGTTTATCTAACTGGAGTGAGTGGACCATCCACCTCATCCATGTTCAGCTCTCCACTCACACTGGACCTCATATTGTGCTGCATGGGTAAGAAACACAATCTTTACTTTTCCACCAAAAGTCGGCTGCACCACGGAGATAAAGCGTGACAGACAGACAGACAGACAGACAGACTGCGATGTCTTATGCCAACCTTTTGAAAAAGAAATCAGTGAGTTATAGATTTACTAATCAGTGTCTTCCTTTTCACCTTTGCCAGAATAATTCACTGGAAATGAGCACATTTTCACTGTCGTGTTCCACAGTAGCAGTTGAGTTACCAGCTACCAGGAGACTCCAGAAACACTTGTGCTGAGCCTGGACTAGAAATGACCATCTACTGTATGTGTAAGAAGGAACAACTTCATGCACGAGATCTTTTCTTTTCTTTTCTTTTCTTTGTGGAGCAGCTGAAAATTGGGTAATGCAAAACATTACAAAGCTATGGCTACGAGAATAAAGACTGAAAATGTGCTGATGTGTTTCTCATCTTTACATTTCCGAGGTCTGTGGGCCCCGTTGTCTCTTCACCGGCCCAGCTGCCAAGCCTCAGCTCTTCCCAGGTACTGCATGTTGACCCACACGACTCGACACACAAACAAAACCACACAGACACTCACCTCTGCACTGCTGAAACACAGCACTATGGAAACACTGGCGCGCCGTTCTCAGTCTGCTGAGGTCCATAATGTCCATGTCATGGGCACACAGGGGCGGAAAGACAAGGGAGTAAGGCCCAGAGACGGGGCTTTCTGTGTTTCCTGAGAGCTGCCCTGACCACCCTGCTAAATATAGGAGAGCAAATCCTTTTCAGGTTGAGAGTATGACACAGGACTGCCACATAAATCAGTGCAGGCCCAGCCCGGCACAGACTGGGAGCGCCATGGGAGTGGTAGGCGGCTCTACGGTGAGGTTTTTGGTGAAGGATTATGGATTGAGACGTACAGCTGGGAGGCTAAAGTTACACTTTTCATTACCACTTCGAGGGGGTCTTGGCTGCCTGGAAGCCAGTCAGATTTGTGAAAACCTCTTTCTCCCCTCGGAATGGTTGAGATTCTGCAGGCGCATTCTTCACCTGAGGATAACTGTTTTTGATATGGGAAAAACAATTTGGCGAAAATGCGAGGGGGAAATGTTTTTCTTTTTGTTTTTTGGTTGTTTTTTTTTCCAACTGAAAAATGAAAAAAATAAAGAAAAAGGAGAGGGCATTGTGAAAAGTCCTCATTCACCAAAAGACCAGGGTAAAGAGAGAGCAGTATGCCCCCTTCTGGCTCTTTTCTTCTCTCCTTCTTTTCTTCTTCTCTTTTTTTCCCTGGCGTCTGGAGATGTGAAGAAATGTCTTTTGATCAGCTCTGGGAGAGAGAGCCTGGGCCATGTGAAGAGGGTGGTTAGCAGGACTCTGCCAATCCATGCAAGGCAAAAATGTTCCTAATAAGAGAGTAATAAGCTAACGAGTGGTGGGTGTCTGTCTGATCCACATTTCTGGGTAACTGTTTGTGCCAGCACACCCTGTACCCTCTTCTCATCCATCCTTTGGACTCTTTGCCAGGCCACTGCATTTCACCTGGACGGCTCCATATGCTTTCACCAATGGTGCAATAGTCTGAAATTCAGGTTCCTTGTGGACACAACAAAACGGAAAGTTGAGTGCACGTTGTACTCACATCGCAGCGACGCTCAGAGCTTACGATATGTTTGTATTTGCCGTAAACACTGTGTATAGGGGGAGGAAACAATAACGCGTCGGGTTGGTTTCTGAGCAAATAACGTTTGTCTCACCTTGCCCACACAACGTCAACTTGGGCTGTTTCCACCACAACTGACTGCTTCCATTGTATGTGTGGGTTTGAAGTGGTCACATATCAAAGGGCTCTGTCTCTGCAGGGTGGATTCCCCGGTACTATGTACGGCACAACAACGAGATAGTTACCTCTCACAGCGTCTCACTGCAGCATCCCACCAGCCCAAATAAACACATCACCTCCACTGCAGGGGGAGGAGGACAACAACACAGCTGCCGCCCTCTCCTTTTCCCTCACCCAGCAGCACCGCCAGCCAAGTCCACAGTGCTGCAGGGCATCGTAGGCATGAACAGGTGCTCTCTTGGTGGACTCGGGCCTGGTCTGAGGCCTGTATCTGGGCTTGTGCTAAGTGCAGGATGTGTGAGGGCTGGTTGAGCACAGACTGGCCAGACTTTAATAGTGTGTTGGTGAGTCCTGGGCTCAGCGCTGGTAATTATGGTGGAGAGAAGGCGATTAGGCAGCGCTAAGCAGCCCAGCGAGGGGGACGGGCCCACACCCAGCAGGGAGGGGAGTCCTGCCATGGGAGGGACCAATCAAGTGTAAAACAGAGCGCAAACCCTGGGCCTTGGTTCAGTGGGAAAAGGCTTGGCCACTGGTTCAGAGCGCCGCAACTTTCACGGATTAGTAGAGACACTATTCTGAAGCCTGAAAGGGGGAGCACAGCACGGAGGCAGCCTCAATGCATGTGTGCTCGCACACAAACACACAGCCGCGCACTCGCTCTCTTTTCTTTTTCTCTTTCTCTCGTACACACAAAATCCACCAACAGCTGGGAGGAGGTCCACAGCCAGTGCCACATTGCCATGGCAACGGCATATCTCACATTTGATCCCAAATGAAGACACTTTAGGCTGCAGCCGAGATATTTATTCTTCCAGTTAATGGCAGTATTTTAATAGTTTCTCTCCGTGCTTGTAGACTGCTTCCCCCTGACTGAGTTAATGAGCTGCAATTGGAGGTGCTTGGTGCATCATTTGTGATTTAGTGAATTACAGGATTTCTGCACTGTGAATTTAACTTGCACATTTATGCAGCAAAGGGGGTTCCAATATCTCTTGTGAGGACTTTCAAATTCCCGCTAATCGCTCGCACTTCCTTTGGTCCATGGTGAAATTTAGTCCAAACAAATGGATCACATTTGAGAGAGAGCGAGCACTTTCAAGTAAAGTGATTGCAGTTTGTCCAAATTAAAGCATTTGTTCAAATGTTCAAATGGTTTGTCCAAAGAAAAGAAAAAAACCAAACCAAACCAAAACAAAACCAAACAAAAAACTTTGAAGAATGAGCTTGTGTTGTGCATTGCGTCCTTTTATCCATTTGGTTTTGAATGTAATTCTTGCAAAACAGATAAGAAACTGGAGAGCCGTTAAACAGCTGAGCTGTTGAAAAAGGAGGCCCTTGTTGTGAATAAACGACTAAAATTGACAAATTACTTCTGTAGCGTACCATTTGGTTAAAAGGAAAAAGTTCAAATGTGATCCAAATTAAGTGAATGACAACATTTCTGAGGGACATTTCACTTGTTGTGGAGCCTCTTATCACACCGTTTATCAGGCAAATACATTAAAAGCACCTTTTGAAATCATGGCATTTTATTACGAGACACTTTACGCCGCGTCTGTTATATCGGGGATTGTTTTAGTACCAGAGTAAACATCTGGCTGATGCTTCTGTTGTTGACGACTGAATTGAGCGCTTTCATCAGCAGGAGTGACAGTCTTCAGTTTTGTTTCGGCGCGCTTGTTTATGGCGACTGTTTTGGTTCAGTTTTGTCCTCATTTCGGAGAGAGAGAGAGAGAGAGAGAGAGAGAGTAAACACGTAAACGGTGACTCTAATTCTAGACAGAGTTGGAGTGTGAGAGCTTGAGTCCTATTCCTTTTAATGGCATCGCTTCCCCAGACAGCGTGTGTGTTTTGCGTACATGCGTGTGTATGTGTGTGTGTGTGTGTGTACATGTGATTTAGCATTCTCTGAGATGAGGAGAGTACGCCTGTATCCTGGGGCCTCCACCCCCCCTCAACCCCACCCCCTCCTCCCATCCTATGCTTGCTTTTGGTAGTATCATCCTGCAAAGCTCTCTCTCTCTCTCTGTCTCTCTCTCTCTCACTGACACACATACACACAGCCCTCTCTCTCTCTCTCTCTCTGAGCATTGCTCATCATGCTTCATCTTTGAAGTCACAGCTTTCTCTTTCCCCCCCTTTTTTTTTTTTGTCTCTATGTGGCTTTGATGCACTAATATTCTGTGACTATAGTTCCTCTAATGCCTGGATGCCTCGTGCCGTATTCTTCCTCCTCTGCCAGTGTAGGAACTGTGAGTTTCTTGCCTCTGAAACGACGTCCATAAATTACAACTTGTCAAGTGTCATTTTCCTTGTTTACAGCCATTTTGGGCTCCCACTCCCTTATGTTCCCTCTCTTGTGTTTCACATTTAATTGCACCAATAATGTTGGTGGTGTTCACCAGCTCGGCACATGCAGCTTGTTGCCTCTAAGGGGGTGCGGAAACTATTAAAATATTTTCCAGGCTTTGCGAGTTTTATGTGTGTAATTTGTGTGGATATATCCCACTGTGTTACCACCAACTAGGAGAACAGAATGAGATTGTGCTGTGGCCTGCGTTACAATAGTGAGAGAGGGAGTCTGGAAGAGACAGGGAATGGGCTGAAGGGTTAGAGGAGGAGTTAGAAAGGGAAGGGAGGAAGAGGGAGAGTCAAGTCTGTACAGGAAATCTGTACCAAGTGTTCCTAAAGAGCTCGTGTTTTTCCTCCCCTGCACAAACAGCTTAATTTATTGCATGTCTGCTGGAGTCAACAGCCCTTTATAACCCCACAATAATTTCCCATATGTTCCATATATCACCACAGAGCCAGGGCAGAGGAGAGAGAGGGAGAGTGGAGAGAGGAGGAAAAAAAAAAAGACTGAGGCAGCAAATGTGTTCAAGATCCTACACACACACACACACACACACACACACACACACACACACACCAGATCTGGCCAATTGCAGCAGGGACGTACTGTCAGCACCCTCGTCTTTATCAGGCCCGCACTGGTGCGTGTGCACATGTATGTGTTATTCCCTGCACACCACCACACCTGTGGGTGGGCTATGAAATATTAAACACTCTTGTCCTGGTTGTTTACTTTCATCATTAAGGGAGAGTCCTTGATAATGGAAAGTTTCTCTCCTCTGGACGTGCGAGGAGCACCTCGTGAGGGTCCCGCAAAACCTCCACATCTCTGACAGAACCAGTTTGTTCAGGTAAAAACTCAAAGAAAGAAAGAAAGGAAGAAAAAAACCGATGTGATGTGTTGTTTTTTCTCTCCTTCTATTGCTTCGTGTTGTATTTTATTCACTGAAACACTCATTAAGCATTCATAAGCAAGCCATCATTTGATGAATAGTTTATAAGTCATCATAATATAGTTGTAAGCATTCCACGGGGCTTGTTAATGCACCATATATATATGTATATGTATATATACACACACTTCATTTATTAACCTCTACGATATATGATATCCTTACATTATCATGCATTATCTATCGTACATCACAGCACACTTAACTTTTGGCTGCTGCTTTTATGTGCACTATATACTCACAGTCACATTGTGCCATACATCTTAATTGACCTCTTATAAGCAGGGTGATGAAGTAAAGTGTTACAGATAAATCCACATGAAAGATTGCGAGACACACCAAAACATTACGACTGTATGTGATAAATGAATGAATGAATGATTCACATCTGTAAACACCACACTTGTTGTGAGTGTTCTATGGTTTGTGAGTTTGACGAATGACGATACAATTGCCTCTCTAATGACTTACAATTGTCAAAGTGTCATTTTATCGTGAAATCCTCTGAATACAAACTCCGGCTGAAATGAAGAAACAGGCAGCTCTCTTTTGGTCCAAGTGATGGGGTGGGATTCTGGTGGTGGGGGCCAGCTGAGGAGGGTGTTGGGTTGGTGGTGGGGTGGTGTCTGTCAGAGAGCTGATTGATCCTCAGCTGCAGGTGGCCTGGAGAACACTGCCGAGCATCCTGAAACCTGTTCTGACTACTAAGGAAACTGCATACAAAGGCAGCACACACACACACACACACACACACACACACACACACACAAACTTAACAGCACATATCGAGACATGACACGCTCCAGCGCTCGTCAGACAGATGTACCGAGTTGAGAAAATACTTTGGAGTATGAGACTTGTGTGATTCAATTGTTAATTGTGCCGCTTCTACAGCTACGGCTCTGATGTACTGTACATAAATAAAAAAAAAAGTAGTCGTATTTTGGCTCAAAAATGAAATATAAGTTGATCTGTGTGTTCGTCTGTAGTTAAAAATCTATTTAAGGGTCCGTTTTATTCATTATTATACCACTTAAGGGATATAAAATGTCTCATCACATCATGAACGATCAATCCCGGGGATTAAGTTTACCATTTAATTGACCTTGCTACAGCAACATCATCAATAAGACACCGTGGGTTTGTTGTGCACATTATACAAACTCATAAACAGACTGTACTGTATATATCTTTACATTACATGTCATTTAGCAGACGCTTTAATCCAAAGCGACTTACAATAAGTCCAAAAAAGCCATCCAATGCTTGCTAAGACACAAAGGGGACATATTTGTGACCATAGCTATAGGTTGATTCGTTAGCAAAAGACAGACAAAGACACGGACAAGACAAACATTTCACTGTAAAGTTCTTCGGCAGCTCTGCGGACATGCAGGTTTGTGTCAAATGGGAGAATGATTTCTGAGTGTTTGGTGTCTCTTAGGGTAGAAACTGTCTGGACACAGTTTGCACTCAATAGCAGATCAATATTTCTACAGTATCAACCCAGCCCTGTCAGAGCCCCACACACACACACACACACATACACACACACACACACACACACACACACAAACTCTCCAAAGCCCAAACAACACAAGATGAATTATTATTTGATGTTGCTCCGTTGGCAAATGACTGAATGATGCCTCAGGCTAAGGAAGATTTTGTAGGAAGAGAAAAATAAACTATATCACTGGTGCTTAATGACTTAATGCATTTACAGGTCTTGCAGTCAAGAACACAGATGTTGTTGCTGTATATTAATTATAGTTTATTGCCGTTAAGTCCTGATGTAATATATTACCTTGTTATTAGGCCTGTGCGCTCTGGGCCAAAGGGGCAAAGGGGAGTTTTACTGCCTTTCCAGAATCGAACAAACAGGCTTTATTTGCCCTTTCCTACTGACACGCAGGGAAACTATTGACCCTGACGTGCAGCAGTAAAGATCTGATATTTAAGCGGTGATGAATCCCGCATGTTAAAGCTGGGGCTACCAGTCTGGCTCATGGCTGCACACAGAAGTTGTTGGAATAGACGGGAAGGAGAAGTGGATACCACTATGTAGAACGTTGATGAAAGCCATACTCTTGATGAAGATCTGGGGGCTTCAAATGATTTGCATGCTGCTGCTGCTGTCACTCGCCAGATAAGAGGTTCCTCGTGTCATTTCTGTGTAGCATAGATTCCTCTAACATATAGCAAACAAAGACGGAGAGAGAGAGCGGGTAATCATGACGCTGATGATCAGAAGACAGGAGTGAAATGTCAAGGACTTCTTGTTATTACCAGGAAGACCTTCTCACAAGTCTTCCCGCTGAATGAGCTCTCGTGAATGGCTTGGACGCTCACCCGCTATCCTATGCAAACAAGTTGTCCAAGTACCACATTGTTTCAAAGGACCTTGTGACATGCAAAAAAAAGTGGGCAGTGTCTTGGACACACATGCTATCCCCGACTCTTTCACACGCAGGCTAAACGTTTAGCCACCCAGGCTAATTAACTGCTGTGAAAGGGCGTGCATGAAAGGACGGACGATTGTGAAGTCTCTCAGACCAACCCTTGGGTCCAGAGGTCAGCCTTCTCCAAGGCAGAAGTTGGGACGTCCTGGCCTTGGACCTCTGGACGCTAACCCTTAACCCCTGCTAGAGCATATCAAAGCTCCGGCAGCAGAGAATTGCACAGACATCCCCCAACAATAACAGGAGAACATCAAAGAGATGCTTGGAAAAAGACTAGAGAAAAAAAATAAAAGCAAGCCAATATCAAATTCCCTCTTATTCTGCCGATTTTCCAAAAGATGAATATAATTAATCTCTCCGAGTTGTCATGGGTCTAAAGGGCCCTTGCTGTGCTGCAGCCTCCTTGGGGCACTTGAGGAGAATTATGTGATTAAACAGACCTGTGAATTCTGGACACAGGCGGAGAGAAGAAAGCTTCAGTCCTCTTCATAATGCTCCTAATGAAGTGGCTGGTGGCTCCGTCATCCCTGGCTGGGCCTTGTGCAGCCTGTTCACAATCTGTCTAATGACAGAGAGGGGGCTGCCGAGCGCACCAGTGCTTCCCAATGAGCCACAAAGGAAGATCACAGGCTCCATTGTGGCCAGGCACAGGAGCTTAGCACTCATCAGGCCCAATAAACCTGTCTCTAGTCAGGGTAGGACACACCCCTCCGCCGCCAGCCAAGATCCCCGCACAGCCCCACTCCTTTAGTCACTCACTCTGTCATTATGACATCAGAGCGACATGGCCTTATCACCTGCTGAAATACAACTCACACTCTCGCTACTGTTTATATTTAAATGTTTAGTCTGGAATCACGAGGCCCTTTTTTCCCTCTTGGCGACTGCCGATTTGTGTACTTCAGTGCAGATAATGTATGGGTATGTATCTGCATACACTGGGTGTTAACTTGCCCGCCCTTTTGCCTCCATTTTAAACAGGGCTGCTCCTCTTGGCCTGTGCCGCCTCCCAGAGCTCCTGCCAAATGTATGCAAATGAGCACATCCACAATGGTACCCACAGCTGCACGCGGTCGGCCAAAGACAGAGGACAAGGCAGACGTCCCTTTCATCCGTAACCCCTGATCCCCTCTTGGTGACACGTAATGTTCACCCCAACACTGGTCCCCGCCAAAGAGCCATGTCGCCTCCCAACCCAAATACCCACTCCCTACAGCTTTTCTCTATACACACAGATGAGACTTTGGCCTGGCTCTTAGGAGTGTGGGACAGAGAGAGCGAGTCCACAATGTGCTCAGACATTCTGCATCGCGACTCGCATACCTCCACCCTGTCGATGGCCCTTGAACCTTTGTTAGGCCAAAGTGAAAAAGGAAATGTGGAGGGAAAAGTAAACAAGTTGTGCCTTTTTGGTCAGCCTTTCCTCTGTGGTCATTATTTGGGCTGAAATTATTGAGCGGACGAGGGGGGTGGAGGGAGGAGGTGGGCGGAGGGTTATCCAAAAAGAGTGGGGGTAAAAAAAAAGAAAAAAACTGATTGCTTTAATCTCAGTGCTTGCGGCAAACCCCTTTTCATAAAGCTCTTTGGCCGTGTGATTCAGACCCAGGCCCCAGTGTTCTGCGCCCCACTATTGTTCTCACATGAAAATCAATTCCCTTGAAGACTCTCCTTAATCCCATTTTTGGCGTCAACAATGGCCACTTGTGCACGGCCCTGATAGACTAAGAGCCGGGATGATGCGGCTGTCTGCTCTGATTCCAGCCCATTCAGGTAACAGCGGCCCGCTTCACTTTGTAGTGCCAAGTGCAGGACTCGACAGGAAGACGTTTGCGATCATAATTTCCTGCAGAGCAGAGGCCCAGGCGCCCTGCACACCCACAAGACTGTTAATTAGGGCAGACAACCACAGAGATTAGAGATCAGTCTGTAACAATGACTGTCCCTTTGAACGGGCCTCAGCCGCTGTGCCCACTGTGCACATATGGAGAGCATAGCGACGTGATCACGCTAATAACGATCATCTTAGCAATGGCACACACTCCACACTGGACCACATGTTCTGTAAATCTGCCACAGCTGCCTGCGTGTGCGCCAATGTGAGCGCGCGTAGTTATATACTGACGGTCAAATGTGTATTTGCAAAAGAAAGCTATAATTTCATTTCTTCTTTTCCTCTTCAAAATGTAGGAGTTATGATCAAACCGTCTTCTGACATGTCTGCCGAGACAGCCAAGATTGGCTTCCTGCATGACTATGTTCTGTATTCTTCCTCTCAGGTAGCAGCCTGTTTGTGTTTTAAAGACAAAAACAGTCATGTCTCTGCCTGACAGGTGCTGGTTTTTCGACAAGGTCTGATGTCCGCTGATCTTTTCATGGGATTCATACATCAAAACAGAGCAGTTTCCGTGATAGCTGGACTCCAGATACGAGCTTTGATGCAGCCTTCTTCTGTCTCTCTAAAGACCAACAGGAAAGGCAGCAGAGAGCAGCATCACGGCAACAATCCCCCTTAATTACAGTCAGCGCTATATTGAAAAATCCTGATGAGGCATACAAAGGCCTAAGTCTACAGAAGAGATTTCATTACTCGTTCCTCTCCTTACCTTTCCTGTGTTTGGCAAAGAAAAGGAACAAAGGCGGAACCCTACTGATAGAAAACTAGCAGAACAGTGAAACAACAGGACACAACTGATCGCTCATGCATGGCTGGGATTAGGATAAAAGTAGAAAGAGTATGGAGAAGAAAGCACACAACAAAAGAAACAGGGGAATGACAAACTTTTTTCTTTTTCTTTTGTGGTTAAAAAAAAAGATGGCCCTATGAAAAGATAGATAGATGGATAGATATAGAAAGAGAGAGAGAGAGCGATTACCAAACACAGACAGTCCTTTTCAGCTTCTGTGTGCCTCCACTCTTGCTTCTTTAAACCAGAGACACGAGAGATGAAACGGAGGTCTCTCATGACCGACAGGAGGCAAACACAGCAGATGAAAATGAATTGTGTATGGTGACATTAGTATTAATTCATTTGCTTAAAGGCGAGGCGCTTGTGTGCCAGGCCAGCCATCTTCAATGTGAATTTCAAAGAGCACAAGAATGGAACGTTGTGATTCCCATTGACCAACTGGCTTGTGAAAGTTGTTCATTACACACCAACTAACAAGACAGCAGCCTTTTCAGCCCCTGCCTCCACTAAGTGGAGATCACCCAACAATACTTAGAGTGCCTCCGCTGCCTTTGGCCTCAGTTCAAATTCTATTCTATTCTTTATTTATCTCCCGCCACCAAAAAAGGAGGGGAAGGCAAGTGATTAAAATCTCCGTCTTTGACTTCTCCTCATTTAAGGGGCTATTTGTGAATGTGGGGAGGTGATGGCTACGCCTCTATTGCGGCCGGCTCGTTTTAAGTGGAGCACATCTCATCCTCCCTCAGTTTGGGCCGAGGGTTAGCGTGGGTGGGTGGGGTTGAGGATGGGGCATAGTTAACTTGTCTGGAGGTGAAAGAGGTCAGGGCATGAGTGTGAAGTGGAGCGCAGGCGTCCTTGATAGGGTTTGGAGAATTTACAGCCTTTGTGGGGACAAAAGGGGCAAAGACTTAATTCTCAACGGAACACCTCAAAGTGTTCCATTCAGTGACAGGCTTGTGTCCAAAGTAATTAGGTTAAAACACTCTGCACCGTACACAGACTACACCACACACCAGTGGACACACTGGTTGTCCAGAAATGTTGTGTTATAAAGTGGCGACATGTGTAGATCTGATTTAAAGAGTAGAGTTAAAAGACACTGACTTCTTTGCCTTTACTATACAGAAAAATATATGTAATGACATTCCCATCCTTTGTAATAAGCTGGACATTTGCCTGAAAAATATGGGGAAAAGTCTCAATACTTTTATTTTTTACACCAGATAAAGGCATATTTCTTGTTTATTTGGTGTATTCATTAGCTTTAGTACTTTATTATTTAGTACTCATGCCACAGTGTCTTCACCGATTACAGTTAACACTTGGAAACAATGCCCAAAAGGCTGAAAACAACCGGAACCGTCCTTTAGTTTTGAACATGTCTCCTGTGAGCATTGACGGACGGGGAGTGAACCAGCAACAGCAGAGAATGAAACTCAGTTTGATGGATATTGTGTTCAGCACAACACCAGCGATTCCCTAGAGCACAGACTGTAGGAATCACAAAAATACAGTTCAGTACGAATGAGAGAGAGATGATTTTTGCTGAGAGCAAATGGCCGGTCGCATATGGACACACCGGCGAAAACTCACCACCGAGTACAGTAAATGCAGCAGCCTCACACTTAGAGACATATATGGCATGCATGGAATCATCTTGGTTTGATTTCGTGACACTTACATTTGTATGTTTTGTTGTTGTGTAAAAATCAAACCCATGAATGATGCAAAATCATCCTCACATGCAACAGTTTGTCGTCTTTGAAGACTGTCAGTCATACAGGTTCTGTTTGTAGAGGCAACTCCAAAATTTTTTTTAAAAAGTCCTCTTCATTATTTATGACCACAACGTCTTTTTTTTAAACTTTTAAATAAACTAAATTAAACTTTCAAAGGCTACAATTTAGAAAACTGTGTCAACAGAGCAATCAAAATGCTCTTGACACTCGGTCTACACAAGGGACATCACCGCGTGTTATTCATATGTTTGCTTAGGTGCTCCTTTCTCTATTCAGGAAGTTCACTCTATTATCCTGAAATATAAACCAAGCAGTGTCAGAAAACAATTGTGTCTGTCCTCGAGTGCAGGGGATTCATGGTGGACTTTTCTGTGCCACCCCCGATTCTCTCGCATCTTGTAGATGGCTCCTCTAATCACCATGACTGGCTGACCTTTAGGCCGGTCCCCCTTTGGGATTTATGGCTTTCACTGGCTTGACCCCTGACACCCCAACACTCCTATCGACACTCCCTTCGCGTGAATCCAGCCCCGGAGCTGGACAAGAGCCACTGCCGGGCCGATGTGTAGGCAGCCACTGCTACCTCAGCATGTCAAAATCTCTCTAGGTGGTACGATTCAGTTGGTGGTTCATTAACCCCCTCCTCCAACTACCCCCCACCCCCACCTCCATAAAGAAAGTTTCCCCTTTGGCCTGGAGCAAGGTAGACCTGCTTGAAGCTCGGCCTAATGACGTGTGCCATGGTAGAGGAGGCGAAATGCCACCACCACATGTGGGGATGATTACAGGAAGTGGTGCAGAGTTGCAGGGGACCTAAGGACTTTGGGGGGTGGTGGGCGGGTGTATGGGGGGGACTCAGTTGGGGCACGGAGGCAGTGAATTCCCAGAGGCCATTGTATGGGACAACTCAGCAAAAGCCCCATCCTGGCCAGGTCACGCAAATTTAGGACCCAATGAGTGTGATGGGGGGGGGTGCTCTAATCTTTAATTAAACAGCCTTCACATGTTTTGTCTCAGCAGATTTAATAAAAAAAAAAAAAGTTCATTCATTTGTCTCCTTTTAGAGTTTAGTATGTGCATGAGAGGGCGGAAGACTGGACTGTGTCAAGCCCAGCGTCTCGATTCAAATTATTATATAGAGTACAACACTGTGCCAGTCAGAATCACACAGTGGCTAAAGTAATATAGCATTTCCTCTTCAGGGGTCAGTTAATCACCCCTGAGCAAATGTGTGAACTGGAGCGTGAAGGCACCGTTTCTCAAACACTTCGTAATGAACCTTTTTTCCTCACGCCGCACTGACCAACACGGATTGTTTGCTCGCAGTCACGGAAAAGGCTGTTGTGAGGTGATGATAAAATTACAGTGTAACGGGTTCATGTGGCTCACATTAAAAAAACACACACACACATTTTCTCAGGTTTTAGTTCGTCATGCTAAGGTGAAGCTCTCTCTCTTCCACTGCGTCGGTCTGCGAGACTTAAGAGGTCACAAGTTATTATTTATTGCCTTGTTTGACTGTGGCTAATGAAATCCCCAGTGCCTTAATAGAGCAAGTTGGTAACCTCCTACCCAATGAAGTGGTCTTTTCTCTCTTTTCTCACAGACAAACAAAAACAAAACAACAAAGAGAGGCGGTACATAAAGGAGCTTTGGTCAGATGGGTCACATGCTGTCCATTGAGTCGCCGGTCCATCAAGACCATTCAGCAGACTCTATAAAACCGGCAGGCTGCTTAAATACCTGACAGTAAGAAAAGGAACAAAAACAAAGAGAAAGAGGGGTAACAACAGATAAAATAAATAAGACAGCCCCTGTGACTGATGTGTATGGATGGTGCCAGAGAGTCAGTGACAATTCAAGAAATGTGGCTGTGGCCACAAAAGGCGGCTGGAAAATACTGAAGGAGCTTGCTGGGCACATTTTTTAGGCCTTTCCCACTTGGACCCCCTTTTGAGTCTTTGTCTGTGATGTGCTCCATGAGAAAAGTCAATCACAGACACTTGGCTATACATTCTTGGGTTTTTTTTTATTTCCTTCCAGCAGTTAGTTCCCCAGTATTAGGCAAAAACCCACAGCGCTCTATGTTTACGTAAGTAATTAAAGATGGGGATCTCTATTAAGGCCATTCACCACATAATGGAGCGGGTGCATTGCCTGTCATACCCTGATTAAGATGTTACTCACATTTGTAGCCTGAAAATGTGGCCACATCAAATCAAATAGGGGTGGAGAAGAAAGACACACACACACACACACACACACACTGCCCAGTGATTAAAATCCATATTTATGCAACCACACTTTCTTTGCGAGGGAATTCAATGTGTTGATTAGCAGACTCCATTTGATCTGTGCGGAGAAAAGCGATGTCTGAACCTCGGGGGCCTGTGATCCGAGGATAATGCATTTGTAAAAACAGTTGACTGTATTGTAAATTACGACGAGAGGGATAAATGTTTGAAGATTAAAAATATCTGTAGAACAGCAACAAATACTCAAAGAAAAGTGAAGAGACTCAAGCAGACAAACGACAACAAAATGTCATCAGAATGAACTTTTGGGCCAGGTCTGTGCACACAAACAAGGACAAATAAATAATTCTAAACACAGAAGATATGTATAAAAAGGATACGTTAAGGTCCTTCACAGTACATGACCTGAAAGTACCTCTCGAACCTCACACAGCACGTCACGAGGACCGCGAGTCTTTTTAAGCGCAAACGTTTACATAAACGCTTCCACAATCTACTTCATTGTCTCCGTCCTCGTTTTGTTTTTGTCACAAAGAACAGGCTGAGCGCTAAGGTGCTGCTAAGACCTTTTCATTCCTCAATACCAGTCAAGTAATCCACCCCTCCAGAGGAAAGCAGGCTCCTCCACAACTACTGCTCTGAGCTCCACAGAGTGATAGTTGTGTGGCAAAGTTTACTCTTCATTTGAATGCAAAGTGTTTTTAATGTTCAAGACGACGGAAAAGTGCATAATTCCCCAGTGCTCTGTGTGTGTTTTTAGGCTGTGCTGAGAGAATATAGACTGTGTGTGTGAGAGGGGAAATCAGCAGGATCCATTTCAGCAACCTCAAGTTCATTCTGACTGTGGACAGTTTCATCCAAGCTAAGGTAGACTCAGCAAACCACAATACTTCATCGACAGTGGGACTGGGCTCCTAAATTAAACAGTGTAGTCCTGTGGTGTCTAATCTCTGTGTCAATTATGTGTAATGTCGTGATCAAAACCCTGGATTTCCACAATGCCACGTTTTCATCATTCAAGGAAAGAAAAAAAAGCATAGTTGCCACACATTGCTCAGAAAAGCATTTGTTTTGCATAAACAGTGCGAATAATTCCTCTAACCCATTGGCTCATTAAAATTTCAAATTCAGAACTCCACATGTGAAGCTACGAGGCGTCCACTGGACAGCGATGGTGCGCTTTCATCACAACATCTCGCACTAAGACTTAAAGAAGTCACGCCAACAACAGATTACACTTGAAAGTAAACAAACAAAAACACCTCAATCAAGCGAAGTTACGAACAAGACAGGAAACAGCGTGGGCAGACTTTCTGCGGCTGGTCTGCATCTACCTCCTCATGCGAGAGGCGGTCGTCTGCTAATATCGTCATTGCTAAATTGCAATGTAATTTTGTCACTGTGGCCGGTGTAAAAAAAAGAAATCAAATTAGATATCTGTTTATTCTCTGCATGAAATAGCCCATACAGGAGTAGTCATCTGTTATAATATTGTCAATGTTTGTCAGTAATGGAAGAGATATTATGTGATTTCTTGCGTGATGAGTTGTGGTGTCGGCTCCTTCCTTTGATCTTGTGCACTCACCAGGAAGAAGATTAAAAAGGTTCAGGAAATCGAAATAAATCTTGAATTGGTTTTTAGTGGGGATGCTTAAATTAAAAAGAAAAAAACCTCAGCAGCATGTGCCCATGGTGGTCATACCAACAGCTGTCTCATGCTCCTGTACCCTTGTATATTTATCACATTCTCATTTGAAATAGGACCACGTGTAACCTGCGAATCCACACTTTAAGGTGTTGCTGTTCCACGCACTCAGAGATCACAGTCTATAAAATAATAAGCAGGTCTTTGGTCATATTGCTGTGTGGACATAGGAAAGATGAGGGCTCCTTTTAGCACAGAGCTGAGGTCGGGGTGGGGGTGGCTATTTGAAGTCAGCACACAGAGCTGGGCTGGATTGGATAAATCTAGGGCTTCACAGAGGAGGTGCCCCTGGTACAGGAGGGAGAGTAGATTTTTTTTTTTTTTCCAGTGGCATTTTTCACCATACAAAAAAAAAAGAAAAAAAGATGGGCACTGGAGCGTGACTGGAACGTGATCATAGGCCAGCATCAGACCATAGAGCTCCCCAATAAGGTTTTGGGTTATAAACAGCATCTGTTTCAAATGGGGCTAAGACTAGAGGAGCGCTCACTCCCTCTTTCCCTCCGCCTGTACCACAGATCTGGCACAAACCATCACGTCTCCTCTCTTCTCTCCCTTTGCTTCACTCATCTCATCTCATCGCGCCTCTCTTCTCCCTCCTCTTTAGAGTTTTATACGCCTCCTGCTCATTATGGCCCAAAAAGAAAAGGATTTATTTAGTGAAGAAAAAAAACAAAAATGCTCGGCGGAGCAAAGGCGTACATACTGGTTTTTGTTTTGTGCCATACCTTTGACGTGTGGTGCTGTCTGCAGCACACTGAGCTGGTTTTAAGTGACAACCTACAGTTTTCTGAACTGGTTTCAGCGACATTGTCCTTATTATCCCCTTAAACACAAAGGGACCGGGACATTTTGTGCAAAAATTGCAAACATTATGTGGTCTGCAGAGCAAAATAGACCTCGCCTGTTCTTGGGTAAATAGACTGATATTACAGTATAAGCAGCTTTTCAATTGTTTTTAACTGCAATGAGTCTGCCAGCTGAGGCCGCCTCTCTTAAGAGGATTTGGAAAGAGGCTGCGTGTCACCCTCTGCTGGGTTAGATGTGCAATTGTGTTCAGTTCAGTGAGTCTAACTTGGAAGTACAACTTCAGCTCAATCATGTATGTTGGCTTTATTTATCAAAGTACGTGTCATGAAAAAGGAACAGGTCACGTATGAAAGAACAGCCGCATGTTTGGCCTCCACCCTGTGACAGACTGAAGACCAAAATCCTGCTTAAATATGCTTCCTCTGTGAACTGGTATCCTCAGTAGGCGCGTAGGTTTTTGGAAACTTGCCTTCTCAAACAACGGCTATTATGGGGTGGCATCTTTTTGCTGTTTGACACCAATGGACATCTGCTGCCAGGTCTTCATATACAATTGTCATTATTCAGGTTTACGGCGGGAAGAGACACCCCCAGCCAATCTTTTGGGGGTTTTTGATCCTCTCAATGGGATAAAATGGAATGATTTGTTCACTGCTGCCTCACCTCTTGCCCATGATAGTTCATCAATCTGCTTTGAATGTGATAAGGTGTCAGTTGTTTTTAAACTGATACACTGCAGAGAAGGTGGAGGTGTACCATGAACACTGACCTTGTCAGGACCAGCTGTCCTCATGGAGATATTGAGGAGAAGTCTAAGGCTATAGAAGTGAGGACATTTTGGCCGGTCCTCACTTCCTTAAAGGGCCTTTTGGGTGTTAAGACCTGGTTTTAGGATACAGTAAAGGTTAAGGTCAGGCATTTATTTGTGATGGTTAGGTAAGGCGAGGAAATGTGTTATGTCTAAAGGTTTTTAGTGTCTTTAAGCCCCTGGAGTGAAAGAGAGATACACTGAGTTTCTACAAAGACTCACTGCTTCGTCTCCTCATGTGACACAAACAAATGTGACGTGACACAAAGTTGCTACGTTGCTCTTCACATTTTCACAGTGTGACAGCTGAGCTGGGATAAGAAATTTGAAACAACACAGTGTGGTGGAGTGTGTGTGTGTGTGTGTTTGTGTGTGTGTGTACACCCCGCACTCGTTTTCTGACATCCATGTCAAAATAAACTCTTGCAAAAAAAACAAGCAGTTTCTTTCAAATCAAGCAAATAAGAAAAACATGCACACAAAATGGCCCAATCCAGGATTCAAAGGACACGTCTAGCAGAGTGTTTGGCACGAGGCGCAGGGGGAGGACTGGTTTACACGGTCACAGGACAGCAACTGGCAAACAGATGGTCACCTGGATTAATAGAGTCAATTAATTAATCCCATTATGTAATTAACAATGGAGCCGAGTGGGCCAGACTTGGCCTCCTAGGTTGTAAGCATCTGATTTATCACCTTGAAAAAGTAAAGCGGTGCGGGTTATTTATCAAACAGCATCACCGTGTGGAAAGCAACTGTTTGAAACATCTGCAGAGACCACATTTAACAAATGACACACCTAGTTTTGCTTGTTCAGAATGACAAAGCAACATTAAAGTCGGGTCTGACTTTTTCTTAAGGTATACATTGCTTGCTGGATTATTTGTTGCCCCCATAGAGTGAAGTGGTATAAACCACACTTTCCTCTTTGCTGTAGTTTTACCACTAGAGGGCGCTCCAGTGCCGCAGCACCATCTCTCGTACTGTACATTGAACAGATGAAAGGCGCAGAGTGGATCTGAGGTGAAAACGGTGTTTCGAGGCCACAGCTGGTGAAATGATGTATCACAGCGAGAAAGTGGAGCCATGAAAGACTGATGTCACTTTCTCCCCCCCCACCTCCCTCCCTCCCTCCCTCCCTCCGCCTCCCATCCCAGAGAGCTGTGCATACATTCATTACATCTGGATTCAGACAGAATTGAGTAATCCTCATTATGTGTCTTCCTGTGCTGTTGCAATTGCGTTGCAAGCCTGCCTGCCTGCCTGTCTGTGTCTCCACTCACATTACTGTATAATAAATGCCGTGTTTACTCATCCAGTCTGGAGTAGCGTTGCTGGAACAGTCTGTGTGAACGATTTCCTGTCGGGATCAATACAGTCGTCAGGGGCTGTCTCGTGTTTCAGCAGCTTCCTGAAGCAGAACGGCGTGCGTTTATCACTTGTAACGGTTCATCACTCTGTCACGTGTCCCCACAGTTTATCTCATGTCGTTGTGTTCATTTGTCTGAGAGGCCGAGATACAGGAATCGCAGCAAACCAATCAGATAGAGACTTTGACCAGACATTTCCCAGCAGGGGAGGCAGTCAGTGGGGGTGTATGTCCGGCTGACACACACACACACACACACATAAGGGAGCTTTTGTAATCTCAGCTACTCCTATTAATTACCACTGTGTAATCTCCCAGGGTTTTCTCACATCACAATCTTGCCCTGTGCCCATTTAATTTAAAACGAAGCAGGAAAGGCTAAGACACGGAGCAGTTAAGCCGAGCCCCCCACCACCACCGCCGTCTTTCCTCAACGTCCCACTGAAAGAGGATAGACATGTCTAAACTCTTAGTCTCACCAGTTTGCAAACTGTTGTGTCTGAATCTGACGTCCTGAGGTTGTTTTTGCCTTTAAACATGGAACCATTTGGGCTTTATGTGTGTGTGGAGCCTTCAGGCCTGTATGAGGCAGTGGAATAGCCCGGCCCTCAGTGTGGCTATAGTAGGGTGTGTCTCACTGCCCTATGCTGGATTACATTTGCTACATCAAAGAGTCTTACATTCCCTGTGTGTATCCCAGAGCAAAGCTTTCCAGTATGGAGTTTAGTTCTCACTGGGGAGCATGGGAAATAAGGTTAGCGTTATTCTTTGAATTCGAAAGGATGTCAGAGCAGTTTATTTTTTATTTGTTGTGTTTTTTCAGTTCTGTGTGTATTTCAGCAGATGGCAGCATTGCACATGAAATGCATTCACCAACAAGACAACCGAAAATCAGCAAACATGTCACTGAGGTCAGAATTAACTCCATCTGTCTCCTTGATGTATTTATACCGCACTGTGTTCCTGTTGTTATCAGACAACACGGAGCGATTCTTCTGTAGCCGCCAGATCATTTTACTGCTCACGTAACAACGACAGAACCTGAGAGAACCTGCTCTGACACGGGTCTCGTGGGACTGTCACAATGTCCCCTTATCGTCTCCCTGCAATAATGTCTTTCTCAGCAGTGACTGCAAACAGACGAGCTAATGGAAAATGTACAAATATAAAACGTTTTGGGTTTTTTTTTCCAGTTAATTAAGCGAGGTGCTTCGCTGCAGCGGAAACAACAGCAACAACATCTGCTGGCCTGAATTAGTCTGTTGCTCTCTTTTATAACTAAACAGCAAACATGTAGATTAGGTTTGCACCATCAGTGTGAAGCAATAAAGCCGTATCAATCAGTCAGACTTTATTTATATAACGTCTTTCATACAGAGCAGTGCAAATCAAAGTGCTAATTTCAAAATAATAGTGATGAATAAAGCTAATGAAAAAGGGTGTGCTCATAAAACTGTAGCCTATAAGAGCCTTCTTGCATCTTATCACACAGGCCCTGTTACTGACCCTTCAGTGTGAATGGTTCAGCCTAATAGGCTGGAACTCTACAGGGAATAGCATTCCACTCGTGAGGGCTAACCTCTGAGAGCACTAATACAGGCTGTGGTTGACTGCGTGCGGACGCCTAATGTGCCTCGAAAGGAAATGGGAGGGTTTTTTCAAGCAAAACGCTCAAATGAGAGGATGATAATGTGATGTGGCTGAGGACGTGGAGGAGGCAGAGACAGGGAGGAACTGGCGCACAGAGCCACAAGGAGGTGGTGTGGAGCTATTAAGAGGAAACATGACCCCCAGGGCATTTTCCCCACTGCAGAGCCCAGTGTAGAGTGAGATTAGCTCAAGCACATGGGGCATTAACACTAGACCAGAGTACACCACAGGATGAGATATCACAAGGTGAGTGAAGATAGTCTGATTAAAGATTTACTTATACCCATGATATGAGTATATATATATATGTATATATATATACATATATATGTATATATATATGTATATATGTATATATATATATATATATATACATATATATATATATATATATATACACATATATATATGAATTTTGTTGTCATTTCTCAGTCACGACAGAAAAAAAAAAGACCTAGTTTGATGAAATCAGCAAACAACGTGGGGTCATGGGAATCGTTGCGTTGTCTCATTTGGTTTCCCAGTGTGTTCGCTCTTAATGAGGAAAGTCTCAGCAGCAGAATTTGCAATAAATGCAACAAATGGCAAAAAAACACACTCATTAAAAAAAAAAAAGAAGAAAAGCCAAAAGAAAAGACAAAAGAGGTTTACTAGTATTCCTGAATATTTCCTTCCTCACTGAAGCTGATTTCTATAGATTTACTGTCGGGGACATTTGTACCATCGTGGGTACGACAACACAACAAAATAGACAACAGAAGGTATTTGAATGCAGAAATTGAACTTGACCCAGCATCTGTAGACGTACCTGCAAACACATGCCATTTAAAGTTAAGGTATCTGTGTCCACTGTGTCTTTTGCCCCATGGAAAACAATGAACATCAAACACAGCGCCATCTACAGTCAAGCAGAATTGAACTGAAAAATACTTTGCACTCTCCCTCTCTTCCCGATCATTTGAACACCCTCAAACTTTGAGCTTTATAAAAGATTAAAGCGATTGATCACTCCCTATAATGCACCTTTCCCTACTTGCACTTCTAACTTCAGCGCGATCCCTGATTGATCCAGAAAACCCCCACTGTAATTTAGAGGGTGGAGATTTCTCTCTCCATCTCAAAGAGGCTTTCAGGTTTCTAAAAGAGTTCCATATCCACATCCAACACTGTCAGCCTCCACAGACGTGCCATGCTAGGATTACATAATCAGGATGTGAGTATGAGCGAGAAGACAGGAAGGCGCAGACACACTGTACTGAAGATAATTATCCAGAACTCCTCCCCAGCACTGCAACAGCCTCTGATAATTCTGAACAATAGATCAGAGGCACCAACGTCAAATTCACATTGCGGCGTGTTTGAAAGGTGAACAGATGAACCTCGTTTGAGGCCGACATTCATTCTAAAATAGTCTCTGACAGTGTCAGATGGCACCTCCGTGGCGTTCGTTATTACTTTTTCAATAACGGCTAATCTAATGGTGATCACTCTGCACTTTGCAGTTAATAATGAACGGACAGAGCATTCAAATTACAGCACAGTGAATATAATTGATCTCAGAAGACCTTGGGGTCAGTCAAAATCCACGTACTTACCTTCATGATCTGCACATAATTTTATCAAGCTCAGGCGTGTCCATATAAAAACCCTCCGAAATCAGGAAGCATCATTGATTTCCTGGCCTTGATTTTCTCATTTCTTTGAGGAGCAATGGTGCATTTCTGTTTACTCTCTATTGACCGATGACAATGAATTTCCCATCGAGTTCAGCCACCTGCCGTTTGGCTTCAGGTAAAATAAATGAGCTTTTTGATGCTGTTGTGGCAGAGGATTCCTCTTTGCTAGTTGATGAAATGCCAAAGGTTTTCCACTGTGTGAAAAAAATATGAACACAAGCAACTTAAGCTAAATTCTCTCTGTGCTCTAGGGCTGGAAAAAAAAAAAAAATCAACTTCATGTCCTGAGACTTTTTCACGGGACATTTGCTCCTGCTGGAGCCATGTTTATTAGCCTTTCAGTGTCTGACCGTGATGTTGCGTCCTCCTGGGAGTGGTGAGGATGGGGCTAAGTGCAGTCAAAGGTCACGCTTGGGTTAAGGCCCCCGGGTGACATGGCTGAGCTTGTAAATCACAGGACGGAAGCAGTGGGACAGAGAGCAACTGAATACCAGTCTGTGTTGAAGGAAGTCAAGCATTTTATGCCCCCTCTGTTAACTGTAAAACTCTGCGAACAAAGGTTTACCGGTGCTACATCAGCTTTGTGGGCCATATGGAGGCGGGGGGAGGTGGGGGGGGGAGTGACTGCCCTCTGATGTGTCACTAAGGTGCAGACAACTCTGACACAGACCCCAGGTACATCCCCTATGGAGCTGTGCAGCAGAGCCATTCATTTTCAGCCATAAAGCTGTAACTACAGTCGTTTGGTGGCTTACTTTTAAAACTTGACAAGAAGGTGAGTAAATCAAATTTTTTTAAGTTTGAACATGCACATTTTCAAAGGATTTTGCACACACAGCTATATATATATATGTATGTGCAGATTAGAAATCAAAGGTGATCATGTGTGTACAGTATTTGCAGCAGCACAGGATGTTTGTATAAAGCTGCCTCTGCCGACACAGTCACCTGTAACCACTGGCAACCTTGTTCTAAATTAGATTCCTACTACAGCATTCAGCAATAACACATTTTGCTCATTAGAGTAGAGCGCCGTAATGTTTTTTTTGCACTTAGTAAATGTACTCGCCTCCTTTTCCATGTACCCCCACTCCCCCACTCCACCACCCCCAAAAAAACATGAAAAGAAAAACAACATATACACTGTAAAATGTTTCCCCTTGTTGCATCACTCATATGGTTCACGACAGAAAAACAGAGAGAGACAGCGCTTCCACCGTTTGTCACAGAACGTCAGACGTATAATTTAGAGGTTTAGCACGCCGCGGAGGAGAAGAACAAAAGGTTTCGGAACATCCTAATGATGTCATGTCGTTCTGTCTCATGAGCTGGTTCCATTTACAGAGGCCAGAGGTTCAATCTTCCAAATCACCACAGACAAAGTGCTGTAAACTGTCAGAAGGACACTTAAATAACGTCTCCGTCCGCGTCTTGATGTCTGACCACACCCAAGCCCGTCCTCCTTGTGTCTTCCCATCCTCTCTCTCTCTCTCTCTCTCGGTGTCTGTGACTGTGGCTCCTCAGCTCCAGTGCATGTTGTCCTGGGTGACATGAATTAATGATAACAGCAGAGACATCACAGGACAGGATCATCCATTACATAAGCCAGGAAGGTCTGCTGCAGATCGGTACACTTTTTGACACTTAGTGCACCCTCCCCACCGCTGACCCTTTTATCCTGCTTTGTCATCTGCTTTGCCGTCAACACTGCACGTGACGCAGGTACAGCCACATGGTGAGTGTCACAAATACATTTTCAGTCAAACGGTTAATGTTCAGTGAATATTCCTCTGCAGCACAAATGAAAGAGGCATGCTGAAACCCAGAGACGTATTTCATCTGTTCTTTAATGGCTTGGGTTTATGCACAGCTTTTCCTGCAGCACTTGAAGTTACAAGACAGTGGTTTTAAGTGCAGTTGCAAAATTTGAACAAGCGAGTTTGGGATGCAGCGGACAGAAAAGTGCGACAGAAGATTACAATCAATATTTCATCTCCATCGCAGAAAGAGTGCCATGAATGAGATTGGCGTCTGAAATAGTCAAAACTTGAAATTAAAGTTTGAAGTTGCCAAGAGTCTCTTCTTCTCTTCTGTTTTATTTGTTGTATTTGTTCCGTACTTCAGTTTCAGACACAAACACAAACTTAATGCAAACGTTGACCTGAAACGTGGCTGTCATTGCGTACATGATCTGGGAATAATAAGTTGAACCAGGCGAGGTTAGGCTATTCTGTTGTTACAGAGAGGGAAATTCAATTTTGGTGCCAATTAAAGGGTGGAACTCTGCAAGTCATCTCTCCAGTGTCATTAGGCAGCATAAGGCTGTTACGTGTGATCATTAATAGAATTTTTCTTTCTATCTCAATACCCTAGGGAACCCTGGATACCATGGGTGCTCCCTGCACCTGGATGCACCTCATTATGTAAACTCTGCAACAAACACAGACAACTGAGCTTAGAAAGCCTTTCAAAACACCAGGTATTATGGTATACATTCTTATAATATTCTTTTTTTTATTATTATTTCTTTTCCTGCTCAGTGTATTTTAATGGCAGCCTATGCTGAGAGGTATTTAGGCTGATGGTTCAAATGAAGGCAGTTAGTTACGCACCACTAGGACTGTTCTATTCATGCCACTTGTGTGTTCTGCACAACAACCCTAATAAAATATTGAACTCCCTGCAGAACAATAGACCAACACGTTGCCTTCGCTGCAAGCTGGAGAACATTGACACGGAACAAAATCAGTCCACTCCTATAAATACTGTTAAAACGACACAAAAATATTCTCCACTCTTTAGAATTGTATTATTAATTCACAGACAGACAGATCAGGTTGGAGCTTGTGCCGTTTGTTTCCTCCAAGAAAAGAGGGCCAGTTTATGTTTAATTCAGTACTAAAATGTTTTAGGTGATATTGGATGAGAGGGAACATTCAACATTTCATATTGTACGTGTCCAAATATAGTTCACAAATAATTGAGAAAGCAGCGTTGCATCTACAGTGATGTTCCAACTTTTTATATAACGTATGATCAGGAATGTTTTTTTTCTTTTTCTTTCTTTCTACTGCTTGAAGTGTTTTTTTTTTATGTACAACAACAAAGTCAATTTTACACCTTCTTCTTCCTGCTCTTCCTGGCTTCTGTCTTTGTGGACTGTTGAGTCTTTCTGTGTTTCTTGCTTTATCTCTCCCAGTCTTGGCCCTTCTCCTCCTCCTCCTTATCCAGCTACACAGTAAAAGACTGCCATTAAAGCTGTGGAAAAGCTGTGATAGGCCATTAACAATGGATTAGCCATAACAATTCAATTTCCTCCTCTCTCTCTCTCCCCTCGTGTGTAGTTATCGCAGAGTCAAATGCTCCAAACCTCTAATCATAGGCTCTGCAGGATAAAGGGATGGGCTGAAACAAGTAAATTTGATTTATACGATGTAAATATGTGTACCAGGTTACCGTGCAATACTCTACAAGACTTGTAGGGTGCACACACACACACACACACACACATTACTGCCACAAAATGATTTTAATCACTACTGACCATTCCCAAGTTTTCACGGCTGTTAAAAAGTAGGAAAGCATGAAGGAACTCTGTGACTGTAATGGAGGTGTCATAAATAGTTCATAGCATTTTTCCTGCAGGCAGCAGCACCTTGCAGCCTCCAAACTGCTGCTTGGCGGCTTTACAGTGGGAACATCTCCAGAATTACATAACCCCCACCCCTCCAACACACACACACACAACTTGTTAAAAGCACACAATCATGTGTGTGTGTATATGTTTGTGTGACAGTGAAGGTCTTCTTCAGGTCTCCATCCATCCACCCATCAACTGCTAATTTGTGTCTTGCATCTGAAAATAACCGCCCTCTCAAACATGTATGCCGCACACAGTGTGGAGTCTGATAGTTGTGCGCACAAATTCCTGTTCCCCGCATCACCAACAACCACACAATACGTCACATTTGTGGCACCATGTTCTTTATTTATCCTCCACAGAAACACTATCGCAACCAATTTGAGAAAATTATGCTTCCCCTTTATTTGGCCGTGTTTCTATGGTACAGGTCATGCATGCACACTACTGGTGCAGGTTAACCCGTTAACACCTAAGCCTCAAAATGTCCGTCTGGATTTGTCCTGTGAGTAAGTGCTTTTGTCCATTTTTTCCCAGAATAACTTTCAATATCTGGCATTTATTTACAACTGACTGTATGTTAAAATGGTGTATTACAGCGATTTAAAATAAAGAAAAACAAAGTACACCATATTGTGAGTGTTAGATTTGAAATTTGAAAAGTATAACCACATATTTAAAAAAACATTTTGTTTGAGTTTTTGTCTCAGTGTCCAAAAGGAGGCCCAAGAAATGGAAACTATACATACAGGCGTTTTCTCCAACTCTCTCCTCGCCGGCTTCCTGCAACAGTGTGAGTGAAATTACCGTAATAGCAATAGCATGCCGGTTTTGACCTGCAACTTCTCAGCTTTTGGAAACTGTCGGAATTTTTCCAACAACACAAGCCGTTGCGTAATTACGGTACTGTAACGTGCGCTTGTGCAGACTACATGTTAAAGGGTTAAAGACAACTACACTCATGCATGCAAAAATCTACATGGAGTCTCACTCATATCACAAGGCCACGTATTGGATTTAAATCTGATCCAAGCCCACATACTGAAATGACACAAATCTGATCTGAAAATCAAAACTGACAATCAGATTTCTGTGTCCACACAGCGCCGCAAAAAACAACAACAACAAACAATCGGATATGAGTCACTTCAGTCTGGTAATCAGAACACAGGCTGAAGTGCCCACTACAGTGTAAATTCCATCTCTCTCTCTCTCTCTCTCTTTCCAGGCCACGATGCTACAAAAGCCGACCACAGCCTGCAAATGACGCTCGGTGCTCAAAAGGAGGCTGAGCAGGAACACGCCACCTCGTGAACATGTAAACTTTAATCACCTGTCTAAACATTTCCACGAAACGACTCCTTACTCAGACATCAATGGAGGAGTGAGGTGCCTTTGAATGTTTGCCCATATGTCTACTGTAGAGCTGAATCACAGCTGAGTGTGAGGGAAGTTAATTGAAAAGAGGTTGTTGGGCAATTAACTAAATTACCTCTACCCCATGACTCACTGTTTCCCAAACCCCGTATTGTAGCTCCAGACACTGACTGGTCGTATGCAGGAGAGAGAACAGAAATATGAAAAGAGTTCAATAAGGTAAATTACACTTTGTACCTTCGCTGTACCTGCGCTGACAGTCAGAGCTTGAAATGCCTGCAGCGAGGATTCTATGCGGATTGTCAATTTTGCAACAGGGAGAGGATTAAAAAAAGGAAGCAGCTTGAGAATCTCTATAAGATGTTCTTGTTTGTGTCTGCAGATCCTCAGACTGTTGGTTTCACGTAAGCAGGTGGCAGAAAACCAGAGGTACACAGTTGATAGATTGCTAGATACCCACAATTCAACCTCCTGATTAGAACAGTACAAGATTACACATTTGAATGTAAACACTTGTATACTTTCCACAGCCTTGCCGAGGTCTTGGCACAACAAATGTCTTCCTGTGAGTATGATCAGCATCATTTGTCTCAAGAGCCAGCGACAGCAAAACATTTTACACAGCGGCGTATGATAAAAACAAACCAAACAAAACAAAACAAAAATCAATGACTGCATCAGTTGTTAAGATTTCAAAGAGTGGTAGCCGTCACATTCAGTTAGAGAGGGCAGAAATGGAAGATGCTCCTGTCTGACAAATGAATGAAAAAATAAGTGGGAAAAAAAAGAAAGAAAAATAATTGCCTATTTTCATGTCGGCATTTCCCACTGAAATGCTCCCATCATTGATTTCCACATTAAGCAGACCTTTACACTAATGTTGTTCCCAGACACTGCTCGGAGAGCTTATTGATTGTGGTGGACAGCCAGACACCGCAGATGTATCCTTAATCATCAAGAGCAAAATTAAACATGTCCTTATGATAGCTGGGAATCTAATTATAGTTAGAGTTTGGAGGGAGTATGAGATGAGAGTGTGGAGAGCCAGGTGAGACGGATGCAGATGGACCCTCTGGGCTCACAATTCAAGATAATGAGTTGGGGTGAATCACTTGAGGGCGCAAAACCACCAATTTGAGTGTAAAGGTGTGGTTGGTCGCGCATGGTTTGAATCATCTAAAGTTCTACTTTTTACAATGGTAGAACTTATTGGATTTCTATTTTTTTATTTCATCCCTGAAAATCCAGCCCCACGTCTCTGGTGATGTCACAAAACAACACATAAACATACAATGACAACACTGTGGAAAATGGCTGACGGCGGATCATGTGGTATCTTGCAGTGAATCTCTCCATGCTGCTATTTCCTCCATGGTTGATTTGCTGATTACTGGATTCATCCGTTTGCCTTTCGGAGAGGCTTACTGCGAGCACTTGCTTTGCTTGCTTATCTACGGGCAGTGTGACAGGTGTAGCTTCATTTCAAGAGCTGTGCGTGCGTGATTTCATCCACATCACTAGGCTTCTGTTTCCTTTCAGGAACTATGAAGGGAGATGTCACATCACATGTATTGGTTAAATGACCTGGCGGCCCTCCATATACCTTGGACACAACCCACATGATTTGGTTATGCTCCTGCGATGTAGACAAGCATGTTCCACAGACAGCTTTATTCACTTAACACTGTCTGTCATCCTTCACATCAAAGCATCACCATCAAGGATTATTGCATTGGTTTCAAAGGTGCCTCTGTTTACTACACCCCGCGATATTAACACGGTATATCTCATATGCTTAGTACTTTAGAATCACAGCACAGTGTTTTCTGTAAACATGGGGTATACGTGAATTAAGAAAGATGAACTACTCTTAGCAGAAAAAAAACTCCAAAATGAACATGAAAAACATGTCCTGTAATGTGTAAAATGCACAAAAACACACTATTCTCAGAATCCAGTACATTAAGACTGAAAAATAAAATGTGAGGAGTCCACTGCAGTCTCCATGACAGCGAGATCCGAAAGTGGGCGTCCAAACTATTCACCAGGGATTGGCCTCCACAGTGTGACCCTGATCAGTGCAATCAGAGGAACTAAGCTGCTCGCCTCCGTTGGCCTGGACCTGGAGCCAGGCTCTGAGAAGCCCCCCCTCCTCTGCTCCAGGCTACAGCCTTCTCAACGGCATATGAAGACACAGGAACACAGTGGACACACACACATTGCAGCTTCTTGCTTGGAGTTTGGTGTGAAATACAGTGAGCAAACTGTGTGGGACTGGCTTTGTGTATACTGTACTTAGCTTTGTGTGTAGTTAAAACTGTTTGATGTACACAATATATATGTGTCTATATCATACAAAGAGAGGCCTGCAGATGGGTTTAACATTCATGTTTACATTAAATTATTATAGGTTTCTATCCAGCCACTGGCCTCTTTATTAGGTACACCTGTTCACCTGTTTGTTTTGTTCATACAAATATTGTATCTAATCAGTCAATAATATGTCAGCAACACGATGCATGTTGGCATGGACATGGTATTGATGATCTGCTCAAGTTCAAACAACAGAAAACAACTTCTGACCCACTTGGATTTCCATGGACAAAACAGCTCCTGGACAATGCCTTGTAAATGCCTGAGGTCAGAGGAGAATGGGCAGACTGGTTCAAGTTGATAGACCACACATTACAACCAAGGTAGACAGAGGACCCTCTCTCGAAGCAGGTGGGCTGCAGCAGCAGAGGACGACACTGGACACTTAATTAGACGTATCTAAAGAAGTGAATTAGAATTTGTTTTCCGATGCACATGCACGAATTAGTCATTGTGAATTTGCACTCACAAGTAGTGACCACTCACAAACTGGACGCAGGAACAGTGGGCAGCACTTACCTGCACCTCGGGGGCAATGGGCATTGGGTACCTTGCTCAGGGGGCACCCCAGCCCTTGACCTGTTTCGGGATCTGTGCCGGCGACCCTCCTTTTACAGCCAATTCCTGGTGTGGCTGGTGATTGTATGACCATGACGGGTTTGCTGATGCCACTGAGTGTACGTTTACTTTCAAACGTCTACTATGTCTTGATCAGGAAAAGTGATGGAGGCATGCCCAATGGATTGTTAGCGAGTGGGGTTGTTCCACTGAATTGGGTGATCGACAGGGGTGCATTTCAACCCCCCGTCGAGGCGCAGTAGGAGGGTATGTAAAGGTGACGTTCTGGGTCTCAGTGCCCACAATACAGACCTCCCGGGGAGGGTAATCACCATGAGGCCAGCAGCAGTCAGCACAGCAGTGGCCCCTCGTCACAAAGACACTCCTCTCCAGAGACACTGGCTGCGCCTTTGTGCTCTCATACACTCTGAGTGTGCCCACTCCAGGGGGGCTTGAGAGGCACCACAGGGTGCCCATTAAACCCTTAGGAGTGGAGGACAGCCCTGACAACCTGATAAACAAGTACACAAACATACAAAGACACACATGTACACACACTCAAGCACTCAAAGCCTACACAAAACCTACCTGTACAGTATGTACACAAACGCTGTGAGATGACAAAACAGGAGTATTGTTTACCTGACATCGGCGTTTGCCATTTTTTTTTAATCATTGACTCCCTGACTGCTCACTCACTCACTCACTCGCTCACTCACTCACCATGCCTTTTCAATGTTTATTGAATAGTTCCCCCACTAACTGCCTCTGTTCTTCTTCATTATCTGTGGTCACTGACACATAATTATGGTAAACACAGATTGGATGTTGTTTTGCATGAATATGTTTAATATTTAATCAGCGTGATAATGTTACATCATGAACCCATTACCTAAATAAGCAATTAACTGCTGAATTTTATATATAAATAAAAAAAAAGATGGTGCATATTAGTTTGGGGCAGGGCCAGCTCACTCACTTATCATCATTACTGACAATTAGGCCTGTAGAGTAACAGAATAAGATACACTTCCCTAAGCTGCAGTCGATAA
The DNA here is from genome assembly GCF_019176455.1 of Solea senegalensis. Classification (NCBI taxonomy): domain Eukaryota; kingdom Metazoa; phylum Chordata; class Actinopteri; order Pleuronectiformes; family Soleidae; genus Solea; species Solea senegalensis. The sequence goes on from NC_058032.1 coordinate 6,659,461, forward strand.
TCAGGTGGTTTAAGTGCTTAAAGTTCTAGTGTGTAAGAATTAGGGACATCTAATGGTGAGAGTGAGGACTGCAAATGCACACAGTCAAACATACGGCCCGTGGGCCAGAACCAGGCCACCCGAGGGTTCTGATCCGGCCCACAGTACAAATTTGTGACTCTAATCATAATGTGAAGTATATTATATTTTTCAGTTCCAGATACCTGTCACTAAAAGTTTTGTGCCTTTGTAGGTCCACTGTGATCTGTAAGTTGTTATATGTGTAAATGGTAAACTTAGGCATAATATTGTTGAAATTGCACTCATATTTCTCAAGGAATTGCCGGTTGTTGGTCATATGTTTCGTAAAAAGATGCTACATTATATGTAAAATATGTATATGTAAAACAGACTTTTTGGAGATATTCTTGTTTATATGTTATTATGCTTATTATTTTACTAAATTTAGTTTGACACCCCAGTTCTAAGCCCACGGTATCCAAACTATTATATTTTATTTAAATACACTTAAAGGAACAAATACTTATGGGTGATATATTTAATAATTGTCAAAAATATTAAATGTTACACACTGAAGGTTGGTATATTGTTTTTTTGTTAAATGAAATCAGCTGGGCAATTTTCAGTGGGAGGGAAATACATTGTTTTTTTTGTCCAACATGGAGCAGTGGAGCAACAACAACAAGGAACAAATGAAAGAAAAAAGAAAAAATATAAAAACAAAAATGAAAGCAGAAGCAAAAAAAAAAATAGGTTCCATCTACATCAATTATGCAGGAAAGGGAAAAAAACAAACCACATTAAAAAAAAAAAACATTTAAAAGTTTTATATTTTGGCAAAACTCTCGTTAACAACAACAGTCTCCTGTAAACCTCATAGAAAAGGCCGGCGAACACTTCCGGTTGCCCTATTTGAATATCCGCGGCAATTAAGACGCAGTTAGTGCACGTCGTCCCTCTTGAAAACGGATGTTTTAACGTTGTTTAATGTGTTACAGCTCGTCGGAGGCGGTAGCTAACAGGCAACGATAGTTTTAAAACTCAAACGACCGGATGTTAAAGTTGTTACGGTTACTTTTCTGTGGCTGTGTGTGACGAGAGTTTGACAAACAGAAGTGTTTGTGCGCGCTAGCAGTGGAGGTAACAACCTCTCAGCAGCTGGACTTTACCTTCTACACCTGTGAGCTGAGGTCACTATAACCACAGGTCAGCTGATGGAACACGGACCTAAACATTCTGTGGACCTGCTACGAGTAAGTGCAAGAGTTTTTAAAAGTGTTTCCTGTTGTGTTTTGTTGGCCGCAGTGCCAGGTCATTTAGCTGCAGCGTTCAGCTTGTTGTTGTTAGCTGAGTCTGTGTCAAAGCACAGCCTGTTGTTGTTTTCATGAGTGCTATGTTTTCATGATGCTCTGTGTCTCTCATGTTTGAAATGGATTAGTTGGATTATATAAGGTTTGTGGCATCAGTGTTTATTTTTCACTCACAAGCAAACGTCTCTGGTATGATGTGTAGATAATTTAAAAAGTGTGCAGAGTGGTCATCTGCTGTTATTGTCCATCTGATTTAAATGGTTTTGCTTTTTTCTGCAAGACTTGGTCATTACCAGTAGTTATTGGAGTCACTGTTGTCTTTCTGTCGTCTACAACCAGTCTGACAAATTTATTCTCTCACCTCTGGCATCAACAAGGTATTTTCACCCAGAGAGCCGCTGCTCACTGGATATTCTCTCATTTTCTGACCATTCTTTTTAAACCCCAGAGATGGCTGTGCTTAAAAAATCCCTAAAGTTCAGCAGCCTTGGAAAAACTCAGACCAGGCCTTCTGGCACTAGCAGCATTTGGAGTTACTTAAATCACCTTAATTCTTCATTCTGATGCGGGTCAAACTTCAGCAGGTCCACTTGACCGTCTTCATGCCTACATGCATTGAGTTACTGCCATGTGATTACATATTTGTGTCAACATGCAGTTGAACTGGTGTACCTAATAAAGTGGCTGGTGAATGTATTTATCGTTAGTTCCCCGGGAAAATGCTGTAGTAGAATGTTTTGAAGCACACTGTGGCAGTTTGTGTTGCGTTTCGACTAAACTCTTTTTACTTGATTATCTTAACAAGTCTAGAACATCTTCTATTCCACAGTGTTCCTTGCCCTTCTGTCTTCAGAGTTTGCGAGGCCTGTCAAAAAATAAAAGTACACACAACCAAAGGCATGAAAGGTTGAGAGGCTGTGACTGTAATTAAAATTTTATGGTTTTAAGTTTCAGAAAACCTTCAGTGTCACTCACTCGCGCTGTCGGGCTGCATTTTCAAGCACACACTCATAAATAACTTTTCGTCTCTATTTTCCTTTTGATTCAACAAAATATCTTGCGTGAGGTGATTCACAGAGGTAAATAATATATATATATATCTATATGTATATAGATATATATATATAGATATATATACATAATAGTGAATTATGCACATGTTTAAACTGGCTAAAAATGTTGTAGTTGATGGTGAAAGTAAATCCTGGTTTCTTGGAAAGGCAAACGACAAGGAATTTTTTTCCCAGTTTTTAGTAAATGCTGTGTACTGATTTGCACCTTGAAGTAGTTTTGAAAAGTTGAGGTCATCTTGCAAAAAGTTTTTATAGCAGTGTGTGCCTCTGCTGAGGTCATCAATTATTTAAGATGCTGCAAGGGTTTAATGCTGAGGTGGAACATCGGCCAGCAATTAAGAGCAACAGCTAGTGGCTATTAATTGCAGCAGTATTAAGTTCCTCAACTCCTTTTCTCCTTTTGCCACAAGTTAAAGTACACATAACATGTATAGTAAAAAATACTGTGCAAAATGTTTAATGTAGTAAAATAGTAGTGTACTTTGTTTATGTATATATTACTATGCACACATTTTTATTTCTTAATTTATATTAATATTGTGTATTTGTTTGTTTTTTATGTCTCTGTTTCTTGTTAGATAGGAATCTATCTATATGATGCTCATGCTCACAATGATGACAGGTCAAATCAAATGTGGGCCAGTCCAGTGTTGTGCTTTTAGTCATCAGTTGACCAGTGAACATCTGTCTGTGTGCGCATAAGTGATGAATGTGTTCTGCCACATTTAAAACATCAGGCTGGTTGCCACTGCCTAAGTAGGTCAATACCTTATTTCATATGATTTTTTCCCCCCACATTCTATAGGTATGTGTGGGAAATTCAGCTACTCCAATTAACTTAAATACTCTTTTGTATTACACACTGAAAAGACGAAACCAAAGCTAGTATCGAATCGTTAAAATCCCTCTGGAAGGCGTATATATTAAATGCAATCATAAAAATAGTACATCATTCTTCTGAATATGTTATTTTTGAATAGATAAGACAACAAAGACAGTGCTCTGGTAATTGCATACCTGTAATAAAAAACACAAATACTGAGTATTTATTCTATCAGATGGTATTTTTTTCCGCGGGCAGTTACAGAGCATGATTTATAGCTGTGTAGGAAATGCATCACACTCCTATAGAAATGATGAATTGCATGCAATATTCTTGTCAGTGAAGGAATACACATGGGAGTGAGTTCAGACATCGGTGTCATAGTGCCCTACATGTGTTCGGTACAAGTCGATAAGTAAATTAATTGACCAACTCTTGACAACATGCAAAGCCACTCACTGCGCCACCCACTGGCAACAGGAAGTACGGTTTGACATGCATAGTTTCATTTACGTAAAGCTTTCGGGTAGGGTTCACTAAATAATAAATAAATGATTGGTGGCCTCTCTCTGGGGTCATGCATTGCGCTTGCTCCACGTCAGGCATTGGTGGGGGGGGGTGTAAGGGCCAGTTTTTGTGTTATTTCTCCAGACCTCACATGCTGTGCAGTTAAGATTTATACCAAATTTTCAGACAACAATTATCTACACCTATCAGTATATGAATAGGGTTTAACTGACAAGGTAAAATGTGTCTTAAAAGCCAGTGGCGGACCCCGCCTTGAATTAAAATACACTACCTTTGCAACCCTATAAGGTCTTTGGGACTTGTTCATTGTTAAAATGCAGTTCAGCAGCAGCTTGAAGCGTGTGGTGAATTTTTTTTTCCCCGCTTAATTTAAATGGCCTCCTTCATCTCTGTCATCATGGGGCTGTTTTTGGACCTGGCTACCATATTATTAATAACGGTGATACTTTCTCATTTTGCCTGCCTGGGGAAATGAATTATTCTAATGGGCTTAATCCCATTGTCACTTCAATTCACCCTATTTAGCATGTGGGGGAAAAGATTGATGACATGTGTGACTGAGTAGAACAGAGACATGGCTGCGGCGATTAAATGTTCATAAGCTGAGATGTATACAAACTTGACTGAACAATCTGTATGTGCTGCACATTTGCACACAGACAACATTTTCATCAGGGGTTTATTTAGGCAAGTGCAACGGGGGGGCAGTTGGGGGGGCAGGCAGCTGTCCAATGAGTAATCAAGGCATAATGTAATGGATATGAATTAGCCGTTATGAACGGGCATCCCTCAGGCTGAGCAATCTTTTAACGATTCGCTCATCGGTGGGAGGTCGGCCAAGTCACTGCTGTCCAAACACAAAAGAAAGCCGTTCGTTATTGTGATAGCAGCTATTATATTCACAACCTCTCTCTCTCTCTTTTCCTCCCTTACCCTCTCTCTTTCCAGCCATCGTTTTGATTCAGGGTAACACTCAACTTTGACAAATGTGCTATCTGTGAGATATATTATATATATTATAAAACCAAGCAACCAATTGGCGAGGCGTGGCTTGGTCTGGAGCCACACTCTAATTGGAAAGAGTGCCATCATGCTGGACTCTTAATTATGATCTCCATAGCAACCGCTCACAAAAAAAAATTCTACTGCATAGTCGTGATACATTTGAAATACACAAACAACAGCAAAAAACACGCTCAGTATAATCTTCCATTTGCTCTTTTTAACTTGCACACCACACGAGTTTACATTCATTTTGTGTGTTTGGTTTGATGCCACTCAGGTGGTAGATATGTGTCTGTGTAATTTATATCCTGTGCATTGGAGCTATGTTTACACTTAGTTTACCCAGGGTGAGAGCTCACGCCTGTGGTGTTATTAAAGTTCAGAGTCGTGGATTCAGTAATCCTCTGGTTATTGTTTTCAACAACCACCTCTGCTTTTTCAAGTTTAAAATAACACCACACAAAAATGCACTCCCAAACCCACCTGACAATGCATGCACTCGCTCTAATAATAATGTACATACAGTATACGTGGTGATTCATTTCATGTTAAATACCAGTAACAATAGTGATCCACGTGAAACAGAGGATGCTGCCTGGTCAGGTTTTGTGATAACTTTTTCCTTTTGACATAAAAATGATAAATTTACAACTTGGAGGATAGTGTTGGCAAAAATGTTGCTTTCCATGTCACACCATTGTCATTGTATGTTCTGCCCTTTTTTTTCTTGTTATGTCAGAAAACCTTTTGACAGTTTGCACACATTATTTTTAGTCACAAATGCATGCGAAACACTGTCAAGCTCTGATGCAATAATGATGACCGCAGTGATATGACACATGTAGGCGAGGGACAGTGGCTATGTGTTCTTGGAGACCTGCATTACTCCATCTGCTGCTGTCAGGCAACCAGCTGTCTGCCTCCCATTGGCCCAGCAACAAAAAAAACTGATGTGTTTACGCACAGATACGAGATTTGATTTTCATAAGAGAAATGGTGTTGCTTCAAGAAACCAAATCTGTGTTTCTGTGAAAAGACAACACAACATCCACTGTTATACATTAAAATATGTAGACCAAACATTAATGAGATGAACCAAAGTTTTTTCCACATTTCTTTATGTTACAACAATAATATACAATCATATCACATATGTAAAAGCACCGTTATTTAGCCTTATTTGCCAGATATATTGTACATTTCACGCTACTATTGCACTGAAATAATGCTGCTGCATTTGAGGGACAGAGTGAGGTCAATTTTGGCGATTTAGTGTCCAGTACATTGACCATGCCTGGTCGTGGCTATCATCTGCTGCCCTACAGTAGCACAATCACAGTTACTCAGTCAGTGCATTTACATGCATTTTGAAAGTCTGATTTTAGTCGGACTAAGGTGATAATTTCGATTTTATTAATGTCATGTAAACATGTTAGTACGACTAAACTGTAGCTAGTCTTAGTCGGACTAACATACCTGGATAATGCTATTCATAGTCCGATTACTTGGACTTGGCGTTCCGCTCATGCACCAAAATTCCCTCCCCGGTCTTTGACCTTATTAATGTCGAGAGACATGCTCGGTCCAAGTTGTATCACGATTAACATGCACAGCAGGTATAAAACATACAATTATTAACTCGACAGAGCAGATCAGCTAAATCCTGCATGTCCCGTTCTGCTACTGAACAGATCTTGGACTGAGCTTTATCTGCATATTTATACTTCATGGTTTTTCCTGTAGACTTACCAAATTTCCCCCCGTGATCAATAAAGTGCTTCTGATTCTGGGTCTTGAAATATTCTCTGGCAGTGTTCTGTAGTCCTGTTGTTCTGTGTGGGCCTGTATTTTCAAATCTTTGTGCTCAAGCGTACATATGTGTTGCTGATTAACAGTGGGTGGCAGAGATGTCTTCTTCTTGCCAGCTCACCCTGCAAGGCTGGCAGACGGCACCGACACTTTGTTAAATGGGTGAATATTTTAACACAAAGTCAGAAAACTCACTAATCATGACACATTCTGTCTATAAGTCATATGCATACAACTATAACTAACCTCATTCAACTCGACTCGTCAACCTCACCTCTCAGTGTCATTGTGCAGTTGAGGTAAATGTCTTGTAAGAGTGTGAGGATAGCTTTTAAAGACGAGGATGAACACACGTTGGTGAAATCATGACCTCAGGAAGTCCATGAGATGCAGAAACATTATAGCAGTGATGTGCAGTGGCTCACTTGTCATCATGACAGGTAAAATACTAACAACGATAAGAGAAAATCAATTTGTCCACTTGACTGGTCTATACATTTGTTTTCTCTATGATTTCAACATTTCTGTGGTCAAAATCGCTGAATTGAAGAAGAGAAGAGCGAGGTGAGGCAGCAATGAGTTGTGGTGCACACACACTGACTGACGCAGGCAGTTCAGCGCATGCCCGTTGTTGTCTCTCTTTGATTACACATGTACGACACATGCTGAAGTTCCACAGTCTGTCTAAGGTTGTGACCTATTTAGTCTTTCTGGTTTCAGAGAGAGGAAGTCTAACTCCGGAGCTCAAAGATCTGCTTCAAACAAGTCAGGGCTTCACCAGTCTTGAACCTCACCGCACGTCACTGTGGCACTGTTATTGGCATACTGTATTACATACTGTTCAGTCATGCATTTTCATATGTTCACATTTTCTTTCTTTTGTCACCATTTCTAATTGTACTTGCTTGAGGTTTTCAGTTTATGCTTTGGTGAGAGGTTTCAGTTGTCTCCATGGTAACCACACACTGTCCTCCAGTCGGCTCCTTTTTAGTTAAATTGTATCGTCGTGATCGGTATATCCTTCTGTCAGCTTGTTTATTTTTATCTATCTACTGTTACTGTTTATCTTCTCTTGCCTATGTTTTGATATTGGATGGGTTTGTCAAAGTTGCTGAGTGAATCAAGGAGGAAGAGATTTCTACTATGAGGGAAATAGGAGTGCAGGGTGGTCAGTGCGTCCATTCAACCAAACTAGCATATGTGTTAGCCCAACAATGAGGAGATGCATTTCCAAATGTCTGCCAGAAATGTGTTATCTTGGCTGTAGAAAGATCCCGGTGTTCATTTTTAAATAAGTCACACTCTAAAGTACACTTGCCTAAGTCGTAAACACTTGACATGAGCTAATGGTAACGATTATCAATGACTTGTCCATTTTACTGTGATCCTGGCAAAGGACTAAAGAGATTCTGTGAGTTGTTTCACTGAATACTGATACTTTATCCCCTGAAGGCTGCTGTCTCCAGCTCGACTTAAAAAGCTAGACAGTTGGCCAAGGTATTGACATCCTGGTTCCTGGCTCCAATGCTGAGCTGTTAATGGGTATTTAAGCCACAGATATCCATGCACGTGCATTATTCTCCCTTAAGCACTAAGTCCCACTATTGACAAGTAGAATCAACACCAAATTAACAAAGACAGTAGGGAAATTGGACGAGACAAAAGCTGTTTCCACGACAGGCAGCCGCTGGTGTGGAGCGCAGACACGACGATCACCTAAAGGTGCGATGCACAAGTAGAAAGCACACGAAAGCTTCAGCTGAAGGAGAGAGAAAGTGATTGTTGCCAAGAGATAAGACCAGACTCTAGCAGAACGGAGAGGCATGAGGGAAACTGCGAATGTCTGTGATAGAGGAGAGAAACCTCATGATGAGAGGAAAGAGATCTGAATGGGGGCTTGATACTTAGTGTGAGAGTTAAAACAAAAAAAACCCCCACACACTACGAATGTTGAACCGATCCTCTTTAGTCTGGACCAGGGCTGCAGCTAATGATTATTTTCATAACCGATTAATCTGTCGATTCTTTTCTATCAATCAATGAATGGAGTTATCGTTTGATCCAATTTCCAGTGTTGAAAAATGTTTTAGTCTTTTCTTAAACCTGGAAATGATCTCAATGAACTCAACCGTCTTGTTTGGTCCACAAACCAAAAAATATTCAGTTTTAGTGATTTCTTGTAAGAAGAAATGACTGAAAGTTAAAATAACACTCAAACCAATAAATTGATTATCAAAATAGTTGCCGATTCATTTAGAGTAATTGTTTTCTGGACATTCTCCTCTGTAAGCAAAGCATTTCTGTCCACAGAATTTCTGCTTACTTTTAAACACCACTCTGAATGAACTTCAAGATCATGACATGAAAGCTCTTGGTACTGCAGATTTTGTGCTGTATCATACCACATAATAACCTGGATGCTTCCCTTCACAAAATGTTCAGCAAGTAGACAACCTAAGAGGATTCCCTCCAGGGAGCTTTGCCCCATTTTTCTGTTGTCTTCATATTATAAGACAACCCCTTTTGGCTCATTCAAGTCCTTTTCTCTATCTTCTGTACATTCACTTAATCTCCCATCACATATTTAATACAGTTTATGTTGGGGGGGTCTTCACAAATTGTCAATGTTTTCTCTGCACATAATTATATCAGAAAAGTAAAATCATGCTGTGATATTGGTCCGTCCCTGGACATTGGCTTGTGGAAGTCAGTCCAGCAGGATATGAACGATGGGGGACAGACGTCCCAGACCACATCTTTTATACAAGCTATAGCAATTTGCAGCTCTTTACCTGCAATGATTATTCAGTATAATATCAAGATTCAAAGATGTATCAGTTATTTTAGTTTTCTGGTTAGACAGCTGGTGATCTGTGTATCAGGCACTTTTGTTTATTGTATACTGTACTGTATGTTCCACCTCATTATTTGTTGCTGGGGAGTTGGTGCAGTGAGTAGATGATGGTGGACTGGAGGCAAAAATGTTTTTTCTCCTACACAGCGGTTTAACAAGTGTTGTCTACTGTTGGGCGCGGGGGGGTGAATGCATTTATGCTGCAGAGGCTTTATAAATATTGGATGTCGCGCTTGCCTAGCTCTCACTGCCTGCTTGATGGCTTGACTGCATGTTAACAGAGGTGAGTGCTGGTTGTCTGGCTCATTTGCTCCCTGTTACGTAACCCGTGACTTCATCCTCTGCAGTGAAGCAGGAGTCGGGATTCCCTCCTGCACATGGCAAACACTGGGCAGGAATGGGGAGGGGAGGACTGGATGCAGCACAAAGAGGAAAATGTTGATTACAAAGGGAGTGGCAGAATTGAAGGAAACATTATTATCGTTATTATTATGCTGAATAGGATTAGGTGATCCATTGTGCTGGAGAGGGAAATGAGTAGGACACCAAGTGTTTCCTCTATAGTCCAGAGGGAATGACTGATTTGCAGGACTTGGATTTGAATAAGTGTTGAAGCAAATCCAGTTGGAACAGGTAAGGGAGGAGAGAAACCACAAACTGGAAGCTTTTTTTTGTTTTCCACTACAGTTACATAACACCCCATGCTGTTTGTTTGGTGAACTTGAATGTATCTGATTTGAAATAGAATTTTAGATGGCAAATGCAATTTTTGATGTTGGAAAGATTTGAATCCATCAACTTTTTGGTTGATGGATTTGTGAAATAAAAAGACAATAGTATAATGTGGAGTATATGTAGTCTATATAGTACATTTCCCCCTGAAAATCACAGAGAATGTCAAATTCATTTAGGAGAGTTTCATTTATTTGGCACAAATAAGGTAACCTAACATTTCTGCAGTAAACACCAGGCTTTTGTGTCAGTCTCTTGGATATAAAGAGGCAGAGACTTTGCCAGATAACATCTTCCTCTGACATTTAATAATCCTTCAGGGAGAACTGCATCATTAATGAACCACAGACTTGACTCTCTTCATACTTCAATGGCAAAAGACCAGGATGTGATACAGGCACAAGAAAGTACTGTAATCTATTATAATGTCTGTTAGTTTCATACAACATAACTCCTGCATTCAATAATCACCCACAAAACAGTTGTTTTTCCATGTTATGGCACATCCCCAACACTAAAATGTAACAATGAAATGGGTATAATAAAAATGACTATAAGCTGTTGTATGTAACAGAAACCATTCATAGTTTCTTCTTTACATTTTCCATAATTTGTGTTCTAAACTGCTCGTCTGGGTTATTAACTGGGGATTATTCAATAAAGTAATGGGTTGTTGTCATCTGGATTATGTTAATCTGATTTTTCTATCTGCGATATAGATGTGTGATCACTCAACGGTGGATCATAACCCTCTGAGGCTTTCGTGGTGCTGCATTACATTAAAATAAATCTCTGGCGGTCTTGATTTTACTTCATTTTTATTTTCTTAAGTCTCTGCCAAACTGGTAATGTATGTATGTAATCACCTCAATCCATGCAAGCCTGTTTACACACTTGTCCTCGGCCGAGTCTCAATGATCGGATGTTGAATGAATGAGGTGATCACACTTGCACTTGAGACTCGAGACGTATAGCAATGGTGGTTTCTGAGCAGGGCATAAAGGTTACAAGCCTCAGTAAATATTTAACCATCATTATGCACTGAAACCTTTTTATATGCGTTGTTTCCTTTCAGATTAATTGTAATGTACTCACATTTTTCTTTTTCTTTTTTGTTACAGTAATTACAAGTAGGTCAAGGCTCTCTTCTCTGATAAACAATTCATCTATATTCTGAACAATAAGCAGGTGCTGGCACCCAAGCTATCCTGCGCCTCTAATGGGGGGGGAGCAGTAATGTGTGATGCTATTTGTGGTGGATGCTATCAAAGTGCTTTCTCTGAGCGTGTGTCTTTCCCATCTTTTCTGCCCGTCCCTGGCGCTCTGATGTGCTGGTAGAGCAGATAAGCAGAGGTGTGAGACGCTCTCTGCTCACGGTAATCTGCTGAGAATGAAGCCACTGCTTTCTGTGCCAACCAGAGCCACAGAGGGAGGAGGATGGAATATGGAGGCTGTTACAGCGACAAACGGCGGTAAACCGTATTTGGATTCTCATCTTATAGAGAGCGCTTGGATGCACAACAGGGTTAGCAGAAGCACATTTAATTACACTTCGTCTGTGTTTTGTCCCACGATGCGGTTTTGTTCTTTGACGTGACAACACGCAGAATGTCGCTTGTATCTTTCGAGTGGCGTCACCTGTTTGCGGAGTCAATAATTACTAAATTGTCTGAACAACAAAACGGATAGGATGAGAGCAGCACAGGAAGAGCAGCAAATGAGAGCTGCAGCTGCAGATGCCCTTTGTGGGAGGCTGCATCAGCCACTGAATTCAATTCAGCTGCGTTTGTCGTCTCTCCAAGGTTGTAAAAGCATCTCCGTTTCCTGGAAGCTACATTTAACTTAGTTTGCTCCACAATAAAGGCAATATGCAAAATACGAGAACCTTATCATGCAGCTTGTTTTGTATTTAATTCACTTACTTTTTGACTGACCGATGGAAACACTGTGGGGTAACGCAGCACTTTAAAGAAGGAACAACTTTATATTCTTTCCAAGTGACTCTAATACAGAATACCAGACAAAAGGTTTGCTTTATAATTTTGTTCTGTCATTAAATATTATATTGCTGGTGAGTGTGAGTGTATAATCTATCAAACATGGATGTAGAAAGTAATTGTGGATCTCAACAAAGTGTTTCAAGAAAGACAGACGCCGCTGTGTGCCTTGCCATTCAGTTTATTTCCGTACATGACGAAAAAAGAAGTTTGACTGAAAATAGAAATTGTGAAGGCGAAAACAAAGACAAAGGCAGGAAGGAGGACTGGGTGGGAGAGAGCTAAAGCCAGTCGGCGTGCGCTGACTGTGATAAAGGGTAACGAGTTGCAGCGTTCACAGGTACACACAGTGCTCACATCTCGTATCACAGCTCCGTCTGCTTGGTGTGATGAGTGACAGATTATCATGTGACTCAACATCTCCAGTCCTTGCATACTTGAAGGACAATAGCGTGTGTTGCTTGATGTGTGAGAATGTGTGGTTGTGCATGTGTGAACGTGAGACACCGCTCCCTTGGGATTTTGGGTCTGCTGGTTTTAGTCGTCCGGTCAAATGATGGGCAGAATAACTGATTGGTCAGGGAGTATCGGGCTGTATATTTTGGGGATAACATTAGAGCTGCAACTAACGATTATTTTAATAATAGATTAATCTGTCTATTATTTTCTCGATCAATCGTTTGGTCCATAAAATATCAGAAAACCTTAAAAAATGTTGATCGGTGTTCGTCAACCCTGGAAATGATGATGTTCTCAAATGTCTTGTTTTGTCTACAAGCCAAAATGATTAACTTTTAATGATTTCTTTGTTATCCAGAGCAAAGAAATGAAGAAAATACTCACATTTAAGAAGCTTAAACAATCTGAAATCTTGTTTTAATCATGAAAAATGCTTAAAACCAGTTAATCGGTCATCAAAATAGTTGTCGATTAATTGATGAATCAATTAATTGTTTCAGCTTTACATTACATGTCATTTAGCAGACGCTTTTATCCAAAGCGACTTACAATGGAATCGAGTACAATAAGCCAGGGGTGGAATCGAACTTGCGACCATGATGTCTCTCGCACACAGGGTACCGGTCTTAACCACTGAGCCATTCCACCCCCTAGATAACATAAAATGACAATTCCTTTACTTTCCCCCCAAATCAATAGTTATTACCACACCACACTGCCAGTGACATAAACTACTCTGCTTGCAAGGATGAGAAATTAAAACTTGTGTGCCACTTTTTTTTTAAATTTGCATAGAAGACCTCAATGGAAACATTTAATTGCAGCATTTGTGCTTTAATTTTTTTAATTGTAGTTTCAGATATCCACGTTCATTTTATAAACAAGCAACTGTTCATCCCTATCAGTCAGTGAAAGACAGAGAGGAACAGGGGCCGAGGAGAAAGTGGCCGTCCCTCACATCGCCAGCTCCATAACAAACCAGGCAGCCTCAGTTAATAAATGGAACCCATCCATGCTAATGAAAGGAGTCCAGAGATGAGCAAATAGGAAATGAGGGGAGTAGGGAGATGTCAAGCTACATGAACGATGAAGTAGCTCATGTCGGGGCCTATATTACTGAGGCCTATTAGTTCTCCTGTCTCTGTCGGCAATAGGTGTAATGAGACAAAATGGAAACCATCGTCTATCTCACACTGCGAGGATTAAGATTGGGATTGAGTTGACTACAGCATGAATGGTTTCTGTTACATACAACGGCTTATAATAGTTTTTTGCAGGAAGTTATGTTTTATAAAAACTAACAGACATTATAATTGACTTTAGAAACCAGCGAACATTTCTTTTGCTGCTGCACTATTGTAGTGGCTCACCTAGACTTTTTATCTGAGCAGTCAACACATTTCTTTTTTTCATAGCTTATTCTACATTTGCGTGTAGAAGTGTTTGTTCATAATTATCCATCGCCGTGCAGTACCATTGTATTTTCCATGGGTATTATTCGCTTTTCCTCCATTGGTGGGAGAAGACTCACAGACTGTGGGATCATCAGGCAAAAAAAGATGTGGGGTTAGCAAATATTCTTAAAAATAACATTACAACGTTGATTCTGAAGAGTTTTAATGTAAGCTTAACACTTTTCCTCGGTAAGGACTTGACTGGTAAATGTCATTCTGTCAATCACACTTCATTTGTACAGCACTCAATAGTATATATTAAAGACACACAACGTAGGATTTCAACCTTCAAATCATGGCGCCGACATCATGTTGATCGTACATCAGTTTACAGCAGAATGAATGGCGCCGCGCCGCGCCTCGACAGATCTGCATCACCATCAAAAAATTCTACGTTAAAGTATGCGACACAGTCTCAGAGTTGGCCGTTATCATTGGCTTGTCGACAAATGCACGTGTTAATGTGACATATTTTACGATAGATGTAACAAACAATATAGTTTACGAACTGTAGGGAGGACCCTGAGCCTATTTTTTGGAACTTTAAAAGCTGAAATTGTTGTTGTTAGTCATTGATATTGACCACCAGTCACCAGTTTGAATCCCGGTTTAACCGAGGGCCTTTCTGTGTGGAGATTGCTTGCTTGTGTGTATGTGGCTTTCTTCCACTTACTCAAGCTTCCTCCCACTGTCCAGTGAGGCACGTATTAGGGATTAAGTTAATTACAGACTCCACAATGAGCCTCATCTTGCCCACGTGTACCTCGCCTTGTGCACGTCTTTAGCTGGGATTGGCTCTAAAGCTCCCCCATGATCCTAGTTTAAGTGCAGTAAAATGATGATAAACTCATTCATTTTCTTTATAAAGTCAAGCCGTCTGTCAGGTTTTTATACTAATACAAATTGTTGTTTTCTTTCTGTGAGCCTTTTTTTTTCTGCATCATATGTTGACATCCTTTAGCCGTATCATCCCTGACATGCATCGTGGGCAACAATCAGAGCAGAGGCATCATTGATAAAAAAGCTTCTGCCTGAAGTGGTGGAGACGATGAAGGAGGCTCACTGCTGCTTATAAACAAATGCTGGTAGGTGAACACAGTGTCATGTGTCATCCTTCAGCTCATTCTTTCACAGCTCAGATGTGATAGACATCTGTGGTAATTGGCTTCCTGTCTGCAGATGTGAAGACCCTATAGTCTTTTAGAACGCCCTATATAGTGTTCTTATTTTACCCATCTAAATTGGATTATCGTTTGAACACAAGTTTGATTTCATGTGTACAGTATAGTTCTCACGGAAGAAGGATCCAAAGTTCAAGTGCTGCTGTGTGATGTTGTGCCTTGGGCCTTACAGAATGTCCTCTCTGAGGAGAGATAATAAGAAAAGTGTTTTCTTGCCAGTTGCAAGGTCAGCTTCTGAGGAAAAAGTAAACCTTTGCGATGTTACCGAATTGCCAAATCAACAATCACACGGACACGTGGAAGAACCACAGCGGGAGAGCAATTTGCTGAAGCTACTCTTCAACTTTCTAAAATCTAAAGAGATTGATTTATTGGATAGAATGAGCCATATGAGCATGTCCACCAGCAATTAAGGTTACATCCCAGCTCAATGTCCACTGATTTGATAGGTTCTAGTTATGGAGTTCCTCTAGGAGGAAGATTTTCAAACTAGGCAGCAACATTAATGATTTTACAGATCCTGCCAATAAGAATATACTGTACTTCTCAAAACCCACTCTTGGGTGACTGGTTGGTGAAGGAATAAAAAAAAAAAGAGAGAGAGACACAACTTAATTGGACAAACAAGCAGGTCTGACACATTTTAAAAGTATATCTTAATATAAACATTTTATTCAGTGCATTTTTGTGTATACAACAAATAATAAACAACTGGAAGTTATCAGGCAGTCACAATGCCTGCCTGTTTATGTTGTTTTATCAGATCTGGTAGTTTGGAACACATGATCCAACATGGGTTAATACACATAGCCTACATCATGCAGCTCTAGACCAGAATGTGCCTGCCTTCTCCCATGCAACAAATAGGTTCACCTTATACAAACCACCTCTGGAGGAAACCAAGAAAAAAAGCCTCCAAGAAGCATGTACCAGAAAAAAGTTATGTAGCTGAAGGAAGAGTACATAGCCCTCAAAAAGGGTCCTTTTTGTACATGATAGTGTTTGTACATGCCCTGTGCAAGAAAGGGAAGGTTAGTTTTTTTAATCTTTTTTCACTTTTACAAATATGACGTATCCTATAAAATGTTAAGCCACCTAAAATTCCACAGTATTCTTTCTTTTTCTTTTTTTTTTAAATATAGAAAATATTTTCACCACAATAAGTTACTCAAACACATAACAAGCATCCTGGGGAAGGGGCTTGTTGCGCCATATTTCTATGGTGAACCGCATCAGTCAATAGAAGTCGACAAAAACGGATGGCAAAGGAGTCGAAGCATGACACGAGCACAGAGGGAGGGGGGTGGGGGTGACGGATCACGAGGACAAAAGACGAAGACGTTGTGAACACAGTAGTAACAGAAGGTAATGGGGACATCATTTCAGTAATCATTTCAGAACTTAGCCACTGAGCACATCAGCAAAAAGCATAACATTAAGCGCGTTGCTAACTGTAAAGTGTTTAAAATCACTTCCTTTGTCTGTTGTTCCTTTTTTTTGTCCCACACAACCTTTGCTTTCTTTTCATCAAACATGTACAATGCACAACAATTCCAGATTTGCCTTAATTCTGACTCGGTTTCAGTGGCTTAAAGGGACTCTCATAGGTTCTGTCTTTGGTTTGCTGGAACTCCTTTCAATGACGAAATGGCAACAAAAACACAAATACTGAACAATGGCAAGGGCAGGGAACGAGAACAGACAATAACAAACCAGTTATCAAATGAAAAGCTCTCTGCTAATTCAGTAAATTAGCAAAAAAACAAAAAAAAAAGGTGCAGGTGTGGTATCTCAGGAAAAAAAAAAAAACTGCAAGAGAGCCACACTGTCCCTTTTTATATATCAGGTCAGCTGAACATAGGCTTCATTTTCCTGTGCTACAGAGAGCTCAGTCTCTGAGCATGTGCACTAGGATGCAGGAGAGCTACCTTCTGGCTGGCCACAGTCCCAGCAACTCTAGGCTGTGCCATACCAGGGAGTTTATAGGCTTTGTTTTCACAGAAGCAGGGTTTGCACTGTACGACTACAGCCTGTAGACCAGCATCATTACTGGCTGCCCTGAACACTTGCATGTCTAACTTCTTGTCACTGTCTGATGCACGAGTGCTTGATGTCTACATGACCAAAGAAAAGTAACTGTCCACACAAAATGAGGAGAAAAGAGGGATAAAGATGAGCTAACTGGTATATGCAATTATCACCTAAAGAGAGTAATCGAGTTAATAAATAAATCCCAAGGCCAAAACAAATTTATAAATTGCCTCTTTAAGTCTAGAATGGTTTGTGTTCTGTCAAGTTTCTTACTTTCGATACTACAGTATTTTGAGACGGAAACAGTGATCGACCAAGATGGAGCTTAGCTGTGTGTTTTTGTTTTTTGTTGTTGTAGTTGTTGTTTTTTTTATTATTATTTTATAGATGTTGTGTGGGTGTTTGTGTGTTGTTAGTTGTAGCAAGTCCTGAACCACTGATCAGTGAGAAGTCTGCTTGGATTCACGCTCTGCTGGAGGTAAGGTTTCATGGTTCAACCACAGGGCCCGGATTTCCGAAACCGGGCTACGTTGACTCATTCTGGCTCACGGCTTTGCCTCCGTTGAGTACGGCCGAGGCACTCCGACTCTTGGTGGGTGTGCCGCTGCCGGAGCGGGAGAACTCTGTCAGGTCATGGAGGGATGGTTCTCTGTACATGGCCACTGTGGAAACATAAGACATGTGTGGATCTGATTAGATAATCTGACTTTATTTAAATGAGGCAAACCACAGAAAGCACAAGAACTGTGAAATGTAGACAAGTGGCATTCAGTTTATGTTATTAGAACAGGTTTTTTACTTAAAGTTCCCTGCAAACCGCTGAGTTCAGAGCATATGTGTATATATCTACAGTATGGCATTATAAATTCAGTAGTTGCCCGTGCTTTAGCTTTGCTGTGTATGCAACACTGGTCCAATCTGCATCTCAGCACTTGCTTTTCAGAAGAAATATCAGAAATCCGAGGTTCAGAGTCTTTGGTTTCAGGATGTTGTCAACATCCTTCTGCCTAGAATGCTATTTGATGTTCACTCCTAAGGGAATCTGTGGCTAAAACAGCAGACGTAGTCCTTCAGATACTTCACTTAGCCCAGCAGTTTTAGTTAGAGCATCATTCCAGAGACTGTCCTTGTGTTTTTGTTTTTTTTTTTACAGTATGTCAATCAATGGCAGGGTTTCTATGGGAAACTGCTGATGATTGATACTAGTCTCATTAGTGGCAGTATTGTGCCGTTGATCTCAGAGTTATGGTATCACCACTGCCACAACACAACTACTGATATTCATTTTTAAACCTAAATCCCTTGCTTGTAATTTCTCACATAAGGCAAAGATCCCAGGTGACGGGCTTCAGTCTTTCCTGACAAGTTCAGCTCTTTGTGTCTCTTGCAACAAGACACTCTTGAAGAATTCTAAGAGGATTTTCTTGTTTGAGTTTGAATAACATGAGCTGAACTTGCTTCGACCACGAGGAAGGCTGAGTGAGAGGCTGTGGGCTGAGACCTGCAGACTGGAACCCGAACAGGAGTAATGGCTGGAGGAGATGCCACTGCCAAGGCAGAGACAGCTTCTTAATTGGTGCCCTGTAACACCACTGCCTCTGAATCTTTATGAGCTGCTGGAACAAATTGTCCTTTTTAAATTCCACATGCTCTCACTCTTTCCCTCACAGAGTGCATTCCATACATAAGTATATGTGCCGTTGGTGTTCAATAATATAAAACATTCAGTAAATATTGTGCGGTGTTGTATAACACCACATATTATATATTTCTGCTTTTAGATAAAATGTATAAAAGGCACATGGGAGCATGTTTTTTTTTTTTGTTTTTTTTTTATCGAGATATTTATCCTAATTATTTTCTTTATTTGTATTTTTCTCTCAGCAAAAAGCAGGACAATTTATCTTCAGTGTTTTTGAGACCCCTGGATGGCTTGTTAAATGGAAGTGAAAAGCTATTACAGTGACGGACACAGAGGGCAGACGTGGATTTGTAATAAGATGCCGACTGGGGGATTCTCCAACATCGAAGCAAGAGGACAGAGAGACAATAAGAGTGACAGAATTGAATAAGAGTGACTTATTTTGAAGAAGGTTGCCCCTTGATCTCCATTTGAAATTAAACATTGCAATTATGAAAAAAAATAACTGCCAATATGTCAAAATGATACCCCCCATAAAACTGTGCTTTTAATTATGTGCATTTTATTCTGATGCGTTTAATTCAGAATCTTAATCATAAAAAATAACCTTTCTGTACATCAAATTGAAACTGCAGCAACTTAAAGTAAGATTAGTAATAACTAATAACAACCCAAGTCATCTAATCCTGTATTAGCGTGTGGTAAAATACTATATTTGATATTGACCTTAGCAATAACTCGGCAGTGCGAGTGTGCGCACACACAAAAGCATTAAGTGAAATTATAAATAGAGTGTCATCGCGTGACAGATCCCAAATGTACTTCACAGTCAACAAGAAAAAAAATGTCCCATTTTTTGTTATTCGTTGAATATTTTGCACCGTGGAGAAAATCATATTCGACTGAAGTGACAACAGATTCTACTTCTGACGGGTAAAGCCGTGTCTTGTCGAAGATGAAAGCGCTGTGGCCTTTTTTTCTTTTTCTAAATCTTTCCACCCCATCCTCTCAAACTTATCTTTTCCGAGGCATTAGTTAAAACACAGTAAATTGTTGGGTGCTATATTGTTTTTGCTGCTCTTGGTCAGATACAATGGCTCGGCCTCATTCAGCACTTTATCTGTAGAGAGTCTAGAGTGACCAGTAGTGAGAGGAAACAGCTGATTGGGTCTTTGTCGGCATCTCTGAGGAATCTGCTAGAGTCACGCTGGCAGCGGCGCACTTGGTTTAAGAACACCCACACTGACAAAGTATAATGAAATTTGGGACATTTAAATCCAGAACATGTAGTGGTTCTCACTGAGGAAACAACTAGGAAAGTAACATTGCAAAAAACAACAGATTATGTAGCTGCAGCAACTTTATCTCTGTAACCTGCGATCCCTCAAATCTGCTTGTTTGATGGTCGGATTTAGAAAGTTCCTCCACCTAAATCTTTACAGTTCAACAACCAGATCACACTTTCCTCGGTCAGCTGTGAGAAGGTGACGACGGAGGCAAAGTGGTGTGTTTTTCAGAAGAGACTTCTTTGATATTGCTGACTTTTTTTTTTTTGCTTTACTTTTAGCTGCGTGCAACACACATAAACAATTGCTTTCTACAGAAACCACATTGTATGAAGTAGTTCTGACAGAGTGTAGTCTGTGCTATGATGTTATAGGTACTGGGCAGACTTACCCTTGAGAGGTTTGGGAAGGAAGTGGGCTGCTGGCTTGTTCTTCTTGACGTGGTTCCCCTTCATGATTTCGCCCTCCTTGTTCAGACCAAGGTACCAGCCCCTGCCTGACTGCTGCTGCCGGTATATCATGGAGGAGTATGTCACATAATAGTTCTCAAACACCGACTCCTTGAATTTGCACTCTGGCGTAAAGTGTTCCTGGGGGAGAAGGGAGAAGCAGCAGTGTATAGTATAGTAGTAGTTGGGACAGTGATTCACAAGATCTCACCAGTCTTTGACATGTTGTGAAGAGAGGCAGCGGTTGATCACTTCAGAGAGCAAATGAACTGCGGTACATTGCACCGCCTGTCTGGCACACTAGGGCACAAGTTGGGCTACGGAGCCAACGCAACGCTCCGTCCACTGTTGTCACATTTTTGTCTCCTGAGAATCTTCCAAATCCATTCATTCCATTTACTCTAGTGAATAATGCAGCACTTTACAGTATAGATAAAGGCAATATGACAGATACAGAGGGCCATTAATAAAACATGGCAAGATGAAGATATCTCATTTTGCTCACAGCTGTTAATTATGTATGGGCAGTTCATGATCTTCCAGTCTTAGCCATTGTATTTCTAATATTGTCAGACATGTTGATTTATTACAGTTATTTGACTTGGTGTGCACCGTGTTATAGACAGGACCTTTTACGTTGACTTTTGAAAAAAAAAAAAAGCTCTGACAAAGTGCCTTTGATAGCATCTGTTGGCACCTTGGTAGCTTATGCAGTGTGTGTTATTTGCCTATCTCTAAATGTTATCAGAGGACTTTGTTATCCTCTTCACTAATGAACTAGCTGATGAAAGGCTCATTAGAGACTTTAGCTTTGCTTCCAGACTCCATACTGTGCAGGAGTTAACTCCTCCTCCTATTTGCTTTACAATCCCATGCAGGATTTTGCCCTTAATGCTAACAGAAAGTGGTTTATTTCCCCCGAGGCAAAGCTTTTGTGTGATTGCATGGCCAAGAGTGTAGAAGAGTGTGCTGCTTGGGCAGTGAAAGTACAAAACAGTCTAATCCGCTCAAATACAATTTCCCTTAAGAGAGATTGAGGGACAGTGCGTGAGGGACGGGCAACTAAAGAGAGAGAGGTGAAGCTATAGTGAGCTGGTCTGCAGATGAAAATATTTGCAGGAGAGTCAAACACTTTCATCCCAAATGGTTACACAGTCTGTCTAACTCAGAGTGGGATTTGGTGTGATCTGCCTCAGAAAAAGGAGGATGGATGTCTTTGTCAAACCGAGGCAGCTCTCGTCAGGATCGGTCCTTTCACAGCTAAAAACACTTCACTTCGGTGGGTGTCGGTGATGAGAGTGATGACGTGTCCTCGGGGCCACAGGCTCCCTGTAAGACGATGACAAACCACATGCCACTAACAGATGGAGAGTAATCAATAACCGCGTCTCTTTCTTCACAGTTCAACGGCATCCGCTCTTGCTGTGCAGCGGTATGAAGACTTCAGAAGACTGAATGAGATTCATGGGCGATGATGTGTTCTGCTCTGCTCGAATACAAATCAAAGCGGCAGAGGATGTTCTTTGGCTGAATTTGTCAAAAGAGCGACTTTCCTCGACAACCGCCATTGTGCCCTCGGTCACACACACACACGATCACAGCGCCCCCTTTTTTAGAAACAGAACCCAGATGTAGTTTTAGTAACAGAAGACCTTCATTTGTCATCCTCTCCCGCTCAAGCTGTCCTGCGTAGACCACAACAGGCAAACACAAACAAGTCACCACACTGTTGGCTGGGCCATAGTTGTCAGCTCAGTCGCAGCATCAACAGGGTACAAAATGCTCCATCTGAGTAAATGCTAAAGCCCACTAGGAGGGCTGGAGAACCCGCTGGGAGCTTCTGCAGTCAGATAAGAAATGAGTCTTCCAAAGAAGAGTTCAGATATCTGATGATGAAATAACTCTAAACACAAAACACGAGTCATTTCAAATGTCAACATCTTGTTCATTAGAGCTGCAACTAACGATTATTTTCATAATCGATTAGTCTGTCGATTATTTTCCCGCTTCATCGATTAATCGTTTGGTCCATAGAATATCAGAAAGCCTCAAAAAATCCTGGAAATGATGATATTCTTAAATGTCTTGTTTTGTCCACAAACCAAAATGATTCACTTTTAATGACTTCTTTGTTATCCAGAGCAAAGAAATGAAGAAGATACTCACATTTAAGAAGCTTAAACAATCGGAAATCTGGTTTAAATCATGAAAAAAGCTTTGAACCAATGAATCGATGATCATAATGGATGTCGATTAATTTATTAATCGATTCATTGTTTCAGTTCTAGTGTTCAGCTTTTAAAGTTATGAATGACCTGTTTACATGAACAATATATCTAGCTATAAAACAAAACAGCTCCCCTTTGACTCACAGTGTACATTTGAAGAGGTCTGAATATCACAAACGTTTGGAGACCACTTAGTTTAGCCTTTCATTAGCTTCACTCCCAGATTGGGATGCAGATGATAGCGTGTGTGTGTGTGTGTGTGTGTGTGTGTGTGTTGTTTTTGCAGATCTTGGCGAAGATTCAAGACATTTTTTCAGGACAAACAAACAGCAGTTTGCACATCCTCATCTCGAAACTGTTAACAGCCTCCTCAGAGTTGTTCCAACGCTGCTGCAGTGCGTTTGATGAGCATATTCAGTTTGCCTGCACTGCCAGGTCTCATGCTTCTTCCCAGCACACTACAACAATATTGCGTTCACAGTAACTGAAAGGGGTTATGCAATTTTTTTTTTTGCAGCACATCATGTAAAAATAACCAAGCGTCCCAAATAGGCGGCCTCTGCCCCTCCCATTGACATCTTGGCATTGTCCCTCTAATCCAGGATGATGTTAACATAAACTTAGATTTGTCTCTTTCAGAATTGTAGCAGCTAAAGTCTCTTAAGGGTAAACTACCAGTATTCTTTAAGTGGTTAGTGCTTATTTAATATTTATATACACTGCAATGTACTGCAAGAGCACTTTCTTTTCCTCTCTACTCAGAATTTGTCTAATTTGTGTCTCCGGTGTCTTTTCTGTTTGGCAACAGCAGCCTCTGAGAGTTACGTATACGAGCTGCAGTCAGAAGCGATGCAACTGCTGCTCAGTTGTTGAGCCAGGAGTTCGTTTTTACATCGAATAATTAGCTTCGGCGAATTTGGCCAGTTACACTCACGCTGGTGAAGAATAAGAGTCTCTTGATAAACAGATGCTTACAGATAGATACAGGCACGTCTAGAGCCAAGATGGAGAAGCTGCTGGCATCAAGAAGACTGGTAAAAGGTGCAGCTGAAATGATTAATCGATTATTAATTGATTACTTAATGAATCCACAACTATTTTGATAATCAGTTCATCGGTTTGAAGCTTTTTTTTTTCATGATTAAAACAACAACTGATTGTTTAAGCTTCTTAAATGTGAGTATTTTCTTCATTTCTTTGTTCTGGCTAACAAATAAATCATTAATAGTCAATCATTTTGGTTTGTGGACAAAACAAGACATTTGAGAACATCATCATTTCCAGGTTTGACGAACTCCGATCAACAGTTTTTAAGGTTTTCTGATATTTTATGGACCAAACAATTAATCGAGAAAACTCCTCTGTTAAATATTGAGCTTTTAGACTTTTCCCTGGTAATTGTTGGAGATTAACCCACGTTTCCAGGATTGTTGTCTTTTTTTTAACATATCTGTTCGGCCTGGTTTAATGAGTTTGAAGGCAACCGATGGAAAGCTATCGTGTGAGTTTCCTGCAGTACTACTCCTTGTTGAATTGGTCTTTTGTCCGCTTTTCCCACCACTGTAGGTTTGGAAAAATGTGTAGTTGCGCTGCTGAGAGCTCTGTGGTCCAGAGGGACTTTACAGCATGTGAGAATATAGACTTTTACGTAAAAAACGAAAGCAATATTCAAATCTATTACAAATATCAATCTTAGTCTAAAAAAATCTGCACCCAGGAAAGCAGCTAGAGTGAGTGAGCAAAACAAATATTTTCTTGCAAGCACTAAATTTGACTTTTCATTTTATTTAAATCCATTTTCTTTTTAGCCTGCACACAAGCAAGAAAGGATAACTGCTGACGTACAGTGTATCCGCTATACAAGTCTAGTTCTACGGAATGCCAGCCTGTATGTGAAATACAGTATATCTTTATAGGTGTGTTGAATTGGAGCTTCAGCAGTCGGGGGATGGGTTGTGTAGAGAGCTTTCAGTTCAAACTAAATTAGAGAGGGAATGCAATTGAGTGTGTAGCGGTTGCCGCATATAGCATAGTGCTGCCTTGTATCCGCACGTTATACGAGCCAATAGCAGGTCAGTGTGAGAGGGAGATTCCCACATGGACAGTGGGGATGAAGTGCTGCCCCTGAGATCTGGATGTCTGGGAGAAGACTCGCGTGATCCACATAGGATAGTCATCTCAGATTCAGACATACACGGAGTAGTATCTGCATCTGTTTGCACACAACCGTGTTCTTCATATAAGAGCTCTTCACATGGACTGAGAAAAAAAGGGAGTGAGAGAAATGAGGAGTGAGGAAAAAGCGTGTCCATGTGTGGGTGAAGCAGAATGCACCAGTGAAAATATATTCATCCATCAGCATCGGTGTGTGGGAGAGGAAGAACCAATTAATATGTATTTTATTTTACTATGCTCTGTTTTCTGTTTGACCCTCTACTTTTGCAAAAAGTTGAGAAGGAACTTCAGAGCATGAGAACAACAGAAGTGTTTTAGACAAAAAAAAACAAATGTGTTGCTGGCCTATTCTAAGCAAAAACATTCACCATTCCAACATTTTATATGTAGGTTTTCATTGCATCTCTCTCTCTCTCTCAAAAACACACCCATGTATAAATGTATTATTACTATTTGCACCCTTCTTTTTTTTAGATTCATGAGTTAAGTTGTGTCCACATCTCCAATGTCCTGGTTGGTCATATTTGAATTGGTGTGAGCTCAAAGTTCATAGTTCTTCGGGTGGAAAGATTTCTCTCTCCACAGCATGGTGTAGGTTTACAAGCTCGATATCCACCTAAAACAAGTTCAAAAACGTTTAACTCATACTCTGCATGTGTTTTAAGTGCCATACCAATATTTGAGAATCAATACAAATACAGCCCAAACAAAAGACTGCTCAGTGTGCCGTTGGCTCGCAGCCATACCCTTTCAACCATTTAGGAAGCACAAAGCCCCTGGTAAATAACTACTGCTGTACGGTTACACTCCACTGAGCTGTGTCATTAACTTGTGTGTGTGTGTGTGTGTTTGTATTTGTGGGGGACTTTTCCACTAGCTTAAATCTCTCCAATTTATTCCCAAACAAATGAACAATATGAGTGTACTTTATCTTTAGCAAAAGAGGAAAAGGGAGCTTTTTAATCCACTTCCACTCATCTGAAAAGAATGGGACACCGAAAAGCCGGATTTAGTGAGATTTGTCGCCGCTGCCCAGCCATATGTGGCTGTTGTGAGTCTCAAAAAGCATCGATGTGGCTCGAAAGGAAACTAGAACACCACTCACCCCTGATTGTATTAGCATAATTGATGTCACGTTAGTTTCAACATGGCAGTTTGAATACATGTGGGGCAGTGCGCAGCATCGGATTGCCTTGTAGTGTGCATGAACGTGTCGCTAAAGACTGCAAACAGCTGTTTAAGTGCCAAACGTACACGTCTTGGCATATACTTAACCTCAAATCAGCAACAATGGGGCATTTACTCTCTCTGCTTGCACAGCCTTGCCAGCAGGATCCCTCTTTATTAAATTAATCCTACATACAGTTTGCAGCATGTGCTTAATTACTGCCAGCCAAGCTCATATCAATAAAATCACTCACTGGGAGCTGTGATCTGCTGGGGAGCCATGCCAAAATATGGTGTGTGCGTGGCCGACGGGGTTTAAATAGTATGTTTGTTTGTTTTTTTTTGTAAATTATTCGTGTATGTTCCCACTCAGGTGTGCTGAGCTATCACAGCCCACATAAAAATATGTTGTCAAAATAATTTTGAACACTCATTAAAAAGTAATTATAGGCAGAACATAACATACTTGTATGTTATGCTGCTGCGTTCATGTCGTCAATGTTCAGTGAATGAGATTGTTGTTTAAAGTACAAGTCATGACGGTGAGCATATTTTTGAATAGATTACTTTACACTGTGGGCCACACGGTGGTGTAGTGGTTAGCACTCTTGTCTTGCAGCGAGAAGACCCGTGTTCGAGCCCCGGTTGGAACAAGGGCCTTTCTGCATGGAGTTTGCATGTTCTCCCCGTGTGTGGTGGAGGATTAAGTGGTCGATAATGACTGACTGACTTTACACTGCATTTCTGTGGAGGCCAAACGATAAAAAGTTGTAAACCCCTGACGTGTGAATATAAATGGTCTGTATTTAAATAGCACTTTTGACCACTAACCGCTGCTTTACACTACAGTTTTGCCATTCACCCATTTCCATCTCAACAGTGCAGGTTAATCGTTACACAACATTGTTAATGAAAAGAAAGTGATCTCTTTCAAAAATAAAGGGACGTCGGTGAATAACTTGAACAACAAAGCAGTTTTCTCAAACCTGGTTTGTTGAAGGGACTCATTCTTGCTGTTTCATGGACTAAAATGAGAGTTCCTCTAGAGAACGCAGTTCCTTGACGCAAATATCTCTGAGTGATCTAATGCTTGGTGAGAGCTAGCACGTTTACCCTATTCATTAATCGGTCAGTTTGTGTGCGCGGAAGGTCAACCTTGTGGGAGAGGAGGAGAGACCTGAGGGCCACTTTCCTTCAACGCTCATCACATTAGTGCCCAAGTATGCCACAGGTAAGTGTAGAACAGCTACAAGATCATTAGATTCTCTTGGCTGTTTCTCAGCTTGTTTCCATCAATCACCATTGAATCTGTCTTCTGAGACCTTTTTCCGTACAGAACAATCTTTACTAATTTGACTATGAGGATTGTCTGACAACAGAGAGTGCGCATGTGTGTGTGTTTGTGTCTGCTCGCCCTCTGGATGTGAATCTAGCACAGCCTGTCAGTCTTCTCAGCGATGCCTGCCTCACAGCGAGATGGTGGCATTTGGGAGGATGACAAACAGAAACATTGTTCATCCGGGGGAACTGAATTATTCATGAAATGGCACTTTTTTTTATTTATCAGAGACTGAAGAGCCAGCTGCCATGATCCAATATGTCACTGCTCCACCTGCTTACACAGTCCGTGAACAACAACTGACACCTGATTATCTCATGATGCTGCTCTTGTCTTTCTGAGGATGATTTTGGGTCAGAATGTGCAGTGCACTTGCACATTAATACCATCTCTACTGACATTAAAAAAAACAAAACATATGACTCAGTGTCATAATGTGTTGTAAAAGAACTACATTTAAGCAGTTGACAAACAGTGAACACAACATAAGACGCACAAAATTGTCATTAAGACAGAATGTCCATGTTTAGAAGAACCAATAATAAAACAAATGATTGTAATGGCTGCATATTGAATGATGTTGTATGTTGATTTCGCCGCACACACACAGTTGGACTTACTGATGTGTATAGGTAGCCTTCACTGTTCATCGCTAGATAGAGTTTGGTCTGCACCCCCTGGATGGCCACCACTCGCAGTCCCACTGGAATAAGGTTGAACATGGCTGAAAGAGAGGTAAAAAAGTATTAACATGCTATGTTTTCATCCCGATTCAACACAAAACTAATCTCTTATTAAAACCGACACTTGAAGAAAATGAGTTATCTCAGCATAGCAGATGACTAACTGAACATATTCAGCACTGTCAAACTCTTAACTTCCGTAGCATGAACCTAATTTATGATGAAATACTGTAGATGTTACCCGTCAGAGCGGACGAGTGAGCGATCAAAACCAAACTACAAAGACATCCGCTCAAGGACTCGACTACTTACTCTCTGCCAAAATGTATCCTTGATACATTCCTGCTCTCTCAATCATGTCATGATAAACCAGTCTTACTTTTGATGGTAGGGAGAGAGGAACTTGCATCTCTCTTTCAGAGAGACTTCAGACAATCTCTCACACGCGGGTAAATCAGTGTGAGTCGTGAGGCTGAGAGAGCCAGAGGGAGCCCAGTTGGTCAGTTAAGTACACCGCTATGTAATTACTGTCTGCCTGAACAATGTGCGTGTCTGTCTGTCTGTCTGTCTGTCTGTTTCATAAGAGGCTGGCACTGGCAGGCTGACGAGCGGAAAGCACATGAGCGTCCACCTGAAAGTCTGTAGCGTTGCCTCTGTTCCCAAAAAAAAAGCAACTTCTCGCCTATTGTTCTGACTGCTGTTGGACAACTCCCAAAACCCTGATACCATCAGCACGGAACATCAAAGTAAGCTTCCCTTTTCATTGTGAGGACCGTATGATATAAGGATTTTTTTTTTTTTTTCCAATTTAGAGGCAGAGAAATTAAACTCAATTCTCACGTCATTTAGGCGGTGAGTCAGTTTGCCCTAACTGCTGGTCCTCTCGTCAGCCAATTAGTGGATCCTATCTGCAGACGGACTGCTTTGAGTAAAGTGCACTATAGAGGGTCTCTGATGGGCTAATTCATCTGCCCTCATCACTTTAACTCGCCGCACACCAGCTTTTCTCTGGGCTTCCATTGTAAACAACATGGGGATGGAGCCATGGGGAATGCATCGTGTGTACTCTGTAGAGTAAATGGACATTGGCAGTGGCTTCTTTGGTCAGTGAAAAGTGGTGGTTTAAAGGCATACTTTAAACCACTTTGTATTACTAGAATACAATTTCAAAAATTGTGGTTCCCACCCTCAGTTTCCCCTGAGTCGAGAAATATCTTCATTCTTTTCTTTGTTACGTGCCCACCAGTGACACTTGGTCCGAGCCTTGTAACTGCAACGCTAACTGCACACATTTTAGACCCACTCGTGGGGGGGTGGGACCTCATATGCAGAATATAAACAGTGTGCGCCATCTTTGTTAACAGGACCAGGTGTCATTGGTGGGCACGTAACAAAGAAAAGAATGAAGGTATTTCTCAACTCAGGGGAAACAGGTTGTTTTTCAAAAATACTACACCTACTCTAGTAATACAAAGCTAAATGCAAATCGGTGAAGTATTCCTTTAAGTCCCAGAACTCACTCTGTGGCTCCCTCTTCCCTGCATCCTTACAACACTCTTGCTCTGTCTTTGTCTTTACCAGTTATATCAAGATGTATGCTCTTGTCTTTTCTCATGTCTCCACAGAGGTGTAAACAATAGGAAATGTCATTGTTGAGTGGTAAATATCCCATGAATGTGTCTGCCAATCCTTTCAGAACAGCACATGCTCTGAATGGTGCTTTGGCTGATCTGTTGGGTTATTTCTGAAAGAGCTGTTACAAATATACGGTGGCGTGTGTTGAAAGCGGTGTCGAGAGCTCTCACTCCTTGGTCATTTTGTCTGTTTATATGTAGAACTAACTTAATACGGCAGCACACATCATATGATGTCATGGAGGTTTGTAGATGACGGATTGGTCTTTTTCTGGGACAATATGTGTGGCGACGCTTCCTTTGGCAGCTCCGTGCAGTCGATGCTGCCAGTAAAAATGTATACATCAAACAGACTGCAGCTGAGGGCTTTTTTTTACAACCTCATTATCTGCAGTCATTTTTAGATTCAATAATCTACATACATTCAGTTGTCAAATCAGTGATGGATCTGCTTGTGTGATTTATATTGTATGGATTGCAGAGTAATAAGAATATACATTTAAAACCTCAATTTTTTTTAAAAATAATAGGTCACAGTGTAACCTATACCTAGTTTACAGAAGTCCATCTTTTACATGTCATTATGATATTTGATACTATCTGATCAGAAAA
Organism: Solea senegalensis; assembly: GCF_019176455.1. Taxonomy (NCBI): domain Eukaryota; kingdom Metazoa; phylum Chordata; class Actinopteri; order Pleuronectiformes; family Soleidae; genus Solea; species Solea senegalensis. The sequence goes on from NC_058032.1 coordinate 6,689,932, forward strand.
TTGAACGTTCTCCTGAAATTGAAACCAAAAAGTAAGCAGGCTATCACGACAAGACTATACGCCACAAAAAAAGCACGTATTGTTTCATTGGGTTTGTATTTATTCGTTTTTAACGAACGTCTTCTCAAATAGTGCTACTTTTTTGGAAGATTCTCCGATACTGCAGTGCAGAGGCTGATCGATTCCCTGCCAGAAATTCATGCTTCCGGGTTACAGATGGCACTATCAGCAAACATTCTCTGCAACCATTGTTCAGATTGATCCATCCTTGCTCCGTTGGATACAGAGCTAGAGGGGGTTTTCATGAGAAAACTCTCTCACTCTAAAACGACATGATTTACAGACCCGTTCAAGTATGAATTGAATGCATTTTTGGATCAGTGTGAACACGTATAGCATCGTTTATTTTCTTGTATGTAGTTAAGTGAATTTTCACATTTGCACACTCTGTGTCACTCACTGAGTCTTTTTTCCCCCACCACGCGGAACACGTACACTTCTGCAGAACACTTCATTTCAGAAGGATTACCAGGCGGTGCAGTGATGGAGCTTTTCAAGAGGGGAAACTCAATTACTTCCTGTCTCCAATAAACACCTGAGCCCACAGTTGAGCCGCCCACTCACAGACTTTCTAGGTGTAGAAAAGCACATCGAGAGAAAATAAAAGGAAAAAAAAAAGGCTGACAAGGCTTGGGAGACAGTTTTCACGATTGTCTCCATGTCTCCGTTCCAACCGTAATTTGTTGGGTTCTCCTCACCTGAAGGTTACAAATAACAGCAAGTCGAATTGTAAAAATATGATGTGATATCGTTGTGCTGGATTAGCCTGAATATGACAACCCGACAAAGTGTCGGAGCTAAAAGCGAGCTGTGGGGATGATGCTGCACAGCAACTGTGTGCTCAGATGTTTAATTATGGCGGGTCTTTGGAGGACGGAAACTGGGTTACTTAAAGATAAATGTAAGACTCGATAACTGTAAATAATGTAAGACTCTTGTATCCGGCATATAACTATATCATTTAATTATTGTGTAGTATATCTGTGATGGAAGGTTCTTCACCTTATATGAATCCAAAATGAATAGGCAACTATTCTTTTTATTATTAATATTATTAATAAAGAAATGAATGCAAACTTTTGACAAAGCTATTTCTAAAGTCAAACACTCACATTGCAGAAAGGGTAAGAAAGAGAAACTACAACATCAAAACAGTACCCTGCTTTCATAGAAAAGGATGTTGAGATGTTTTGGACACAAGGAAATGGTAGAGACAGTAAAAACCGGAAGAATTTGATTTGGATTTGAGACTTTATATGCATGACATTGTTTTGCCGTCTAATGTAAATAACCGCAGTAATATCAAAGTTCTCCATCTCAGGCTGAAAAGTCTTCATCAGCAGCAAGGATCACAAAGACGCACGCAGTTATTTGAGTTGGTCCTCTCCCACCATCACAAGACACCAGTAGCTCTAAGAGGACTGTGCTCTCCGTCACCATGGAGACAAGTGCACCCAGCGCCTAACAATGCTATTTTTGGAGCAGTGCAAAGAGCTTCACTCTTTCTCCTCTTCCTTTTCAGCACTACTCTTTAATATTCTCTTCAAAAACTACTTTGGTGTCAAACCGGGTCAGTTGTTTGCTATAAGTGCACAGAAGAAAGTGAGCAGACTCGGTGTGTGAGCTGATATACTGTTTATGTGTCGAAGATGTAATCTGTATTTTCCCTCTGTGCAGTGGCTTTAGTTTGATTTAGAACATTCTACATAATTGACACACAAAGTTTTTCTTGAACACTTGCGCAGAACTTGTTTGTTTTTTTTAAGACGCCACACGCCATTTCCACTCAGGGACTAAGTGAACACCGCGGTACTAATTCAGAGCCTGTGTTAGTGTTTACGTGTGCTCTGCTTTGGGATTACACCAAAGCTGTGTCAGTGTGCTACACACTTACTGTTATGTCTCTCTACATGATTGTTTGAGGAACGCCAACGTTGGTTTCACGTCGCTCACTAACCGCTCAAGAAAAGTCTAAACTTTAAAAAGCTCGAAGCGTCCAATCACAAGTTCATTCCGGCTGTATTGTTACCAGACGAGCGGCTGTGCTGTTAATCTTCCATTGATCTCTTCCTCTTTAATCTGTCTGTTGGAAAACAAAGTACTGGTGGGTGTAATGGCAATGATAGGGATGCTTAAATATACAGTAAGGTATAAGACGAAACTCGACTGGCTCTCACCACATGAAGGCGGCTTGGAGGGGAGTGAGAAGCCAATCATTATCATCTGTGCTCAGGTTACTGTATAGAATGTCTTTGATTAGATCAAATGAAACAGCTACTTAGTCCTGCAGCACTGGTGGGCATTAATTTGATGTTGACAGATTAACTACAGTGCTACGTTGCGCGCTACTGTGCTGACAGCCTGAATACAACATTACATAAACTTCACAGCGAACACACACACACAAGATTTGTGTGATACTTACTCAAAGTCTGGAGCAATAAATGTCCTAGTGCCGATGAGGGGCTGTCATTAGACGTGTCATGCTGGTTGTTTGCGAATGTACACTTCATTTGTTGGTTACATGTTGATGCCACACTGACAAGCATGCATGGGGTAGTGTGAGAATCCAATATAACCGTAAGCGAGAAATATCACAATATTGCACTTACCGCCTTTGTCCGTCATACTGTCGCAAAATGCTCTGAATGCTCGCTGCCAATGCCGGAGGTGGAGGGCTTGTGTTTCTCAACATTGCACACAACCTGATCCCTGCACTGGTTTTGACAAGTAATTAAAAACACCTTGGGCACAGGGTTCTGATACCTATTTGCCTATTTGACATGTGTTAATTTGTTCATGACTGACTCAGTTTTAATGTACAGCTGCAAGTGCCGTCAGTCTCCATTAGGGTGCTGAGTTCAAAGTTTGCAATAAAAGTAGTCTCTCCCCCACCAACATAACAATAATGGATTTGTTTTCTCTCATTGACTGATGGTCAGTCAAGAGCTTAGTGATTGTTGGTCTGCTGGCGTGCTGCGCTGATGGTAAATAAAAATATTAGATTGTAACTTACTGTAACCATTGTCTTCCTCCTTCGTTCCATCAATGGTTCCGTCTGCCTGCAGCTGCAGGTGGAAACCTTGTCGACTGTACAGCTTTGTCACGATCCCCTTCAGCTGGGGCTCTGTGAGGGTACAAGAGAACCGAGACTTACACCATACACTGTAGAAACACATGCATGTAGCAGTGCAGTGTCACGTGTGCTTTCTGAAGGGACATTTTGTAGCTTCAGTTTCAGTTTACTGCTTGCCGCCATTTCCTGGAGCCTCCAAATCCAATTTAGTCATAGATTGGTTGGGCTGAGCAGAGCAGAGGCGGGAGAGAACCACTGCTAGCGGTCTGATAAAGGCTCTGGGTTCAGGACTCTTGCTGAACCACTTTAAGATATTTGGGGAAACATAGGCAAAGTTAACAATATTCCTGTTTGATGGAACTGTAAGATGCGTTTTAATGTATTAAATGATCAGAACCAACACTAAAATCTTTTGTTTTTCCTACAGTATATTGGCCCCTGTGGCCAAAGCCACATTTACATTTGGTTAAAAATGAGTTGTGCGGTTGGTCAATAGTCTATGGCGGAGGATTGCCTTCTTCTAATTCTGTCACTCTCCTTGTGAATAGTCTCTTTTTTAATGGCCTTGGTTTCAAAAGAAACAGATTTGCTACATGTGCAGTGGAAAATATCACCCAACATTCAATAAAAGTTCCATGCATGGCAAATAAATACATCAATTGCAAGAATATAGATTAATGAACATTGTCTTAGATTTAACCAGCCTGGCAATTACTAGTAATTGTGTTGACATCAAATCAGGCATCAGGAAGTTTATAAGTATAAGTGGTAGAGCTTTTACTTTTGAAGTGGCTGCTAAGGCTGTCTGTGTTACATCTGATAAGAGCTAAGTGCTGTGTGTCCCTGGTGGAGTGTCCTTTACTGTGGTTTACCACACCTTTCATCTATCCTTTCATCTCACTTTCTCTATATTGACATTTATATCCATGCTCAGTTCACGTTTGCTAAAGTAATGATAGAAACTGTAAGACACCCAGGAACACGTTTACAATAAACACTGTATGGAAACATTTCCACACTCAAAACAAAAGTACATACAGTATGTCTTCATTTGACCCAACGCGTATGTCATGTATGCGGGACATGAGTGTTTATCCATACAGTCTTTCTGAAATATGCCAGTTCATTGTTTTTGGTGAGGCACCATCTGTACGTCTCACTCAGACGACAACGCCTTCGACTTGGCATGTATCGCTTCCTACGCAGGATGGAAAAAGACATTGGAAGTGCGAGTTGTGCAGGTTGCAGGATCTATACAGCAGCAGAGTTATCAAACAACGGGAATATATGAAGTTTCAGGGAAAACACACAAGCTGAAGACTGAGAGGGCGTCACATAAACACACCAGGAAACGGATACAACAAAATCTGACCTTTGGAGCTGAGTGACCGGCTCAGATGTGTAAACTCTTACTTGTGCACTAGATTTGTAAGGGAGTGGCTGCCGTGTGGCTACAAGGATACAATTCTGTCACTGTTGTAAGAATGCGTGTCTTATTAAAGTCACCGTAGTGTCTGGGGTTTCACGGGCTCTTCCACTTACAACACTCTAAGTTGTCATTAGACATTTTGTTGTCAGGATAACTTGCATAATACATCGTTTTTATTATCTTTGAGCTCAGCATATCTGCTTGAATGTGTGGATACAACATTATGTCAACTTGTGTATCTGTTTCTCTAAAACAAACAACAAAACACTAATTAAGGAATGGTCTCCTGAGTTGATCTTGCATGTTAATATCCATTTTTTTGAATTAACTGGTAAACTGATGAACAGTTGGAACAGAGAGAAATGATTGACTATGCAATCACTTCCACAATCTCTCATAAACTCTTGTATCAATGCATCCCTGTGTGTACTGAACAGTGAAGGCTGCAGCATCAGTTCAGTGACTTTGCTGTGGACAAACTTCACGCATCCTATTCTCCCGCCAACTTTGGCTGTGTCAATCTTTGGCATTTTAAGTACAGATTGAGCATATCTGCTAAATATTCTCCTGTTTGGGTGCTTCTTCTTTTTTTTGGAATATTATAACATCTTATAAAAGATGAAGAGTTAAAGCCCAATCAAAACTGCAGTTCAACAGACCTGGTCGTCTCCTTCGCCTCTTCTTGGAACCAAAGAGTTTGACCCGGGAGAAAACATTCAGTCGACTGGGTTTTTCACAGCTTCCTTTGGCTTTACTGGGGCTGCTTACGCAGCGGCAGGCATTAGACTTCTCCCGCTCCCTCGCCTGTCTTTTCTGTCTTATGAGGGAGCTGGCGATCGCTGCAGCCATAGCCAGTTTGGCAGCGGTTTGGTAAAAACTTGCGTGAGAATAATCACTCCCTTTGAATCCAGATAACTGGATTCTTAAGGGACACGTCCAGGCGCAGTGCCAAAACAATCTGAGGCAACTACGAGTCGTTAAATTTGAAAAGTGTTGTTTGAGGAAGGGACAATAAAATAGTCCCAGCAGCAGCAGCGCGCTGAAGCCTGTTAGATAATGTCCGAGTGGATCATTTCTCGTGGTTTTAGTTGTAACTCAGGAAATTGTCCGTTGCGTATCCGTGGAAAACTTATGAAAATGAAAAACACACATCCTGCCGTGAGGCTGCACGAAGACTTTCACCTCAGCCCGCTGCATGTTCCCCCACCTGCATCATTTCCTCAGCATCACAACAAATACGCACAAATCCAGTCCCCGCAAGTGGTTTTGCATCATCTCACTACACGGCATGTGCGCGCAAATGGGTTGGCAGAATAGTCGAGGATGAAGCTCAGTGCGCAGTCACGTAGGATGGAAACACCTGTTTGCAGACGCCGGTAGAGTGACTGCGAAGCTCTTTGTCGGGTTTCTCTAATCCCTCGTTAAAGCTGCTGTTGTGATGAGAAGGAAAAACAACAACTACACAGCGCTTGACAAGGGCAGCGGAGACGACGCACAAACTCCATCTGTCTTTTGTGGCGAAGCATCGCAACGTAAAACCTGGAGGCGCCGAAAGGACGCAGTATCTGAGCCCAGCAAAGCGCAGACACTCTGCTGCTGTTCAGAGCATCATCACACCTCCAACAGCAGAGTGAGCATTCACGGGGAGGAGGGTGAGGACTGTGGTGACACACAAACGTATAGTCAAAGTGCACAGTTGGACAATTCATATCTCTGTAATGGTCTTCATAATTCTAATTCATATCAATAAGAAAGGGGGTGTGGTTGGTGTGGGGGCGCTGAAGAGGAGAAAAACACGAGAAAAGATGAGATGATACGACCAATATAATCCAAATATCGATTTGATTTGCAGCTGGACACAAAGTGACTTAAAAAGAAATGATGCAAGTAAATCACCTGTAAATTATATCTTTCACCAAAAAGTAGGATAATGTCATGTAAGTCATTTGAAATGTGAACAACTACTTTTCTACAATAATTAAAACGCCAAGCTATTATCTAATGTCATTAATGCCTGAGGGACAAATAGCCATCATCATAAAAATGAATACAGTGGAACATAATTTAGCCAAGGAGATTAATAAAGTATAAGATTTAGATTTAGAGTTAATCAGTGTAGGTGAGAGACTCAAGACGGTACATTTTGTTTATTTAAGTTGGGACATTTTTACATTATCAACATGTACATATTTTATCCACTGGCGTATGTTATATATGTTGTCGTTGGGTAGGTTGATGGAAAGTACAATTACATTAAGAATAACATGTACAAATAAAAGTAACAATAGCATAGACAACCTGAACTTCTGGCTTCCCAGATACTTGAAGTTTTATATTTTTTTCACTGATAAATAATGACTCTTCTAAGAAAATGTCAGCTCAAAAAAGAGTGGTCGAATTGCTTGACTGATTTTTAATCTAAGTGTCTGCTTTTCCCCCTCAGCCCTGGACTGACCCCAGTTAACAGCCTGACCAATAGCGCCATCTACAGTCTCTGTAGAAAACTGCCGTAGACAGTTTTTTTTTTTTCTGTTTGCCTAATCTCATCAATAATAGGAACACAAGAGTGTGGGTTATGCGTTGGTTAAAATGAGGTGTGGCACAGTCCCGCCTGGAGATATATTAATAGTAAATAAACAAACGAAAACGAAATGGCTATAGCTCAAAAGTGCATTTACAACATTACACATGTCCTGTTTGTAGAGCGTGAAAACTCTTCTTAAACAAGGTGCTGACATTGCACCAATAAAGCCGCCGCCGTCACTTCAGCACCACGGACAGCTCCAAGACAATCCGCAACTCTGAAAAACTCGAGGGCGACACTTGAGATTAAACACTGCTGCACATAATCCCACTCCCAGTTTAAGATGAATAAACGGTGAATATTTATTGGATTAAATTTAGATATGATTTTTATATAAATGTAAAGAGCATAGCAGCCTACCTGAAGTGGATTTTCTCAAAGGAAAAGTCATGATCCCTTCACTTGCGAAAGCAAAAAGCTGTGACTTGGATACCTGCAGTCCTTGTTCTGAAGCGGAGGCGCGGAGTCTACTTCTAATTCAGGAAAGTTCAGAACATTGTCAGGCAACTGTTTGCGGCGGACGGTGGAGGAGAATGCGCTGAGGCGTGGCCATCAACAGGAAGATCATTATAGGACATTAGCGACATGCCATTATGACTCCGAAAACCCTCATTAAACATTCATCTCGAGGTCTTGTTGATCCGGCACAAACCCAGGCGGGCGTGTTCGCTGAGATTCTGCGCTCGGCGGGGCACAGATTGAGGGGAAAGTGATCGAAAATGTAGGCTGGGATTGTACTGCCTTCTTAGGGAAGAGATGACTTCGTTCTCGTATTACAAAAAATCATGTAAAATGATCCGATAATGCGTTGTCTAAACCGGTTACACAGGCCGGGTCACTCTGGACTGAAAAATATCGACGAACAATCAACCGAGACAACAATGTGCATTAGGCTGTGCTTTTTGTTTTTTTTTGTTTTTCCTTTTACAAAAACAATTCTCTGTTCTGTGAAACTGTAGGAGCGTTTTACAGATCGCTCAGCAAACGCATAGTTTGGACAAACATGACTCGGGTTTATTTGTCATTAAGACGCACATTACTGTCAATAAAACGCAGGAATAATAATGTCTTCTGCTCCACGTTCGTATTACTCTAGTAAATGTACGCCATACAAGTCAATAGAGTGTGATGTATGTAAAACAAACCTGAGCGTTGATACAATGTGTGGTGGACTCGTAATGCTCAGTGTGAACACTAGATGGAGCAAGTACACTGGCTATCTAAAGCAGCGCATTCACCCTGGAGGGAAAGTGCTCATTTAATGTTTAAAGTCAAGTATAGAATCATCATTTTAACTGATAAACTGATGATTCTTTTTTTGTAAGAGCTTTACAAATGTCTGGACTTAAACTGAATGTGCATCCCATTGTTTTTAGTTGTTCATATCAGAGTAAACAATGTAAATTATTCACCGACTATAGCGTATTTGAGTAACAACACACACTAAATATATTTAAGTGCGGAGATTTAATGATAGCACAAGAGCGCTGACCAGTCAGCCATAAACAAACAGTCCTTTCCTCGTAAAAGGTTAATTTACTTTTATGTTCACCGCTTGTACATCCAAGCCACTTGATAGGTATATAAATGGTAGATGGGCCAATGTCAATGTATTGATTTACAAAGGATGTGGCTCCAATGACATGACATATATTACAGACAGAAACACATTTGTTTTCCCTCTTACTGGCACTGATGGGCTCCGCGGCCAGAGTCTGACCTTTAACCCGGCAGAGGCTATGAAACAACGGCGGCCTAAGGTTGTTTCAAGGTTGAACGAGGCTTTATGGAACCGTCTTATTAGAGTTTTATTACCTGCAGCGGCAAACCTCACTCACACCTCCGCCACTAAGTAAGTGTGTGTCATGCAGGTACTTCAGATATTAAAAAAAACTAGAGAAAGTGCTCAGAGAGTGCAAACCACTGCCCACAGTGTCACTACATTCATGCACTTTGAATGTGTATTCGTCGCCAGATCTTTTACAAAATATAAAGTTTATGAGATTTGGCAGAGGTAATAGAGATAAGAGGGTGTAGTATGTAAAACAGCTCACATTAATTGAGTAAATTAAGCTCATTTGCCACTATACTTTTTCAATGATGGGTTCTAATAGTGTAAATCATGAGCTCTACAAGAACATAATCGCAGTTCCTCATAAGACGTGACCTGTTCTCCAGCAGCTGACTTGATAAGCATACAGCAGGCATACTGTGTTCCTTCCCTCTCAAAACGGTGATTAATGGACGTCTTTACCATCTGATTTATACTCTTAACAATCGGTAACCATGACTGATATTACCTGATACCTCTACTTCTGCCCCGAGCAAAACAGAGACGGGCAGGAGCCGATAGCAAGTTTTTTTAGTTTGTTTTGTTGGCTTCAGTCGTCTCACCGCCGACAAACCGGGGCCATCAGTCAAGTCGACAGTGTGGCCCTTCACGAGGACGGTGGAGTTTATCACTGACGGTGAAGAGGACAGAGGGAGGTAAAGAGAGTCAGGCTGCCATGCACAACAGCGCCGCTAATCACTCACCTCAGGTGATACTGAAGAGAGTGCCAATGTGCACGTTCCTGATAATGCCTGTTCATCTACGAGCACTACAGCGGAGAAGTCACAAAAACACACACACGCGAGGGCATGAGTGGAATTGTTGATAAAGGAATATTAAGAAACGGAAAGTATTCAGTATTTTGAATAATTTAAATGTATTCAACGAATACTATACTATTCTAATGTTTTAAAGGAGAAAACCTAGTTTCAGGATGTTTCTGTACAAATGTGTGTACACGCTCCAGACTCACTCGCTCCCTCTCCCTCTCTCTCTCTGTCACCCCTTAGTTGCTTGTGTGGTAATGCACCAGGGGTACATTAATGACTGTAGTGCCCCAGAATACCAGTGTGCTATGGCCTCCCATGGGCCCCTTCATCGTAACTGCAAACACACACACACACACACATAATACACAGCATAAACAAAACATCATCCGTAACATCGTCCATAAACAGTTAATGACTAACGCTAACCTTAACCACAATTCAAGTCTTGGTGCTAAACTTAACCAGTTTCTCAGATATTCGGTACTGCCTCATTAGGACATGGTTTTGGTCTCCATGCGGAATACTGGTCTGTGTATGCCACAAAGGGTCCACAAGAGGTAAGATATATGAGAAAACACACATACACACACTCATGTTTGTATAGCATTCATAGTGAGGACATTCATTGACATAATGCTTTTCCTAGCCCCTTACCCTAACCTTGACCATCACAACAACCTATAATTCTAACCCTAAAACCAGGTCTTAACCCTGAAAAAGCCATTTTTAGGTGTGTCAGAATGTGAGGACCAACCAACATGTCCTCACTTCCTGAGGTACGTATGTTTTTTTGGTCCTCACAAAGATACCCATACAAGAACGAACACAAAGGGAGAGAGAGAATAATCTATAAGAATATGACTCCATGCACGCCATGCCCTGAACTCCTAAACTACAACTACATCATTTAGTTTTGTGTTATACTGAAATATTTGCATTAATCATCACTATTCAGATTCCCTTGTAGAAACTCGTTAGCACCCTGCTGCTCTTTCCGTCCCTGGTCACTAGAGAGCAGAAGTAAGAGAGAGAGAGAGAGACAGTGGAGCACTGTGTTGACCTTTAACTAAACAATTAAAGCTGTCGCTTCTTACTAATAACCAGAGGCTTTCATGAAAACGCCCACAGGATAAAGGCTTTCTTTTATTTTTGTTTTTTACATTCTAAAAAAAAGTGACCTCCAATGGCAAATATTGAATAAATGGGCACGTCAACCTTTGAACCTTTTGGTGCAGAGTGTGGGAGCACAGTGAAGTGTTACCACAGGGTTTGCGGCTTAAACCGCTCAACCTCTTGGCAGCGCTCTCTGTCGTCTCCGTGTGCACACTGGTACAGTAAATCCACTACAACAGTAACTAGCCGTGCCATAGCGATACCATGCGTTGCCATGGAGACTGCACATACGTAAGAGAGGGTGTGTGTGTGTGTGTGAATGATAAAGACGGAAAAGGGAGAGAATGCGTATACACTGAGAATGGGGGGATGGTTGGTGCTGCGGAACAAGACACCATCAGTCACTCAAGGTTCCAGGAGAGGAGGGGGTGTTATAATACAGTCATGGCTGACTGGCAAACCCATGGCAATGATTGTGTGATCTGCTCTGCCGCTTTGCATCCAGAGAGGCTGTGTGACGTGCAGGAGAGAAAGGAGTCAGTCGACTGAAACTGGAGGATACAACTCCCATTATTTCCCCCCAGCGGGGAAACAGATGGATGATCTCCGCTGTGGGGACAAAGAGTCGTGCAGGTTGTCTCTGCAAGTTCCATTTGACGGATCTGAGGAGCGGTTGCATGTCACAAGTTTCTGTTCTGCTGCAACTAACTAACTAGTAATCTGTCGATTATTTTTCCAATTAATCGTAATTATGGTCCGTAAAATATCAGAAAACCATTCGCTTTTATTGATTTCTTTGCTATACAGAGCAAAGAAATGAAGAAAATACTCACATTTAAGAAGCTTAAACAATCGGAAATCCTGTTTTAATCATGGAAAAAAAGCTTCAAACCGATGAATCGATCATGAAAATAGTTGTCGATTAATTTAGTAATCATATAGGGCGTCACGATATCAAAAATGAAGACATTCGATAACATGGTGAAGATAGAATGCGTGTGAAGAAAAATCTTGCTCTTCAGATGAGAAAAACCTTAAGTTTCTTGGGTAGATGCCAAAGAAATTCAGTTGCCATGATTTTTACAATTGTTTTTTCATGAGAATGTCGGACCAAATATGAATCATATCTGTCAAAATGAACTTCACCATCATGCAGCTCTTGTATCGTCTGTTCATTATTTGGCGTTTCATCCCGCGTTGAGCCACTTTTGCAGGGAAAAGCGAACCATGGTTGTAAAATATCAAGCCTCGAGCCTCCGCTCGAAACCACCAACCACCACTTCACCTCGCTTCAAAATGCTAAAATGAATTAGGACTAGACGGAATGTCTGGCGTTTGTCATCGAACCTTTCATCTCTTTTTTTTTTTGTATAAACATCTGGCTTCAGACAGAGTCTGATGATCAGGTGCTGCTGTTTTTTGTTTTATTTTTATCCCAGACAGTAAATAACTGCAGAGCCAAAGTGAGACACCTCTGTTTTATACATCAGTAAAAGTTAAATATGGCACTGAAAGGCGGCAGCGAAAGCACTTTGAGCGGTCGAGCATCTGCCAGACACTTTACTGTTGCTTTGATAAGGCTACTGAGGACGTTTGCTGTGGGATATTTTTTGCTTCCGTTCCATTCCGATCTCTATTTATGTAATAGATGTAATTAGAAAATGACGACATAAATATTGTATATGTACTTTTAACAATTAAGTTATTACGCACTATATTTGTGTTTAGGAGTTAATTTGTGTGTGTTTAGATGTGTTCAGTGGGATCTACTCCCCCTCCACACCTCCACAAGCTGCCATTACTTAATTTAACATGACATCATTTATCTTAGACACATACAGCGGTATTCCACATGGTACGGCCGCTACACTCTCTGGGTCTGTGTGTGTGTGTGTGTGTGTGTGTGCGACACTAGGCAGTAATGGCGTGAAGAAATCTCAATCAGAGGCACCAAGCGGTGTGTGAAATGGCGAGCGGTCAGACAGCAGCCGCCTCAGAATGACTAATACCGTGTGAGCGGTGTGCGCTCGTTACACAGGCCACAGAGGCGCTCACTTTTGCTCGCGCTCCAACAAGACGACCCTTCTTTTCAGACGTCAGACAAAGATGGGAATGATTGGTGATACTTGAGTGAAAAGCTTCAGGCCACACACACACACACACACCTTAAAGACCCCTTGTAGCTCAAACAGCTTTATTTAACTATTGGGACTGGTTATGAATCATCAGTGAGATAATTTTGGGGGGGGGCCAGCACATCCGTGAATGGAAATTGGAATCTGTTATCTGTGTGCATTTGGTCGAGGTATTACCGATGTTGTGGGGACCTGCATCTGCTCACTCTGGGGACAAAAAAAGCAGTTATCCTTAGTGCAAAGGGAGGTACGAAATGGACAAGTTCTCGGTGATGTTGGAGCCACCTGCCACCTGCCACCTGCGTGACCCTGCAGCTCTCATGTCCCTAAGGGGATCAGGGGGGGGTTAATCAAATAACAAGCAGCAGTTGTGAGCAGAGGCTCGATGCACAGCACACACAGCACACTGTCTCCTATGCCGCGCCACTGCTCCGTCAGCCAGCTGAGTCACACGTGGAAGATAGGATCGTACAGCATGTAGGTACACATCCAATTGTCTAGGCTGCATTAACTATTCAACACGCACACATGCATGCATATAGTTTAGACACACACACACACACACACACAGAGGTAGTCAGCCTGCCAAATCTAAGTCAAGTGTGGGAGATCAGCTCCCTTGCCAAAGATGGTGAGTCAATGGCAGCTTTTTTTATCAATATCCATCATAATTAGAAAGTGGCAGTGAAACAGCATTTGGGGAGTTGAAATGCTATAAATTAAAAGATGTATTTTATGCTCTTTCAAGTCGCCTCCCGCCCCCTGATTAGCCAGAATGCACGTGGTGAAACGGGCTCTTGTTGCAGCAAAGTGGGACATCTGGTATCAAAGAGACATCTAGGAAAAGTGCTGCAGCCAAAATATAGAAGCTCAGACTTTCTGAGGGTTTGGATTAATAATGCTGTGCTAATTATACACACCGTCTATAGCGAGCGCGGTCCTAGGCCCAGAGAGTGATGTCATGTTGTCCTACATATCACTTCCCAATGTGACACATCAAGGAAGGGAATGGAGTGAGATTATTTCAGAGGCATCGTTTCAGACACCAGCTGACTTAAAACTGTCAGCTTGCTGATGGAGACACAAAGGCACCAGTGGGACTCGCACACAAGGTCATGCTCGTTGCTAATTTTACCGTCTTCTGTGACAGACACTTCTTAATTAGGATGATAAAAGAAACTCTGACAAATATCAAGGTGTCTCTCACCTCAGAATCATCCTTTCATATACGCTGTCTGGGTAACTGTAACTATTGTGCAGGGAGGTCAAAATGTGCTGCACAGTGAACTGCATGTGAACATTAATGAAGCTCATTTTAGTCCGACCACACTCGCTGGATTTCCCCTGCCGCTCGAGTGTTTCCTCGAGGAAGGTGGCCGCGTACAGCAGCGACGAGGAAGAAGATGCTGGGAGTAAAGCGCTCCTTCAACTGCTGTGTTCACAGTAAATGATGAATTTAACCCAGTGATATTTGGGTTGAACTAGATTATGTATGTTCACAAAAAATCTGAACGTGTGTACGCATGCCGCCGTGATTGAGTGGTTCAGACTGTCATGGATTATTACGCTACACTTAAAAGCCCCGACGTGTTAGGTGGAACAGATCGGCTAAGCTGCAAGTGACACGACATGAGACGTGACTCAACTGCTGTGGGAGTGGGTGGGTAAATAGGTCATGTTCCCCACCCGTCTGAGTATCCCACTTTTCACTCTCGCTCCCTGTGTGCAGGCTGGTGAAGTCAGCAAACGGCCACAATCAATGCAAAATAATGACAACGGATGGCGGCGGCCCAGTGTTTAGAGCCTAATATGTGGGAGGAGCTGCGCCCAACTCTACAGAGGTATGGAAAAGTAGGCCAAAACACAGCAGTGAAGAAGGGGACGGCTCTCGGTGGCTCGTACCGTAGCACGCTCGTACTCAAAACACAGTGTAGATACAATTCTGTGCGTCCCTCACTTGCGCTGATAATGTCAAGCTTTAAGGCAACTGAACTGTTATCCTAGCATCCATTTGACTGTCAGCTCTATATTAGAATAAAAGTGTCACAAATGTTAGCGCACTGGCAAACAGCATTGGTCATATGCATTCATTTATGCCTGTTAGGGACGGCAGTGGAGCCAGCTGGGCGAGTGGTAAGCCTACACTGTGTTGTGTATTTCTTGAGAAGCTCGCAGGACGCGTTCAAGTGCAGCAGACGTTTGATTCTGAAGTGTCTGCAGCTGAGCAGCATTTCGCCTTCCTGAGCTACAAGATGTAAGCCGGGGCGTACACAGCATGACAAATGTGGCTCAAAATAGAACATAGAAACATTCAAGATAAACAATAAAATTATGATTGTAGAAGATTGAATGTGACTACGTTTTTTAAATACAGCCACTCGATTCCTCAAGTCCGGGCTATTTAGAAGCAGCGCAGCGAGATATATTTATTTGTCTCTTTTGATTTGAGTTGTGAACGATAGAATATGGAAACTCTGTGTGCAATATTCATGCCGCCTTTAATCCCGCGGGTCTTTATGAATCCATCAAAAGGGAAAAGTGATCCAAAAAATTGAAAGGCAGCACATACTGTACGTTCTTTACTGCTGGTGTGTGTGTGTGTGTGTGTGGTGTTGTGTTGTTTTCACTTTATTCCTGTGACAAATAATTGTCTGACTCACACGCTGAGCCAACGATGTTTTGTATGGTATTGTGTGTGTGTGTATACACTCACTATGTGTGGAGATGCAACTTCCAGCGTCTCGTCTGTACACTTTTCTCCCCGCTTTATGACACCCATTGATGCTTTCCACTGCACTCCTGCGGCATCCACCTTTTTAGATTAGATGAATTTGAGCACCGTTTTTTTGAGAGTTATAATGTTTTTCTTTGAACAGCTCAGATATAGCAGCAAAATGTCCTTCGTTCTCTTTGACCCCTTCTATCAGACCCTGTGGCCAGATCGACCCCTGGCGCATGCAGTCAGAGGTTATGCTTCACCATGATTGGATGATGTCACTGAGCCCTCCGCTACCAATTGAAGAACTGGCGGCAGCAACTATACAAGGATAAGTTCCTGCTATAGCACAGCTGCTGTAGTGTTGTGATGCACCTGCGACAAACACAGTCAACGAGTCAGAACAAGTCTTTCTCAATCCAAAAGAAAATCACACTCCAATAGCCAAATTGTGTTTTCATTAGTTTAGTTTATACAATTTGTATCACTTCAATTCACAAGGAATCGCCTTTAGACCCCTTGGTTCACCATCTCTCTCTCAAACGCCACCCACTGTCGGCGATTGAGGAGATAGAATGAGGAGATTAGGACACATTAACCAGTGCTTTGGCTTTCAGGAACACAGATTAGAGATGAGAGGCTGCAGCGTGACACTGGCCTGCATGGTGTGAGCGGTGATGGCTGAGGCGCTATCGTCGTCGCTGCTGCTGAGCGGCTGCTGAGCGGCTGCCCTGCCTGTGTCTGTCTGTCTGCGTCTGTCTGTCTGCTTGCCACCCATTACATCATAGGGAACGTGGATCTAAGGCCTGTGATCTCCTACTCACACATACTGACAGAACAGAGCCAGGAGCACATTCATGTTTTTATCATCACACTGACTACAGAACGCTTTTTTCAGACCCGTCATTACGTTTTGGGACATTTTAAAAAATGTTTTAAAATGTGTGTGAGTGTGTGTGTGTGTGTGGGGATGGGGCTGTGGCCAGAAAGACGAACAAATAGAGACAGTTGTCAATGTGTTCTTCCAGAGCTTGATGAGATGTGCGCGCCGTCTAATTATCTCTCCAGCGAGCCAGTGGATTAGTGAGCGACACGTAATGTCTGCCATAAGGCCCCGCTGAACGCATGTAGCACGTACTGTACATGCGTAAAGATCAAGAAGCCAAAAGGTCTTTATTTTAGATCTAGATTTAACACACAAAATCCAGTGTTCATCTACAACTACAGTGTTTTTTTCGCCCTCTAAATAAAACTTTTTGTTTTTCTTCATTTGAAATTGTTTATCCACTATTTCCACATGCAGTCAATTGTAAAAAACTGCCAGATATAGAACAGTTATTCTGGAAAAGTGGACAAAAGCACAGGACATTTTCTGGTTCCCTTTTATGGTTAAAATAAGGCTTAGGTGTTAAAGGGTTAAGGGGAACTGTACAATTCTTGTATCATCCAGGCATGTTATCCACACTGAACTCTAAAATGCTATTTTTAGAAAACTGGTCGCAGAGTGAAAACAATCTCAAATTGCCATCCGTGCGTTTGTGGTTTTACAACCAATACACAACTTTTGGAAAATGATGATGTCATAGCCTCTCTTGCTCTTACATTTGCTGCTGCTATCTTCATCATTATTGTCTTTTTTTTATTCTTGTGTTTGGAGTTTGTTTGTTTGTATTCCCCGAGTATGCCTGGCTTCATGGGATCATCCTGTCTCTTGTTTCTGTGACGGTAAACACTGAATACTCGTTGGAATAAAGCTTTGACAGCGCACAGGCTTCATGCACATGCTGCCATGTTTTCAGGTGTATTTCTGTAGCAGCAGATGTGATTGATCGGTCAGTGCATGTCATTCTTAAAGTGCATCTGAAGCAAATGCTTCACACATCATTTATATATATATACATACATATATATGTACTCTGAAAAGAGTTTCTCTCCAGTGGTCTCTTCAGGGGATTTTTTTAGCTGTGCCGATTTCAGACCAGAGCCATTGTTGGCGTAACTTCTCCTCAAACCCTCAGAGTGCTTTATGGGCTCTTTAAGTGTTCACTCTTGGACAGAAAGGACGGAGCTCCTCCAGCAGACGTGCACTTGCATAAAACTTTAGTGGGGGGGGGGTGGGGTCAAAGTAGGTGAATGTCGAGTGAATGTCACACAGGAGGTGTGTTTACATTCATATTCTGCACAAACACTGACGGACAGCGATGCTCAGCTGTTTAAGTCCACACTAAAGCGTGCATGTTTGCACGTAATGTGCATGTTTGGCAAGGTGCTTGGCACCGGCGACAGAAGAGATGTTTTTCATAGCTTCACACGCACTTTAATTGCCAGTGACAGTTATTTGTGCAGTGATGACTCGCTCCCTATTAAATCCAGATAGGAGTTGGTCTTCTTCTTCTTATCCTAAAATAACTCCCTTGGCACGTCGCCGTGATGGGAAGACTCCCCGATATATTGGACTTTGAAAGTGCTGTGCTTTTCAGTACTTTAATTTGGCACTGATTGCAGTATGATACGCGTTTGAGCGGGTGCCTGGACTGGACGATGCATGGGCTGTCTGACGCTGTATTTTTTTTTCGCACTATGTGCAATCATTTTACGTGAGCGAGCATCCTCCCGCGTCTCCGCATCCCCTGACAGCTGAGGTCAAGCACTGCCGCACACACCCAACACAACACCTCTCTGTTGTTGTTGTTGTTGTTGTTGTTGTTGTTGTTGTTCTTTATTCAGTCCAGTGCACCAACCTGTCTCACCTCATCGCTCGTCTGCCTGATTTAAAATTAGATTTGAGTTTATGATAATGACTTATGGGCCTCCTGTTTATGGCACGCTGATGCAAAACAGCCGGTGTTCGGTGAAGAGAAAGGAAGAGCAAGGTCGTGAGAGTCGGGAGTCGCTACACTCTGCTGGAGCTTGTAGACGGTAAAGGGCACATCACTCAGAGTCGGGGCTCATTGGACAAAACACCTGGTTTGGGATTAATGTTCACCTTGGTGAACAAAACGCATGCTGGAGGGAGCCGAGGAACAGGAGAGCACTGCCAATTAGAGCCGCAACTAACGATTACTTTCATAATCGTTGAATCTGTCGATTACTTCCTTGATTAATTGTCCATAAAATATCAGATAATGAGGTTCTTAAATGTCTGTTGAATAACTTGTAATGATTTCTTAGTTATCCAGAGCAAAGAAATGAAGAAAATACTCCCATTTAAGAAGCTTAAACAACTGGAAGCTAAACAACTGTTTTAATCATGAAAAAAGCTTTGAACCGATTAAACGATTATCAAAATAGTTGTCGGTTAATAATCGACTCATGGATTAATTGTTTCAGCTCTACTGCCAATATGAAGAGAAAGCAATGATTGACAGATCATGAATTATGACTGCATTAACTCTGAAATCACAATAGAAGTGTATTATGTATAAGCTTATACTGTGTATATATATATATTTAAATAGCATTTCTGTGTTATTTTGCATACATGTTTCCCATGTTTTTGGGATGTGTTTCGGATAAAGTGACCGAGGACTGATTATCTAAGTTCTAAGCCAAAATCACACTAAATGGACGGTTAGGACTTAAAAATAACCCACTCAAATCATTTGTCCATTCGATACAGTGTCAGAAATACTGTATCAAAGGCTGTCAGATAAAAGCATCTTCTACGTCTTAAGAACAAAGAAGCCGAGACAGCAACTCTTAACAACAGGCAAAGGATTTAACCATGGAGTCTTTTTGTGTGTTACAGTGAAGTGCAAACAGTCCTCATAACTTTCGAGTAAGTCTCCTGAGTGAACATAGAAAGAGGAGACAGCGCAGGCGAGAAGAGTGGAGTTATTGTCTGTGTTTGTGACGGAGAAAGGAGCGAGCTGATGAATAACGAGTAGAGAGGCGCGCTGCAGTGTTGGCACAGGACCAAATACTGTGCATCGTATGCAGCCTTTGACTGCGATCGTGTGTGGAGTTTTATACTCGACAGTACGGGGTTAAATCCGCTATCATTGCATGTAGCCAGAGATGCTAAAGGCGTATGTTCCTCTGCACAAACAGTCATTCAAAATACCTACCAGAGGAAAAAACGCATCAGTTTCCTTCATAATGGAAAAGAAGTTCTTCATGTAGGAAAAACACAAAAGAAAAGTTTACATTGAGCCACCGTTGATCCCTACGTCGAGATGCTTCACGCATGGTTAACATATTACATGACTATGTAATATATACTGACTCGCTCGACTGACTGTCCCTTTTTCGAGGTTGATTTAGAGCTGACCTGTTTTTAAAAAGGGATCTTCACTGAACAAACAAAAATAAAAGGCCACGGCCATTAGTGTGACATAAGCCGGGATTTTGGTGTCATGCTGGGTAAAGGGTTTTGTCATAGTTGAGTCGCACAGTGAGAATGACGGAGACTACAGCATTTTATTTTTACCATAGACTTGGGTTTGAACATTTCAGCTTTTCCTTGCAGGTATTTACATCTGGATCTGATGCACAACGTAGATGATGGCACCTTCTGGTTTTGTCCAGTCCAACCTTTTAATGATGCCGATTCAGATTTCAAAGGAAGAATAATGGACGGCTCACAGGGCCGATGACTTTCTCCAGCAGCGCGGCACACTGAGGCAATGACATGCTTCCTGAGCATGAGCTGTACATCTAAACCGCCGCATTGTGTCACTCAATAAATAAATGATTAAGAAATCAATGCGCTGCGTTTGTGAACAGGAGGTGATTTGCTCCTTTACCTTATTATGTATCTGTGACCGAGTGTGTCACGAGAAGAGGATCCGGGACGTTGAGGTGAAATAAAGAGAAGTGCTAATTAAGTTGACAGTGATTAAATGTAATGGGCCTGGCAACTTTACTTAGCTTCACTTCTCGACTTGTCTCTTGAGTAGTTTCTCATTAATGTTGCCATGTACACCCACTCCTGCTGTTTGTCTGTGCCTGTAGTCCAAGCCCCAGTGGGCCCACAAATTGAAACGGTACAATTTCAGGTTAAATCTGAGGGGATTTTTGGCCGTGATGACCATTTTTTTTACAGATGGAAGGATAATGATAACGATTATGACAATGACACTCAACCCTTTTCTCTTTTCTCATAATCTGTACCAGTCTCTTGATAATTTGATAACTGCACAGTAGTTTTTTTTCTCTTCCAATAATCAGTTGTTCAGATGACAGAGGTCAAGTCTCACCCCTACAACAAGCGACAGTGCTGATGTGTGTGACATTGACGCTGCCAGCGTACTCTCTCTAGGCACTGAATCACATTATCGCATGCATTATTTATTCATGTGTAGTCTATTTATGTATTGACGTCAACAAACAGAGCTGTTGCTTCGGCGCGGGAAGACAGAGCGTAGAAATGGGAAAAAAAACGAAAATGAATCTCGCTGTTGAACTGGGGCACGAGTGCATCCCGAGGCTGCGTGTTTGTCTTGTGTCAACCTTCCTGTTGTGTGTGTGTCTGTGTGTGTGTGTGTGTGCGTGCGTGCGTGCGAGGGCCCCCTGAAATGTAATTGCTTCACATCAACTTTGTGATGAATTACTGCGTATGAGTGAGTGAGTGAGTGTGGGATATGGATGGGAACGATTCATTCCCCCCACACTTCTGCTTACATTGTCCCAGCTGAGTGGGCAGCAGATGACAGATGAGTTATTTTGTTAATAAGACTAAAAGTGATTACGACAGTGGGCTGAATGTTGTGCAGCTCAAGTGCTGCGGACCCTTCTTTTCTTTTTTTTTTGTTTTCATCTCTTATGGACAAATAACATTACTGACTTCATTACACAGCTTTACATATTTAATCTGAAAGCTCACAATTAACCCTTAGGGCCGGGTTTAATATTAGTCACACTCGTACCGTGAAGCACAGAAAAATTTGCATTTTAAAAGCAAGCTATTAAAAAAATATCATACATTATTATGTTCTACTTTTCATTTAGCTTTTTTTTTATCAAATACTAATACATTTTTAAATATTTTAACCCTTTGAATGCTAGGTTTTTGTCAAAATGACACCATGTTTTCAGATGAACAGAAAATGTGAATTATTTTCATGCATGTTGAATTATTACAGCCTGGCAAATGTCAATGATTGAGACAGTGCCATCGAGTGGAAATACTATGTTTTTATGATAAAATGCATATATTATGCTTTAATGGAAGTGAGATCAAAAATTGCAGTTTTCAGTGGGCCATTTTTTGCACCTAGCGGTATGAGTGTGACACTTGTTTGTACACAGTGTATTTTAGCCTTTACTGGATAGCTTTTCTCATATTATTGGTCTGTCGTGTGTTTTTTTTTGTTTTTTTTTAATTTATGATCAAATTTTAGTTAAATGTTTTTCAAAAATATTTCCTCATGCTTTAAACTTGTGTGTTCACATCCCTCTATGGGCACCAGTCTCTCTACAGTGTGTACATATTGCACAGCCTGAAACTATCAACATACACATTGCTGCAGTCATTTGAATTATGGATGAGATATTTACATGTCTGCCCCTTAGGCACCATGTTTCTTTTCTGCCGTGAACAGGTCACAGGGGTTTGAGAGTGAAGTGAGGATGAAGAGTCAAGAGGTGGTGACAACAGACTGAAGCAAAGAGAGAGAGTAAGCTACTGAGCAAATAGTTTGACAGCAGGCGGGGGGCAGAGAGAGAGAGAGAGAGAGAGAGAGTCCAGTGTCCTCTGTGTTCTTTAACACTCCATATACACCTCTGATGTTACAGGAGTTCTACTCTCAGGTGTACAGTCCGAGTCAATGTGCTGCTGTTATGATGTTCTGCTGTCTCCAGTGGCTTTGGGAAACCAATATCTTGGTCTGTATCATGATTATGAAGCTAAATCTTACAGGTCTTGGTGTCTATGGGATTCAAAGAGTCTTTATAGTTACAGTATATAGTAGGGATGGGACAATACCACGTTTTGTCTCTGATACCGATATCACAAACTCAGTCCGATACAGTCATTTTAGACCATTTATGAACTTTGAAGCCTTAACAACACATTTGTGCTGAGTTATTTCAAAGACGTCATTCTCCAACTGTGCATCAAATATTGTTCTTCCAAAAAGAAGAAATAAACATTTTTACATAGTGAAGCATGCAATATAATATTTAATATTTTATATATATGTGTGTATGTATGTATGTATGTATATAAATATATATGTATGTATGTATGTGTGTATATAAATATATATGTATGTATGTACATATATGTATATATGTATGTATGTATATATGTATGTATGTATATATATATATATATATATATGTATGTATATATATATATGTAAATATATATAGATTTTTTGATTGTATTGAATTACACATTTGTATCTGTCTAATATCCGATCCAGTGATTTTGACCAGTATCGGACCGATACCAATACTGACCGATACCAATTCCCATCCCTATTGTACAGTACTAATTTCATTATCCAAATCAATAGACACAGCCATTAATTCCTTCTCCAGATGATATAATATGTTGTGTTTGTAGACAGACACCAAATTATATGCTCAGTCACAGCAGCCAGGACTCCTATCACAATCGCTGTATCAGTCAAAATAATTGCTACATGAATGTCCTAAATTTCATTTACGGACCAGACGGGCAAGAAATATTAGTCGTAATGTTTGGCTAGCATAGCACAGTTGCTAGGCAGCTAATGAACTCTAATTAAAAGAGTTATTTTTTTAAGAGAATTAAAAGAAACAAAAGATCCATACAGTTATCTGACAACTGGCCTATGAGCACAGACGGGTAAAAGCTTCCCTCCCACCTCTTTTGTACAGGATCCATCTCTGTGTGATCTCTTTGAGGCTTTTTGTTGAGGTTTTGTGTGTGTGTGTGTGTGTGTGTGTGTGTGCGCGCTGAAATCCACCTTCAAACTCAACTCAGCATTTAGCCACCGTAGTGTGATTACATCTAGGATCCACAGAAATGATGACAATCATAAATAACACATAGCGACACACAGCAGTGGGAATGTTGTTGCCACAGTAACAACTTGACAAGATTGACTTCCCTGCTCAGATCTCACACAGCAAATAACCTTCTTGTTCTTCTTTGCAAAACAAATCTCCTGAATTATCAACACACATAACTAAATACAAGCAGACGGATTGCAAAATGAAGTAGAAACCTGAAATATGAGTGGAGGCTCCATCCATATAGGGTACAAGGAGTCATGGGTTTATCAGTCAGTTGTGGCCTTCAAAGACACCAGATCTCAACCTATACACCTGTGGGAGATCATGGAGCAATGTGCCATATTTGACAGCACTCTGACGCGTCATCAAATCAGCAAACAGGGGATTATATTTTTGGAAAATTGATGCTAATCCCTCCAGTACAGTCGAGAGATTTGTAAAATCAAAGCCAGTAAGAAATAGTAAAGCTGTTCCATTTTATGAAGACGCCTAATATTTGTTTTGTTTTTCCTTTCATTTTGCATCTGCCTCAACATTTCTGTACTCTAAGTGGTTTGTCTCTGCATCTGTGCAGCCGACTCCACACATGGTTAAACACATTTTCCATTGACATCATGCATCAAAATTAATGACATCTTCATGATCAGCTTACATAAGCACCCCCCCTCCACCGCTTCCTTGGTAAATTCAGTCACGTCCGACTGGAGCTGCAGCCAAACTGAATAATACATCTGTACGTCTCTCGCCAGTCCTCTGCTGGAGATTCTAGTTTTTATCTCTCTCTCTCTCTCATGCACACACACACACACACACACAGAAGAGCATGTTCTTGACTTTCTGGACTGTTACACAGACAACCTTCAACTTAACGGGCGTTTCAGTCGAGAGGTGCTGCGCTACATATGACCCTCTTTAGAGACATCAGAACATGGTGCAATACATAGCAGAAAACGCATCAGCAGTGAGACAGTTCATATCTTACCTAGCAGGAAGTCTGCAAAAGAAGGCAATTTCTACAGTCTTAGCACTCTATTGGGGGTGATGATAAATGAGGCATTCAGAGAGCCCGAGTACCAGACAGTGCATGATATGGTTGCATGCTTGCAGCACAGAGAACATTTATTTATTTATTCTTTCGTATTGTTTACTCTACCGCACATCTTCAACATGTCTAAATGTAAAGGCAGACAACACAAACAGGATGCAGATTGGTCGAGCTTTCGCCAAGCGTTAAGGGTGGAAAAAGAAGTGGAAGTGTAGACGAAGGTGAACAATGTTGCATGATGGGTACAGTAATCTTAGTGAAGAAAGTAGAGAAGAGCTACAGAGCCACAGGCAGACGTGCAGCTTACAAGAGGAGGGGATTTGCTGACTGAAGCTGAGTATCACTGTTTAGTCATAGAATATGAAAGATTTCAAACTTGCATAGTCTTCAGCAGGGGAGGATAAAAGATTTATTCTGTGCGGCCAGTGAAACTATCAAGCACATGCTCAAATTGCGAAGTCATAGAGCTCATTAGGGCGGCAGCTGCCCCTTTTTTGTTTTGCACTTTGTTTTGCTCTGTGCATGCGCCTCGGGCTGGCAATGACCAAGTTAATGGTTTTCGGATGAGGGGGGGGGAGCTACAGATGCTATGCTCCTCAGTCCAACATGGAGGGTGTGCACACAAACACACACACACACATACACAGGACAGAAGTGGCCTCTTTGGTTCTCTACATGTGAACACGCCCCCGAGCAGTCTCAGCGGTCTCGTATTGTGCTCGCGCACACACTGTTGTGCACGCATTCACACATTCATGCGCACACATGCTAGAGAAGCACCGCAGACGCTGTCTAAAAATGGGACAAGAATGAAAGAGAACTTAGTTTGGAGAAGTGGAGAACCGTCGGTTCACACAGAATATGAGGGGGGGACAAAATGGGGAGGAGGGAGGGGAGACGAGGAGCATCAGCAAATTAAAACAAAAAGGGGGTGGGAACAAACCTTCGGGCTCTGCACTTTCTTTGTGGACGACTTGCTTCAGGGGGCAGCAGAAGATTTCGTGACACTTAGCACGAAAGGGGGACCCTTTACTCCTTATATCCGCGGAGTGGATGGAGTCCTGCCGTAACATAATGTACTCCTGGGTACCTGGGGCAGCGTCATCCTGGACTGTGGTGGTGCCATAACAGAATGAACCAGGGTTAGAAAGCTCACCACGCACAGAAACAAAAAACAACAACAACAACAACAACAACAGCAGCAGCAAAAAACACAAGGCACAGAAAAAGGTGTCAAAAGTAGTAATAGCTTTAAATAACAGTACAACACATAGAGAGAACAATAGAACAATAAGAAAAGAAACAGGCCAAGCTCACAAAATAACTCAAATTCAAAAGACACCCCAGATAAACAACAATGAAGGCTCTGTCAAATATATCCTTGGTTGCTGAAAAAGAAAAGTAAAATGACAAAAGCAAATAGGAAAAGATTGATTTTCAAAATCCGTGTTATGTGATTATATGGTTGGTAGAGAGCAGACAGGTTGCGGGACAGCAAGGCAAACGTGCAATTAGCGACTGCATATACACCAATGCAGCAGTGATTAAACGGAGCGTTTAGGTGGTGTGTGATTATGGCCCCACAATCACCACATATCCAGCCCATAATACCATATTAGTAGACAAGCAGATGCAGAGACATGCACAAGCCCAAGGTCACGCTACTGTGGCTAGAGTTGCTTTCGTGAAGCCATGCGTTACTGTACGTTTCATAAATAAGATCTTCTTTAACAGCAATCTGCTTATTCTGTACCGGGATTCTGTGTTTGTACTGGACCTATGTCGCCTCAGATTTAATCTGTGTTCCCGGATTAGCAGATCAATTCAAGTAGATAGCACAGTATCTTCTCTTCCAAGATGTATAACCAGGATTCTGACGGAAATGTTCACATGTGTTCCCACATGTCACAGAGCCAGAGTTGACCCCATATCTACTTTTCCATCAAAGAAAAAGAATCACATAATGTATATTAGAGATATAAAAGTCAAAGTGAGGGACAGACTCATTTGCATGATATTAAACACTGTACAAACTCTAAAAAGATGGAAGGAAAAAACTCTCCTTTTTAATGACTCTATTTGGGCTTAATTTAAATAACTGCTGAGTAATAATCAGACTTGTGTGGGTGCAATGATACTGCAGCAAACTCTCTGCTCTGCATTCATTCAACACAGCACACAGGCACATGTTGGTGCCAAGCACGAATTAAGCACATTTAAACAAGTTTCTTTCATAAAACCCTTTCACAAATAAAATTTGAAACCAAAATTCATTCATTCATCTTTTTTTTAATATCTGTATCTGACGACGCTGGGGCATTTGTGCACAGACGTACCAAACTGAAGGAGGAACAAATTAAACTTGTGAAGACGGAATGAAACGAGTCTGCATCTCCTGAAGACGGCTACAACAATGAATGGGCTATTTGCTCAGAAAGAGAAGATCCACGGTACAACAGGCCCAGCCAATGCTTGACACAGGACTCCCCAATGTTCAAAACAAACACACCAGCAGGCACAAGATAATCACGATTCCACAACCGGTGCAATTAATCACCCGCTGCCTTTTCTCCTACAGGACTTATCAGTATCTCAACGTCTCCTCGGGGGTCCGGAATAACCTGCTACTCTCACACCAGCAGAAACTCCTGTACAAAAAAAACACTGATTCTATTTACCACAGCACTACAGAGAGAGTGCTTTAGAATGACAGAGGGGAGACCTATGTGTCCTTACTTCCAGGTTTATGACCAAATGCCCTGCTTCCCTGGAACCACTGAGGTGCTGCTACTGTACTTAAACCAGTGGATGAAAAGCCGTAAAAAAGGAAGGAAGTGTGCTTTCAAAGTGCTCAAAGAAAGATAAACAACAAAATGTATAAATACAGAAAAAGATGTCCCTTTAAATCACTTCTAACCTGACTCACTTCCCCAGTGAGATTATTTCCTCCCCTTCTGCCTCACTCAACTCAAAATGTGATTGGAAACAGCTACAGTGCACAAAAGTTAGGTTTATTACTAGTGCCGCCAGTTTAACGCGTTATCAACGGCGTTAGCGCAAACCCATTTTAACAGCGTCAATTTTTTTTTAGCGCAAGATTAACGTTCTTTTTGGCCTAGCAAACTTTGGAGTTTTTTGTCAGTAGTAACGTTAGAAAAACGACAACACCACACCGGATCTAGCTAGACCGGAAACAAAACAACACGCTGCACACACTTGTTTGAGTAGTAGGCTAATGTTACGTTTTGAGTGGACGGCGAGCGATGCGTGCGCTTTCGGGCTCTCCGTATCCATCATTACTCAACACAGTCCCCACATTTAAGTAATGATGTATGCAGTGTTAGCAACCACGCTGGCAGACCCCCGAACCGTAGTAAGGAGACCTCCGAAGGCCGCTAGCTCCTTTAGCTCGGATTAACTCGTTACGGCAACAACACATTAAACCACGGAAGGATGGCACTTTATTCTCAGCACTGCAGGCTGATACACAGCCTCTGTTAATATTGTGCGGCTCTCACAATAAGAGGAATAACTCCAAACATGCAGGGTGACAGAGATATTGTCTCCATAAAATAAACATCTGCACAAAGCAAGCCGATCCACTTTTCTGTGTCGATAAGAGCATTAAAATGAGAGAAAATAATCAATCATTTAGAATAGATAAGAATGTGCGATTAATCGCGAGTCAACAATGACATTAAAATGATTAAATATTTTATTATTTCTTTTGACAGCACTATTTATTACATAATGGCAACATAAGCGTGAGCATTTAATGCAGTGTGTCATCTTTATCTATGTCATGTGATAAAAGGACCAGGTTGCTGAATGTTTAGATTGATGTTTTTATGCAGACGTGACTGACACACTTTCACCGGTTAGCTGGAAAAACACCATCACACCCCCCCACCCGCACGCGCTCCCACTGGCACAGGCATTAACTCAGTCTGCAGTTGTTTACTCTCTGTCATCCTCACTACTCTGTCTGCTGCAAAGTATTCCTCAGTGGGAAACGTATAGCTGAGGTGGAAAATGCAGGTGTGGGGAAGTCGGCGAGAATCGACTTCTGTAGACTTCAATAAAGGTCTGAATCCAGTTCCCATCTATTAAGGAGCCCTCTAACCACCGGCTCATCAGGGGTAATAAAACTGAATGGATGAAGAGGTGGAGTGTTGGGAACCATCTTTTACAGCCTGTCTCCTTCATCCTTGCCCCCCCCAGCCTTGATGAAGTATGTATATTAGGATTGAAGGATTGGTGATGGATGTCACAACAAGGCCCAGGACCTCACTCTTTATCAGACCTGCAGCCACTCGCGAGTGAGCTGTCACCTACGCCCATGATAGGCAGTGATCTACAGGCAACAGTGTCGCCACCCTGGACCTTCAGAAGACTGCAATAGATGTCCTTGCCCCTCTGATAGGGATAAATCTCGAGGAGAGGAGGGTGAAATAAATCTTACAGTAAGGACAAACAGGTACAGATGGGGGGGGTTGAGGGGTGAATCTTACTCCTGGTAGTTGCTCATCTATTTAAGGCTCCTCACGAATGACAGGTTCAGGTTTCATGGCAACAGTATGGAAGATGTGCTACCTGCGTGGGCAGCATTTAACCTCATGTAGTGTTGTGCAATTACACTGCAGTGCGTATGTGTGTGAGCAGGTGTAATGTGACGGAGCATTATCAGTGACACCCAGTTCTCACAAATGCCACCGATGTCATGTTCAGATGGCGTTCAAGGACGCGTGTAATCAAGTCAAGCACCGCTGGGTTACCGGGAAAATGAGCCCCACTACACGTCCATTTATAAGGTGCAATCTGCACTTTTTGTCTACTCGTGCCTCATATCCACCAAGGAAGCAAACGACTTTCATCATAACTCGACAAACGGCATAGTCCCTGAATTAGAATCAGAATTAAGCACAGGAGCAGGTCTGTAGCCTAAGGTTTGCCTTTCAAAAATAGCTTGGCCTCGATGTGGTTTCGCAAAGAGCAGAATCCAGCACATTGTCTTCTGGGATGCCTTTGGTTTAGCGTGGCTCAATCTTGAGAAAGAATGGTTTTATTTTGGTTGTAAGTCACCTTGCAGGCGGCAGCGAAAGTGAGTCAAGTTGAAGTTTGGAGCACAGAATGAGTGTGCATTTTTATTCATACACTAACGTCTCTCGCTCACTCTCGCTCATAGATGTCACGTGATATTTTAGCCCTTTATAATCCCACAAAAATCTCTGTATAACTAGAACAACGTTAACCAAAATAGAAATTAAATTATAGTGAAAAAGTCCAGTTTAATTAGTTTAATTTGCGTTCCTCTCCTGCTAAGCTCACTAAGTATTTAGTGCTTCCAATATTCAATATTTTATGCAAAGTTTATTAATCTTTAAGTGTTTGTTTACTTCTTTTACACCATCTGACTGGAGGCCAAAGATGATTATTTATATTTTTTTTATTAATCCCCTTAGGGAAATTATTCTCTGCATTTGACCCATCCTAGAATTAGGTGCAGTGGGCTGCCACACTGAGTAGCACCCGGGGAGCAATAGGGGTTGGGTACCTTGCTCAGGGGTACCCCAGCCCTTTCAACCTGGTGGGAACTTGAACCGGCGACCTTCCAGTTACAAGCCAAGTCCCCTTTCCACTTGCCCACAGGCTGCCCCTCATCGGTCTCTTCATAGCATTACATGATCGAGTATCCACGTCCATCCCTACGGACTATATTCAGCATCCTTTTCAGTGTGGGCAGTAACTGAAACACCTTCTTTCATTTCCTTCACCGCTGCTCTGCTGTGTTTTGGTTCACGTTCAGGAGCCCGACACTTCTCAGTTGGATGGAGTCTCGCAAATTGTGTCTCTTACTTGTTCTTTCAAGTCCTTACATTCTGTGGCCAAACAACCAAACGCAGTTCTTATACTGTATGATGCTGTCTCTCTGTTTTTGTTGGTGCGCGTGTTTGCAGAAGAGAAGCGCAGTAGAGTGGGAGAGCGTGTAACACAACCATGCTGCCTGCCAATACGTCATGTCTGCGGAGATGAATGGGATAAAATAGTCGGTGAAGGCCGCGTGATAGACGCATGCAGCGCTCATTTGAAAAAGTATTGATCCGGCATCAAAGAGCGGCCATGAAGAGCCAGTTTCACCGCTGTCTGACAGCTTTCTTTGCCTCAGGGTTACACACACACACACACACACACACACACACAACTTATTCCATGTGTTTACAGGCATGTTTGTGAATATACAGTAGATGGCAGTTGGAGTAGAAATGTTGTATATCAGTCTGTTGTAAAGGAAAGGTTCCTTCTAATGATTATTTGAATTCCAAACAGAATTAAAGAAATCAGAGATAATAGATTGTCTAAATAATAAATTATCTTACCAGTAAAAATAGTTTGTGGACTTTTTTGGTGATTTTTCCTTAACTTGGTTTAAACTAAAATGATTTAACTAGAAATCACCAGGAAAAAAGTCTCCTTGCTCCACTTTTCACCCAGGAAACTATTTTTGCACCCATTAGTTTTACAATGAGTATAAATCCCTGGAATAAATCAGCCGGTTTGGAAACGTTCCAAATAGAGAGGAAAAATCAATATGACGAGGCTGTTTGTATCCAAAACCATTCAAATCCACACAATTCTTACTGTGTCGTCTCACCAGGTTTGATTCTGTGCTTGCTGCCATTTTGTCAAATGTCACACAATGAGGTTACAAGGACGGAAGGATGCGTTGCCTCATCGTCTCACTGTGGATCTGACACGTGCCGAAAGTGTGTCGCATGTGCAAAGATTAGAAGATGCGAACACGGGCGCATCGTGACGTGACAGCACTGTAAGCAGCACATGTCCAAAAAATCATACGGCAAATACAGCTATAGATTATATTTAAAAGATGAAATATAATAGATTGGAAACATATGATGACACCATTATATTTCTCATAAGAACTTTTTATTCCTAAAATTTTACAATAAGACTCATTTTAATTTAAAAGCTGTGACCTATAGCTTTAAAATTTGACATTAACTACTTTCAGATCTTTTTTTTTTAACCCATTGAATGCCGTGTCAACTCTGTTCTGTTTGAGAATAAATAGCATTATGCTACGTAATTGCTCGCGAGCAGGGACGGCAGTGACCGTCCCCGACCTTCTGTTCTGTCACAGCCCTCAGTGCCTTCACTAATGTATCACTGAATGGCTGACTAAGTGCTCAAGCCCATTCCACTCCCATCCATCGGCACAAGTTAATGTGGTGTCGGGCAGGTTCCGGCTCAGCGCCTGATATCGCCTCTGTACAACCAGAAACCAAAAACTTTAGTGATCCTTACTTTTTCTTCACCTCTCTCTCTCTCTCTCTCTCTCTCTCTCTCTCTGCATGATCCATACTTCATGACAAAATATGATAAAATGCCAACATTAGATCACCAGAGTTGTCGTAAACGTTTGAGCCATAATGTCATTGATTGTGAGCACTGAACGATGACGTTTAAGCTCCTAAATTATGACAAGCCTCTTCATTAATTGGCAGAAACTAGACCTGGATCCAAGCCTTTTATGCCAGGAGCGCTCTTTGGCAGAGCACATACAGTATGGAGGGCAAACGGCTTCTCTTGCTCTCTTCACACCGGATCAGATCCCAGATGGATATAAAAACCACACAGTCCCGCAGTTTATTAAAACACACTCACAGCCTTTCCTGTTCATTAGAGGAGGAAATGTAGCAGAGGGAGGGGGGGGCGGGGCGGGGCGGCGATGAAAGCAAGCACTATGATTTCTTTGTTATCCGTAACATATTCACATTTTAGAAGCTTAAATGATCGGAAATCTTTTTTTAATCGTGAAAAAAAGCTTCAAACTAATCGATTATCAAAATATTTGTAGATTAATTTAGTAATCCAATAATAATCGATTCATTGTTTCAGCTCTAGTTGGAAGGAAGTAATATAATATTAGCGTGTACCACTAATTTGGTATTATTGAAAGATTGAGTGTAGTGCAGAGGTCTCAAACTTGCGGCCCGTGGACCACATGTGGCCCTCCAATCAATTTCCTGTGGCCTTGCACTTACATTAAAGTGATCCTGAAAACTGTATGATAATAATACATGAGCTTGCATTAATTGCATTGTTTAATGTGTTAAATTCAAAATCTAATTATAAATAATCTTGTCTAATATTTTGAACACAATTGTCTACATGTTATTATTAATAATTCTGTTTTATTTCTGTCTGTTTTTGGTTGTTAACAGATTCATTTTGCATCATAAATGGGTTCTTTTTTGTGGGAACTGTATATCAAAACAAACACTTTTACTTTGAAAGGGTGAGCAACATCATCCTGGATAGTTTAAATTTGCAGTATCATGATGGATTATACAGATACAATATCAAGTTAAGTTTAGTTACTTTTGTACAAACTGTTGAACTATTTTTACTTTGACCGGTGCTCGGCCCCCGTCCTGACCAGCCTAGAAGTTCACTGGCCCCCAGGTCATTTTGAGTTTGAAGCCCCTGGTGTAGTGGTTTGTGACCTGGTCAGAACAAGAGTCTTTCTGCATGCTTTGCATCTTCTGTGTGAATAAGCCGGTGTTGAGCTAAAAGGAGCCTTTACATGTCCATCATATCAATGACTTCATCTTTTCATGTAAGCTGAATAAAACTGACATTACAACATTTAAGCTGTGAATAAAAAATGCACCAACAGAGAAAACGATTATAGAAGTATTACGGCTAACCCTTCAGCTATATGAACAAGTCATGGACACACTTTCAGTTAACCCAAGTGTCCCTCTCTAGCTTGGCCGTGCAGCAAGATTACATAAAGGATTCAAATCCAGGCATTCAGAAAGGGGAGATTTAGAAACAGCTAGTGCCAACACTATCTGAACCTTCAAATATCTGAGATTAGTGTTTGATGACTCAGTTTTCCTGATAATGCATTTCACACACACACACACGCACACACATAAACACACACCCCATAGCTGTCAGAGTTCTACTTCTACTTCTTCTACTCTTCTCATCTCTCGTCGAGAGGTAGATGGAGATGAATCAGGTCAATATTTGCCATGTTTTAAATATTGGCCTTAAAATCAAATTATGCGTTTTCTTTCTCAGAAACTTAAAGTTAATAATAGATAAATGTCACTAAAACTTTTTTTTTTTCCCACCAAAGGTGTATTCATTATTTATTTTATTGTATTAACATTTTAATATGTAGTTTATACATTATTTTTATTTGTTAGCATTATCATTAGCAACACTTTTTCAGATGGTGGGAAAAAATATGGGCAAAAAAAAAAAAAACGGAATAAATTATCAACCAATTATTGACTGCATTTATTTCCAAAAGTCAGCTTTGACCATAGCAAAAACCCATATCTACTGACCCAGATTATCTTTTAATAACTTGTTTTCCTTTGGTACATTTACTCTTACGTACGAGTTTCACGATCTGCACGACCCACACAATAAACCACAACAGATGCACCATGTTTGTCATTTTTGGGGGTAAAAAATAAAAAAATAAAAACATGTGCTTTGAAAGGAACATTGTGAGGTAACTGTTCACCACGCAGCTGTTCCCCCAGCCTGAATATTTCCTACCTCAGAAGCCAAGTCATACCAGCTGCTCTGCACACGCTCCCCCAAACACAGACATGGAGAGACAATGAAGGGAGCTGCCAGTGGTCATCATAAGTGGTAATTACTCCAGAATAGTTGTCCTCATGCTTTACTGTCCTGTAACGGGAGACCTCGCGCTCAGTACCAGCGGGCCACGTCGGCCAACATGGCGCTACTAACTTACACAGACAGATGTCCCTGTGATCTGTCTGTTCTTTTCTCCATGAATCAATCAGAAAGTTTCTTGTTTCTTTCTGTTAAATGGAGAAAAGTGTATAACGAGAAACAACAGAGCTTGCTTTGATTCACAAAAAAAAACTATTAAACCATCATTATCAGTTGGTGATTCATTTATTAATCATAGAAACATCAGACGACTGCCTGTAACCATATGATTTGCTGAGTTGCTGTTGCACCAGACGGTGTCCAAAAAAAAAAAAGCTGACTGTCTCAATTGTTCATCCTGTCTTATAGGAGACACACGGACACTCAGTGTGTGTGTGTGTGTGTGTGTGTACGATGAAAACAACAACCTGCTCTGTGAGCTTCTGTCACAGTGACGAGAGTGTTACAGCTGTAGCATGTAACACTCATGCTACAGCACGATGTGCACTCTGCTGACATGATGAGGTCATGAGCTCCGCTGCTCCTCCTCCTCGTCGTCGTCGTCATCGCGCTTTTCATGTTTCCCAGAGCAAACTCTCAGGCCGCAGCAGCCTCAGGGAACCTAAAAAAATGCTCCCAAAACTTTCGAGCTCTGTCAATTTTTAAATTCGCCGGATTTGATAGTCGTCATAATCGCGACAAGTCGACTAATCTGGGCAGCCCTGATATAGAGTGTCTTATATCCTTTTTTGATGACATTGATTCTTGTTTCCATTTTCACCAACTATATAAACAAAACTGAGCAAAAACTACTGATTGAATTTGTGACATTTGGAAATAACATCCCATTTTCAATGTTTGCGTTGCTTGTTTTTGTGGATCAAATGAGAGCGTGATGAATAAAGCATAGCTGAAAAGCTGCAGTTCTGCTTCTGTGCGTGTCCAAGGGACAGGGATGTTAGCAGAGGTTTTTATGTAGGATTTAGCTCAACACCAGGACATGAATTATGCAGCCGGGCCATTCAGACATGTAGCTGTGTGTCTTTTATAAATCCCTTACAGAGGCAAAGCAAGTTGAGATTTAAGATTCCTTCCGTTCAGCGCTACACAAACCAAGAGGGAGTGACAGAGAGAGAGAGAGAGAGAGAGGAAGATGAGAAAAGCAGGGAGGGTATCTCAGCAGAAGCTTCTGGCACAACCCGTGATAAAAACTGACATCAAGAGTGATGCAGCAAAAAAAGGTTAATTCTGTCCTTCCAACGCAGGCACTGCACTCAATGGATTTAAAAAAGAGAGAGAGACCCAGAGAAGGGTTTCCCCTCTCTGTCGTTTTGATCCTGAGAGAGTGTTTGACAAGAATCACTCTCAGTCATAAGCAGAAACAGGGCAGGGGGCAACATTTGTGTGAATTTAGGACGACTGAGTGGGGTCGTCGTGGAAAGCTCTGCGTGATGGTGACCAATCAAACACACAAGTGCTTTAAGTGGCCACTCACTTTCTCCTCCCAAACATTATACACTGCCATTTAAAAAAAAAAAATCACTTGAGAGCCGAGTTTGCTCTGCACGCGCACGCGTGTGCGTGTGGGCATTTAAATAACTGCGTCAAATCAGAGTGAGAGGGAAAACAACAGAGACACACATGTTTGTCCAGTGCTGAGTCGAGCTTCGGGCTAAGCTATCTGCCGTTTATGTGGTCTGAGCAGATTACACACATGCAGATGTTTAAGACAGCTGCTCTACTCGGCACTATCAAACCACCCACACATACACTGACACCTGACAACACTCACGGGTATGCACAGCTAAAATTCTGGGAATTCTGCATCATTTGGACAAGGTTTTGGTCTCCATGAGGACTACTGGTCCTGATAAGGACAATGTCTATGCCAGATAAATGTCTTAAAAGTCCACGTGGACGTCTACTCCCTTTCTGTAAGTGAGGAGCAGTTGTAAGACCAACAGGTGACCAACATGGCATTTCTGGCCAAGTCAAACTGTCTTTTATTAGAATTAGATTTATTTTGTAAAATCCCATCAGTTAAGTGTCTTTAGTTTCATTTGCTGTACTCACTTTACTGTACTAGAGGGGATCACAGGACGCCAGCAGCAGGTGGCGTAGTGTTCCGTTTCACAGCTCAGCATTTTGCTTTGTAATCGCTGCATTTACAGTGTGTTCTTTCAGTCACAGGAGTTTGACAATCAAGTATCAAAACCTTCTTTAAAGACGTCGTCAGTGGCATCAGCCTTTACTCTGAAACTCAGGGGTTTGTAAACAGACACGGCCCAAGATTCTCAGGTTCAGTTGAGACTATCAAGCGAATCAAGTGCAACACTTTTGTAAAACCCCAGTAGAACTTTTTAAGATGTACACGAAACGTCATGTATGTCGTTTTATTTTGTACCAGCAAAAAAACATGAAATTGATCCTCAACACCTGGAACGAGACGGAAGCCAGAAGCCACCGTATTATTGATGTCATGTGAGGCTCCGCTCCACGGAGGCGGGGGGGAGGGGGGGGCAGCGTGACGTGAAGGAAAGCACCAGTTGTTGATGATCCCCGTGTGAAAATGGTATTCCAGAACAGTCTTCACATGCGAGGCCTGCGGAGAATCTGGAGAGAGAGCCGGTCCAAAATGCTTCGTCTCTGATTCAGCCCCCCTGCTTATTTTTGATTTCAAACGACGTCATCGATTTCACTCTTTCACTCGTTCATTTAATGTCGGAATCGTGAGCTGAGCTGAATCCGTTATCCATCTGCACAGAGCCATTATTGTTTTCTTCCCTCATTAGTGGATGATTGTGTTTTTGCGCGTGTTTGAACAGCCACCTTCCGACGAGCAGACGCCAAGGTCGCCAAACACTGAACTGCTTCACACTATTGCAGATAATCATTACCATGACAACACCTATGACTTTAAAGGGGGAAACGAGGTGGAGAAGCTTCAGTCTAAACACTGCAATGTGACAAAAAGAAATGTATGAAATGAGGCAGTTTTACCCGAGGGGATGTGGACTATGAGCACATTTGATATAAGTTTAATGAGGAGCGGAGTTATGTGTGTAAATTATAAAACACAGCCACTCATTCAAAACCAGCAGAGAGAGATGTACAGTGCGTATGAGCACAGAGTGTTATTTACATTTAGGCATAATGGAAGACGCCTTACAAGCAATCAGAGACATTAGAAATGCTGTGCAGTGAGAGATGGCTAAGTTTAAGAAATGATGTCATAGCTCTCCCGCCGTAGCAGTCATTGTCAACTACACTATAGCGTGTTCAATAGTTGATGGACAAGACTGACTGGCTTTGAATCAATCACTCTAGCATTCTGTGTTGTGTATATAAGAAAGTATACAACAAAGAAATAGACCTGACTGGAAATAATGAATCACTGCTCGTTCAAATGCACAGATAATAATTATCATAATAATAATAATGATGATAATGATCATATCTGCCCTGTCAATGCACTCCACTTTGCACTGATTGCACTGCTGTAATATATCTGTGCTCGCGGCGCTGCCCTTTAGTCTCAGCAGCACGCTGAAAGCAAATATCCACTGTGCTACACCAGTAGAAAATGGCATTGAGAGACGGCCTCTTGATACAGCGTTCACTTCTCCGTGTAAGTGCGGTTTGTATTGTGACAGAGCCAGATGGCCCATTCAGCTGAGATGAAGAGATTCTAAGAATAAACCCAATAACCGTCGGTTGCTCCGTGATGTAACGGTGCACAACCGTATTAGGAGTGCTGCATCTGGAGTGACCCGCGCCGCGTGCGCTGATCAATAGCAGCGTGCCTCGTCTTAAATTGCGGCCAGAGTTTGACCTCGCCGCGACCCCCCGAATGTTACACAGATCAACATCAATATCACGTGGCAGTCGATCAGCGTCAAAGGCTTTTTGACGCTTTCTGCTGCTGCACTGTGTTTTCATCAGTGCTGCAACCGTTTGTTAAAATAACAGGAAAAATGGAACTGCAGCAATTTTAGTCATACAATAATTATGTTCTAGCTGCCAATGGATTGGACTACTATCCTTGTCCAGGCATGTGTCTGCCTCCACTACACTAGGTGGCGATATGCCCCCATTTCACCTTGTTCGCATTAGTAATTGACGAGTTGGTTAGCATGTCACCAACCACTCTAAGTCCTCCCACCATCCATGAACGTTAAAATAATCTCGTCATTGAGCTGGCAGAGCATAAACTCGGTCTCCTCCTCAGTCCAGAAATATACCGGTCTAGACTTCACCATGTGTTGTTTGCTGTGTTGTCGTCTTCTTCTTCTTCTTCTGTGCCTCAGTGTCTTCTTTTATTTCTGGGTCAAATCCGGGGGTAAATATGGAGAAGAATGCGCAGAATGCCGAAGCCTAAGTTGAGTCCGATTGAACGTATGCATGGTAATTCGACCTCCAGCCACATTGTCTAAGTGCGTCTGTCCGACTTTGATCAATTCAATTTTATACAATTTCAGTTACATTTAATTGAAGAGAATCATTGAATCATGTTTCTAACTTCATATATTGTAATATTTGGGGATTTAGAGTGTTGTCCAGACCAAACTACTGGAGTTCATGTATTTTATATATTGTAAGATGTAATAAAGAGGATCAGTAGCTCTAGTCCTGATGTTGGTTTAATAGTTAAAAGATATGTTCATTTTTCTTCTGTAGTACTGGAGAAGCTCAAGCACCTTTGGCGCCAACACTTCCCATAATGCAGCTGCATATTTTCTATTCCCCTAACTACCCTCCTCATTTACTGTTTGTTTAATGTTTTCTGTATGTGATATTTAACATTGAACTAAATGAAAGAGTTGTAATGGCGTATGTGGGGACACAACATGCTAACACAACCCTGCTCACAACTGCTCGACATCATGTCAGACCTGGTAACTGCTGCTTTCTCCGCACTACATCAGGTTTCAATCTAATACAGACTGGATTAGCCTTTGTCCTTCACATGACCTAAGCACAAACACTCCATTAACATTTGAAGCCATACAATCCAGAGGGACGGTAGTTCTGCACATGAAGCACTTCAGATCTGGTGCTATTCCCTTAACTGAACTTCCCCAACATAACTTAAAGGGTTATGACAACAAAAATAATAAGAGTCTGGTAGCATTTCTACACAGTGGCTTGCATTCTTTTCACCTTTAAGTGTGGAAAGGGGAACTAGAATACCATCAAATGTTATACCATGTGCCATATAGCAGAGTAAGCTTGAACAATATTTAATGTTTTCGGTTTCCAAAGTAGTGAACAAAGTGACGGCAGTGGCTTTCTATGACCTTTGCTGTTGCTAGCCTGCAGTTTAGCTAGCCACAGGGGACTGTGGGTAAAGCAGCCGGGAATGATGGGAGGTGTCGTTCAGGATTGCATCATTCGACGAAGGACACACAAATAGATGAAGAAAGACACAGAGATTCGTATTGAACTAAAGAAACGGAGAGCGATATGAAGACGGGAGAAAAGCACATTGTCGGCATGCAGGGAAATCAGTGTGTTATAAATGCAGCATGTGTCAAACATGTCGTTCTATTTACTGCACCACTAACAAATTCAATTTCAATTCTTTTATGTCGCATTTCTGCCACAAAACATTGTTCAATGGAAGTAAAAGAGGAGCCAAATGTTCTTTGGCAGTAAACATAGCACAGTGAAGTTATGTAACCTCGTTGACCTAATTCTTTTTTTTTTATGCTTGTAGCACCTGCTTATATTTTTTAACTCTCCACCTCCAGTCTCACCCCGACGCCTCAGGGGTCACTCTCAAAAGAAGGGGCACCATGGCCACAAGGGCGAGGCAAATACTCGGAAGCGATCGGCGTCACGTCACTCCATCCATCATCGCGGTCCGCGCCCTAGACATGCATTCCAAATTACTCAGTGCTCTACCCTTTGACCTGCGCCATAAACGGGTGTAATGACACTATGTGGAAGCAAAACTGTGAACCGTTCCCTTCAAGGGTAAGAGCATGATGACAGCTTAGCAACCAATCAATGCCTCAAATAAATGTGGGCCTTGCGATACCAAAACTGACCGCAACCTTGGGTGTGGTGACTTTAAAGGAATGGCGGAATTTACTAGTTGGTGTTGTGTTACTCGTTCTGTCTGGCTGCCATGAAACTCACCCGTCTGTCTGTCTGTCTGTCAGCTAGACAATTAAAATATTCCATGAAATGTGATGGAGGAGTGTGACATAACTCAATTATGGAGGATATAGGGTGTTGCTCTGAATACCCTTCTAGCTGTCCATGCTTGTATGGACTAAGTCTCCCTGCAGCGCATCCTTGCTCCTGTGTTCATTTAGACCAGGGTGGGGTAAATGTCTGTTGATACATATGGACACGCACTTGATTTCTCAGTGGGTTTCCATTTAAAAACACTGCCA
The DNA here is from genome assembly GCF_019176455.1 of Solea senegalensis. Lineage (NCBI taxonomy): Eukaryota > Metazoa > Chordata > Actinopteri > Pleuronectiformes > Soleidae > Solea > Solea senegalensis. The sequence goes on from NC_058032.1 coordinate 6,730,759, forward strand.
ACCACGTTTGAGACGGTGTTTTGGCCGAGCTGTGAATTTAACCTCGACCAGAGCAAGCGAGTGAGAAGGTTACCCACTGTGCCACCGATGCTTTTTAAAATCCCATTGATTTCTTTTGTGGGACTATGTTTATATTCAGTGGTAGAGATTAAAAATTTACCAATTTATATTAGAAATAATAATAAACACCTCATTTCAAGCTTTTTCCAGAGGTTGCTTTGTAGTCCGGCTTTTTTTTTTTTTTTGCCAGGACATATTTGTAGGAGCAGTGGGTGTGCAGTTTCATTTAAGGGTCCTGGCATTTTAATGTAGTACAGAGGAGGATGTTTAGAGCATTTAAAAGATTATTATTCATGGTAGTTTTCAAAGGCAAATTCTGTGTAAAACGCAGCAGCAACTGACGACAGATGACGTCATTAAAAGGCGACCGAAGTGAATGAAACAGTCTGTTACCTTCAAGATTTGAGAGTGTTGGAAATGTCTTTGTATTGTATTGTCAGGTATTTATTGTGAAAATCCTCTTGGCAGCAGCCTCAGCTACATACTGGTGAACTTTAATGTAACAGAAGTGGTGAACATAGGGATGAATTTGTTGAGTTGTGTTGCCTCAATAAAAATCGGACGTGCAGATTATCTGGTTGGATCTGATGAATTCACTTGCAGTCATAAACGCATGCTTTTATTAAATATTAAAAAAAAAAACATGAGCTGAATGTTCCTCTTCTCCTGCTACGTGCCATGTTTTTTCATTTGTCATTTGTCGTTATGCAACAGAGGAGAAAAAAAACCGAAACTTGGCAATGTGGGAGGGTTTTTTTATATTCAAATGTGACTTTCCAGAAATAGCTCACAGTCGGCTCCATCCAGTTTAGCTCTCATTGATGAATAATTCAGTGAAGTTTTTACAGGTGAAAATTAGCTCGTCCTCACACTCCCCCGCAGTGTTGCCTCAGACGCGGCAGAGATGCCGTGCACATGCCGCATATATATACACGTCCTGTACATACTGTACATGATGACACCAAACACTAACATGCGCTACATCACATAATCTGGTGACACACAGAGAGAGCGTGCCAATTCAGGCAAATCCCTCCATTTATAGACACGAATAACGCTGTGTGTTCCCATGCTACACGTATCCTATATTAGGACTTAGATTGGAGAGGGGAGGGGCGGGGAGGACACTTAAACACTTCTTTTTGTCTGCTGTCTAAGTGAAATTCTCCCCTTCTCTTACATGCTTAGCCCCATAGTGGAGCCTTGTTGATTTGTTTGTGTGTGTAGGAGGGAGACACATTAATCCTAGCTTACCTGCTCACAGCTGCACTACAGTATAACACCTCAGCAGCCAGGAATGCACATTTACGTCAGCTCCCAACATGTCAAGTAGTGAATATCCCAAAATACATGTGGGCTTCGTAAGGAATCTCCCTCTGCGTTCAAACTGCGGCTAAATGAATCAATAATCGCTGTGTAACAGATTTAAACACCACACGACACCATCAAAAGAGTGAACTCATTGAGATTTGATTTTATTGCAAGGATTAAAAAAAGAAGAAGAACAGTCAAAAAGGGAACCATTCGATTTAAGCCTTTTTGTGTGATTTTGATTTGAAGACAATGGTCTTGGTTCAAGCCTCCATAAAAACAGGCTGAGCAGTGCTGGGCTGAGAGGGTGGGGCTTGTCAGATCATGTGAATGCAGGTTTTCTGTCAGGAACAGCCTAGAACAACTTCTGCTTTACAAGGTTTAATTGACCAGTTTGAGCTTAAGTGGGCCTGAGTAACTGGGCTGGTCTGATCTTGTCTAATCTGGGCCGGGTTGTTCTGGGTCTGTCTGTTGACTGTCCTCTGCTCAGCTCTGCCAGTTTTTACCCAGAGGGCCTGTTATTTTGGGAGCTCAGCTGAGAAGAGATGACAACATCGTGGACTGCTTAAGCTGCTTACATTTCCTCAAGCACTCCCTGTGCACCATGGGATCTACACCCATGTGTTGCTACTGTCACTTGTGCTCCACAAGCGTTGTGTTGTGACGTCACCGCGTGGCTACCTGGTGAACGTGTGCTAATCAAAGAGAGTGCCCAACATGTGTGTGTGAGCAGAGCTCCACTTGAGTGACAGACTTATTGGGAACTTGTGTTTTTTTTAAACAGGTTCTGTTGCATATTCACACAAATGTTTAGGCTTTGCTCTTTATGATCTATACGATCAATAACACAATATATTGCAAAATAATTTATTCAAAATCAATATAACAAAGGTTCAATATACAGTGTATATATATATATATATATCTATATATATATAGATATATATATATATATATATATATATATATATATATATATATATATATATATATATTCAATGTTTAGGCACAGTGCAAATGCACTTTAAGGCAAAGCATAAACATTTTGCTTGGCCTTTTGTGTTGTTTTCTGTCCATAGAGAATTAAAAAAGGTAGTTAAGTGGTTTTTTCAACTTTCAGTCTTTAAAGGAATACTTTAATTTGCATTTAGGTTGGGAAAACTGAGGTTGGGAAGTGCAATTTTTCAAAAATACTACCCTTATTCTAGTAATACAACGCTAAATGCAAATCGGTGAAGTATTCCTTGAAGTACCTGACATTTTATTGTGGTTTAAGTTTTTGGCCATTTTACTGCTTATGGGTCAAACATGGTCTCCGATGATGAGTAAATGCATAGTTAATACATTATTGATCAGACCGATGGTCACTGATGGCTCACAATAATGCGACAGTCGGCATCAATGCTCAATCATTACAACGATTCTGCTTCAGGAATTTAGACGGGACTGGACTTTAGTTGCTTCTTCAGCTCTGGCTGACAGATGGAAAACTCTAGAATGATTGTGTATGATTGGTATTGAAAAAGCACGTTGCTTGAAATTGAAAATTGGACAAAATGATGGGAAATATATATATTTTATGTAGTAAACGTTGACACATGAGAAACTACTTCACTGTAGAGAATATGAAACCGGGGGCAAAGGATGGGTCAGTGCTGCGTTAATCAAAAGGCCAATCATCCTGATTAACCTTACTGCACTGTGCTCTATAAAAGACCTTTATCACCAGTGGTTTTTCTATTATCACAGCGTGAACTGTTAGCACAGTCCTCCTTGATTCTGTGAGCTGATATCTTAACAGCATGCATACTCCGTGCATGATGGGAGCGCTGTGGTTATTAATGCTCACCCCGCACTGGCACAAACAGCCCCTGATGCAAACAGGAGAGACAGCCCACTGTAAAACTTCTGGCCCAAGTTATTACAGGCTCGTCGGCCGGCAGAGGAATATAACATTTGACAGCACGAAATCTAAGAGTCGCTGGGGCATAAAGAGGGGGCATTCAGAGGGAGTGTTATTCTGAGTGCGACGTTGAGAGCGTAAATTAGAGTGAAAGTAACGGAAAGGAAAAAGGAGACCGCTGGGATTCTTTAAACTCTGTCTAAAGACAGACTAACAATGCTCTGCTCGAGAAGTAGTTTGGAGTGATTGAAAATGCAGTAAGCGGTGTGAGGAAATAGTGACGACAGAAGTTCTCGAACCTTTTCTGAGGGATGATGATGACAAACTTGTTACAGACGCCATGAAATAAAACATTTATTTCAATGCCAAAACATTTGCCCTTGGGGCCAAAATAGAAATTTGATAGTGGGTAAAAACGTAAACATCACCTGCAGTGACTTTTTATATCCCTGATAAGCCCCCGGTGTGAATAAATAAAAAAATCCACTTAGTAAGCCTATATAACACGTTATCATGTTCACAGTCCCCCCCCTCCCATGTAAGCTGATGGACTATTTTAGTACAAGGAAGCAATTTGTTGTTTTAGTAATGAACTTTAATAAGCGGGTTAACATGCAGCAGCGAGGCAGACATTGCGATATAAACTTACAGGCTAAGGGTTGAAAATGAGGTGAGAGGCAGTGATAGCAGCATTCAGCTGAGCCGGCGGCCACCGTACACTATAGCGTCCAACAAAGTGAGACGGACAGGGGAGAAGCAAGAGGTAGAGAGAGACCCTCCGACCAACAGGAGTCACATTAAGGAACCTTTAAGTCTGTACGCACGGCCGTCTGCCATGCAAACTCTGGCTTAAGTGAGTGGGTGATAAAAATTCCACATATTGCCTTGAAGGGGGAACAACTGTCTTTGATGTTCTATTTAAAGCTCAGTGTCTAAAAGTGTTGAGTGGCCTCAGGTTTAGTGATCACTTTTAGCACCGAAAGGAAATCTAAATTAAGACTTGAATGGAAAAAAAACATCAAATAACAAAAATATACACTTAGATATTCTAATCTGAAAGGTATCGTGATTATGCTGTGCCACCACACGAGAGGCAGAGTGACCATATGTAGATTATTCTGCGCGTTACCGCAAGCTGTGACTTTCACGAAATGAATTCACAATCTTCACATAACAACATATGCTTGCAATTCGTCATGCAAATATTCATCACCACAACACAAAACGTGCGCAAACAAGGGAGATCGGAGAGTTCCCTTAATCAGATATAATGTAGACACGCTCACACTTTGTTTCTAGTAACGTCTTCATAATAAACTAAAATTACCCGACTGCGCCCCTTCCATGTTGTGTATTAGGTGACAGAGTCCAACACAGTCACGACAGATGGGCAAGCCATTAGATTTATGCTGGATCACCATGCCTCTGAGGGTTTGATATTACAAAGTCTGCGACACTGGTTCAAATCCTGATCCTTCAAAATAAAAGCTGGGATTTTATGTTACAGCCTCACTCCCAAGAACCCCTAAGAATTTGCCTAGTAGAATAATTATAGGTTCTGCCAGACCTTTGAAGGTTTTATTCATCCAAACGCTCTTCAAACTCTTTCACACTTTCACTTCAGCAACAGTTCCTCTGTGTGCATGTGAAATGTTCTGTACCTTCAAAATCTGTAGATGTTGTCATCTCCAATTCAGTCAATTTGATTTCAGATGTCAACTGTTTAAGGACAGATGAAGTTAAGAGACTCAAGACTCAAGGTTTTACGTGTATGAATTGGCCACAGTCACTGTTCTTGAAAAAGCAAAACGACAGACTTTCCACTGGCATGAGTGTTGAATAGTCCAAACATCATTTTGAGAAATTAATTAATTTACTCTCCTACTTCTCTTTGTGCAAATGTAATGAATAAGACAAAACAGCGTTTCTCTTAAAACCTCGGCGCTGTTTAATTGAAAGATGCGTGTGCTGTCTGTAACCTCCACGCACCCACACAACTGCCCGTTAACAAGCTTCAGCTGGCGTGATGCAGGCACACGTGCAACAGCCTCAGCGCCGCCTGACAGAATATCTGCCATCATCGGGTCATTTTTCTTCCATTTTTCTGCTTTCATCCCCCCCTTCAGTCATCAAGCGGGGTGCTGTGACACAAGCACTCATTAGTGAGCGGCAGTGGGCAGGCGGAGACCGCTATGAGAAGACAAACAACTTAATTAGTGGCAGCATAGCTTTAATAAGTTCAGCTCAAAATAGGTTTGGAAAAAAGCGGGTGAGAAACCAGCTCGGTAATTATGTCTCGGTCAGATTTGGATTTCGCATTTGAAACGGAGGCCACCGTTGTTGTGGCAGAGGTTCCACTCAAGGCTTTTGCTGTGTTGTTGGTATTCTCCTGAATGTGATGTCAACAACACGATAAGTGAGGCAAAATGTTAAAATTGCACTAATGACATCTCACACACGCTCCCATTTACAACTGCACGCACATGCAAATGTACGGCATCGCCACTCTGCTGGAGTTTCCAGTTTTACAGTGAAAACTCCAGCGAGAGTTTCAGTGAGAGTGAGCGCGGCAGAAATCCACATCGGGCTGTTTTCATTATTCCACTGTCTCTGCGCGGTGTGTTGTAAATCACCAGCGTTTAATGAACGGGAGGCAAGTTTACACTGAGTCTTTAATTCAATTTGAGCTCGCAATCTGCCTGTAATGAGTGCTCCATTATTAAGGTGAAGGCTAATTACACAATTAGGAACAGTTCCTGGGTCTTCCTCTTACACGCAGCACAGTGAGGTGAGTCTAACAAACTTTATGAAGCTTCATCAACATGCTCTTTAACTGTACACCACCTACTTACAGCAGAGAAGGAAGTAAACGAGGACAGCCAGATACGCACAGTGCGACGACAACAAAACTGAACACAACACAACAGATAACGACGGACGTCCAGCAGCTTTTTTTGTTCTACTTCAAGCTTAACTTCATTATCTGGTTCCTCAAGGGAAAGGTAGCACAAAATGCAACGGTTGGTCCCGGTTATATTGGCACTATTCCTAATGGAAACGCAAAGAAAATATGTAACGTACCGTTTCACCACTAAGCAGTATTGCATTTAAGTCCATAATTTACTTTTAAAAATGACAAAATTGCACAAGCTGAAGTGATGTCTTTACGTTTCATGAAAACCTCCTATATGTTGGGATTCCAGCACAGGTCAGGTCACTCAGCAGCAGCAGGGATAGTGGTTATCACAGAGCAGGCAGCTTGGTTACCCTGCAGGGAAAGGGAACTCAAGATACCTCCGTGTGTGTTTGTGTTTGTTTGTGCATGTGTGTGTGTGTGTGTGTGTGTGTGTGTGTGTGTTGTGGGCGGGTACTGCTGTGATGCTACAGCCAAGACAGGATGGAGACCCAGAGCCAAAGACGAGACCAGTTGACCAACTCGCGGAGAGACTGAACGGCCATCTGTCCCAGAGCTTTGCAGTACCCACCCACACAAACACATACTCTCTCCCTCCCGCTCCCTCCCGCTCCCTCCCGCTCCCTCCCGCTCCCTCCCGCTCCCTCCCACTCTCTCTCTTGCTTCAGTTGTCCCTGAATCCCCAGTGTTGGTCCTTACTCTGTGTCCTACTGGACAATCCTCACAATTCATGAATGAAGGAAAAATAAAACTGGGTATATTTTACAAGGGAAACATTTTACACCGTTTTTGTGCTCATATTTGTCACTTTGCTAATGTATTACAGCCATATTCACTGACTGATTTGTTATTTATATTTTCTGTTCACTCCAGAGATAAAAACAAGAAAGCGAAGAAAATAGGCCATAAATGAAACTCAACGACAAAAATAATCTCCTTCGCTTCCCCATATCTCACAGCTGAGAGCAATACCATTGTTTAACAGGTGTGATGGCCGATTTTTAACGCAAGTGTGAGGACTGCCTCCACACGGCGTTAACAACACAGTCTGTTCATATATAACACCAAAATACCCACTAACACCGTCTGTAAATGTATCCGTTTGCGAGCAGACGTAATAATGTTTAGATTATTGATATGAATAGTTATTATTCCCAGATGAACAGATTCCTTTCGGGCCACCAACTACTTTTGCCAAATTGTTTTCAGCCTGTCACATAAGATCTAAATGTAAATGTTTTAAAAAGCATGTATAAGATCTTATAATATCTATACTGGGAATGGCTGTTCACTTATAAAGAAACAGCAGTAAAAAATAGTCATCATAGAGTTATAGTATCCACACATGTGCTCTTGTCACAATTTAGAATGTGAAGTGGGTCACTAGGTGGCATCTTTAAAAAAGCAGGCACCCGCATAGAAGTTTAAAATATAAATTTATGAATTAGCCCATTTACAGCAGTGTGCGTGTTTTCACCGTGTTTTGCCACAACGACAACCACTTTACTCTAATTGTGTGAAGATGTGTGAGTCGATGAAAGTGTCTACAGATGTTCACGTTTCCTAAATTATTCCGGGGCGCACAAATAATTTAGGGAAACCAGACAGTGCTGAGTCCCTCCTCCTCCTCCTCCTCCGTTCTTCCTGGTCAGTGAAGAGAAAGTGAAGAAAGAGAGGATACACAAACATTCCAGCTGGTGGAAGGTTTAGGCTCGCTATTTATACAATGGCTCAGCTTTTTTTGTGGGGATAAACTCGTGTCTGAAAATACATTTCCGATGTATTTGTATAAAAATGATCCAATTTATTAAGTGGGAACCAGCAAAATGATACATACACTGCACAAAATGTGTTATATTAATGTATGCAAAGGTTAGCACACAGAAGACCTATCTCAATACACAAATACAGCAAAAAAAAAAAGGGGAGGGGGGGGTGGAAAAATCTGGACTATGAACAAAAGCAAGATGCTTTTCCAGTCTGATCTACAGAGTGAAGCCAAATACAGAGATCCTGAGATAACGCTGGCAAACCAGCCCGAAAACACATGAACACAGACAGACAATTCTACTCTGCTGGTGGAGGGTTGCAGTATTCTTCCATCACGGTCACATACAGCATGTTCGAAAGGTTACCGTGATACAAATGTCTTTGTGCTATGAATAGTGTGACCAAGATTAAAACAAAAAAGGAGCCATAAAGAAAGCTTCTATTGTGTAAGACGAGAACTGACCACATGACTGCACAGTACACCAAACAGGGTCATGGCACACACACACACAGCAGTGGCTTCCTCTCACCACGACACAGATTTTTAACAGTACTTTATTTAGAGCTGGTGCTCCTGTGAAATGAAACTTGCTGAAGAGTTGGAAACGCTCAAACTGTAATGAGAAATGAAATGCCTGCACTTAATATTGAATGTATTACAGAAGGAACAACAGAAGGCGGAGGAACTGAAGCAATGTCATAAATGTTCCACTGTAACCTTTAAGGAAAGCTGAAGCTTTTAGTCATTATTGCGTGTAACCTTTTCATGTCGCCTACAGCACTATTCATCTCCTTTATGGTGGCCACTTCTGCGGTTATAGATTATTGTTAGTCAGATCACTGACTGCCATCTCTCTCTCTCTCTGTGGTCCTTTGCTTCCCTCCCCACGTCTTTCTCTTCCTCCCTCTGTGCTGCAGTGTAGGCAGAGACTTGTCTCTTGAAATTAGCCTGAAAATGATGTGGTCACTCACGACAATAAATCTCTGATGACATCTGACGAAACAAAAAGAAAAGTTTGTGAGATCGGAAGCAAATTTGAATCAGAATCACACAAACTAAAAGTCGACTGAAGGTTTGTTGATCTGTAGCCCGTGCAAAGATGGAGATGTGTTTTATGAGTTTTAATGTTACAGTTTGTGCCTAAATGAATGCTGACACTTCTATGTGCAGTTCCTTGCACTCCTGCGTTGCCTTGCATTCTTGTTTTTCACTATGTTTAGCACAGTTTTATCATCTCCATTTTTAAGCAGCATGTCTCAGGTTTCTTCTGGGCTGTCATCGCATGTTTGCTATATCAACTAGGGGTAGCCAAGGTATGTCATCTAAGATTATATTGGGATTGTTCTTCCAAAGATTGTCGTATTGACATAATCGAGTATTTTGATTACTTTACAAAAAACGGATGAAAAATGCACAAAATCTCCACTTAACTCAGTGTCACTTGAACACGAGAGGGCCTACATGATCACATGACCTCTTGCCTCTCTGCATCTTGCAGGGGTCGGTCTTTAAATTGTTTCATGAGTTGCTCTTTTTTGTATGCTGCTGTTAATCTCCCACCCCCCAAAAAAATATTGAGTGTTAATATTAACTACATAAACCACATAAAATAAAATAAAAACATTTTATAAGTCGCAGTCTGTGGCACACTTTACACCCAGGACATGCCGCCCACATGCTGTGTCCTGGTTTACTGTTGTTGGTATTGACAGAAGTCCAGCCAACAGCTTTACAGCTGAAATGTCGGTCATCTATTGGCGGTGATGGCCGACATTTCTGTCCTAATAACCCTCAAAAGACGAGAGGAGGCGCAAGAAAATGACAACGCAAGCACACAGCTCGACACCATAAGGACACGTAACAAGGAGCTTGCATAATATCTCAACCTTCTTCTGTAAGTTGCTCGTTCAATTTGGAACACACCATTAGATGCAAATACAGTTCATCCACGTAAAGTTATACTGGTTTTCATTTTTCTCCTGGTTTATTGGTTTATTGTCTCCTAAGGTTGATGATATAACTTGAGGTAATGCCGTGGTTGGTGGTCGTTCTTTGCCACGGGCCGGCTGTCGGGCCAGTGTGTCCCAAACCTAAAGTTGTAAGAGCTCATGACCACGGAGACATGCAAACACCAAACCACAAATATCCCTGTGTAATGTTCACACCACATATTCCCGATCCTCTCTCTGCGGCACACCCACATAGAACAGGAACACTATGCACACCTCCAACCAGAGTGTGTGTTTGTGTGAGCGCATGAGTGACAGCGTTCACAGTGCTGCGGCTCCAGCTCATCGGGAGTGCATGTTTGGAATCCAAGCCCCCCATGACTGACGACTCCTATGCTCATCGGGGCTTTGTTGCCGTGGCAGCATCTCATTATGTAAATGATGAGATGCTAATTAGGAGGAGGCAGGCGGGGCCAAGATGTTCACTGCTCCAGACTGGCTTCATGGGCTCGTAAAGGACCACTGCTATATTTAGCATTCACCTCAGCATTCACCTGTCTTTTTTCTTACCCCGTTCTTTCTCACATCCTCAAGACAGAAGCCGCTGCTTGCATTTCATACTTGATTCATCGTTGGCATGCAGCGGCTGTCTGCACAGTACTGAAATTAACATGCAAGGGCACACAACCACATTTCATTCCAGAGTTTGACTTTTACTACTTTAGGTGTTTCATGTGCTGATTTTAAACGTCTGGATTTGTTTTATCTTCTGCCCGTTTAATATTTTACAGCACGTGTGTATAACCACGTCTTTCTCTGTTCTCCGCATAGCTTGAATCAAATGAGCTTTCTCTAAAGGGGTTTGGTGCTAATGGCTTTTTGCTATATATCATCTTTCATGTTCCAGCTCAAGAGAAGCCTCTACTAAGTGCCCCGGTCATTCCAGACATTAAACATGACCCGAAGACATGGATCTGTACAATACATGTGCACGCATAGCTTTAAATTAGGTGTCGTATAATAATTGTCTTTCAACTGTCCCGGAAGATATCACCGATAGCGTCGAAGCTCATTTAAGACTTAATCCTCATTAATATTGAGGCTGTGATAGCTTCACTTCCCTCTTCACATAAAACACTCTGTCTGTATTTCTGTTACGATAGAACTGCTATTTTGAGTGAGTGACCCGTAGATCGATAAGGTCGAGGTTGTGAGTCAATGTCCTGATTAATGAGCAATAACTGAATTTGTTTACTCCTCCACTTCACTCTTGCCCTCCACTTCCAGCATCTGTTACACTAATGTCACTTACATATGCATGAGCGACAACATTTCATGGGTAGTTAGGGACATTGCAAAGTGTTCACCGAAACTGCTTTCCAGTCAGAATTAGTCGTTTTTGCACACACACACACACACCAATTAGTGATAGTGACTTTGTCCTCTGCATTTAACCCGTCCTTATTACACACCAGTAGTGAACACACACAAGCCGGGCGCAGGAGCAGTATTGTATGGCTTGCTCAGGGGCACACCAGTGGGATTGAACTAGCGATTTTCCAGTTACAGGCCCAATTCCTTTCCAGTGCTGCTGACAAAGGTTATGAAACCCAATTTTCCTGTGTGCACATGCTTTACATACCTCAATCAGGCTATTTTGTAATGCTGCCATTTCTTCATTATCAAGACTTAAGTTATTCTACATAATTGGTAGATGAAGGTTCATTTAAATAATCTGTGGATGATTGCAAAAGTTAGTGCATGGCTAAGCTATATGATATCAATACCTGTTGACCATAGTGTTACTATGATGACATTGCATTCATCATGTGATTGGATTTTATTTTTTACCACCAGTTGTTCTCGACAGGAAGCCATCTAGCATTAAAACGTACACATGGCAAGTTTATTTAGAAAGGTTTGACAATGCTAACAACAGTCGCAATGCTCAGTGGGTCACCACAAATAAGTCTGTTAAGACTGTCGTACAGTTTTACATTGATGAGGAATCCCTTCCCTTAACTAGTTGTGCTTTTCTTTCTCCTCTTGACAATATTGACAATTTAGAGGACAAGTTAGGTTTTCAGGTCCTTTTATTTGTATCCTCCAAACCATTCAGATAAACAAGACAGGTAAATCTAGCAATAAAACAGAGCGTATATTACTGGGGGAAAAAAACCTAATTTGATTGGTTTGCGGTGAATTGCTGCTATGAAGCGCACTCAGAGTGAGCAGAAGAAGCAGGTTGCAATGGGAACAAACACAAGCTACGGATGTTGTGGTTAGCTCTCGGTGCTCCAGGCTCTTGTAAACTTTCAGTGACTCTCTGGATTAAGATGAATGGAGGTCAATCGAGAAGTCGGGATACCGCAGGTCCGGAATAATGTCCTCTCTGCCTGCTTCCGACCGCGTAAAACGCAGGCCGCAGGTATATCAGTTGACCCTAAAGTGTGCAGTGAACTCTGACAGGTTGAATCCAGCACCACTCCTGTTCATATGGTCTGCATCTTAGGCTGCCTGTTGCAAAGGGTGCAAAGGGACTGAGTCACGGGATTTCCGGTGCTCTACTGTATAATAATATTTGTGTTGTGTTGTGCATTTAAATATAGCAATATCCAGGGTCTTAGAGTATTTTTAGAGTATTTTTTTCTACATTAGGCATCTAAGAGAGCAAACAAGTGATGGATCAGGCTTTACACTGCTTTTGCCAGTCACATAAAATTCTGGCTTTATCTTACTCAGTCTAGTCCATCAACTCATCTCTCACAAAAATAGCTTGATACATGTACCATTCCAGCCTGCAGCTCTTGTTTATGACCACACCGCCTCCCGTTCTTACCTCCCTTTAATCCCCTTCATAATTTTCACCCACTTTAATTAGTTTGTCCACAGCAACTATTAATCCTGGGCACAATTTAAAACATAAAAAACCATAAAACCTTTGAACATCACATGACTTTGAGGCCTTGACTCATCTCCTCCATCATTAACCCACAATAGTTGACATAGCTAACTGCAGCAAGCCGTAGCTTCAGCAGCAACCTTGAAATACTGTAATTGCTTCTGTGAACCCCTAGTGCCGTCCTCAAAACCTACAATAGCTCTCCACTGCGTCATACATGATTTGTTGTGTGTCTGTTTATTCAGTTATTCATTGAAAACTGGGGTGTGAAAAAGCACTAAGATTGAACATCATTGTCCATTGATACTTGAGTTCCGGTTTAACTTTTGCAGAAGCTAAGTCGGGATGGACATGAACTCAATCAGTTAATGTGACGCTTTGTAATTATCAAAACATCTAGTTAGTCAACTGCATGTTTGTTTGCAGATGTGAAGAACTGTAAGACATCTTTTGAACACGTCTTGAAGCTAATCATCTAAGCTCAATATGCCATGGATAAAGTAATTTACCAGGGTCCTTGAATGCATCTCGTTAGCTGCCTCCCCTTTGCTGTAAACTCTGCATTCGCCTCACAAGCTCTCACGCACTGAAGTTTAGAATATATAAATATTTGGCGAATAATCCGGTTGAATATTCAAATGGCTTTTTTCTTTGTCTGTCCGTCCCTCAAGGATACATTTAGAAGCACGCGTGCAACACATACATATTTGGACAAATGAAGAAAGACGTCAGAGGTATTTCGCTCCAGCAGAACTGCTGAGGCCCACTGTACCCAGTGTGAATGTGAATGTGAGCGCGGGGTTGTGTGAAGGCTTACAGACAAATGAGTCAGCGCTGCCACATGCTCTGTTGAGCAGATGAGCTCGTTCCGTCATCTCAGATGGGCTAAAAGCATTTGATCTGCACAGAGCTTATTAGCACTGGAGCTGGAATGTCACATACCTGGCAGAGGTGTGCGTGATGGTTTCTGTTTGCCATTTGTCAACTCCTGCATACTGTACGGTGAATATATAAAAAAAGAAACTATAAAATGAAAGTGTGCCGTCTTCAGAGCAGCAGTAGAACGAAAACCAGATAAAGACATAATTAAGAATTGTTTTTATGCCGATGTCGTCTCTGTCCTCCACTTCCTTGTCCTATAAAGATGTGCATTGACAGGAATACTGCTAACCTCGACTTGGCTTCTATAGGCATTTACATATATAGAAAATGGTCCATAGATTATATAAAGCGGATCTCTAATGTTTCATATGACATAGATTTAAATGTGCAGTGAACAAAAAGGGGAAAAGGCCATCCCACTCACTCTCTATTTCATTGTTCCTGCTCTTTGGAGAAACCACATTCATTCTTATTAGGGCAGTCTGACACACAATTACAATTATGGTGGATTATCTTCAGATGGGATTAACTGTAGCATGGAGAGCATTTCTGAAAGTAAAATTACAGCACTCAGGATCCACAGGTTGTAGAAGATAATCCCACACCTGTTTATTCATGAGTCTTGATGAGAAATGAAATACTTAACATTAGCTGTGTGATAACAAGTGTGAGACCACTGTGTATATGTCTACTGATTTTCCTGAATCAATGTCGGTTCAGTTTGATAGATTCCTGTTCTTGTAGTTCGTTAATCAGACCAGACGTCCACTCTAGGTGTAGCAGTGTCTTCAGTGGCGAAGCTCCTGCCGTGTTTTCAGATTCTGTCACATGACCTGATCACACAAGACTAAAGGCGGAAAAAGGCGTTCATTAAACCAATCTGTCTTGGGATTTTGTGAATCAACATCATTCACGTGAAGATAAACTTTCTAGAGACAACTTTGTGTGAAACAGGCCATAATAAGAGGTGTTACATGTTTATGTGGAGCCAATATTGTCCATTTCAGTCTTTAAAGTTGTTAACCTCTATCCAACTTGTCCCCCACAGCCACTACGTCACAAATACACAAACATTTGGCCTGGTTGAGGTTATGTTTGAGTTCAGTAACCTCTTACTGAACTCTCTTGGTTCTTTCACGTAACTTTAGGCCAAACAAAATGGCCAAACCAATGTCTAGAGAAGTCCTATCACATGAAGGGGAAGAAGACGTAAGAGATGACTGAGAGAATTACAGAGAAACAAAGAAGATGATTTTAAAAACCACTCGTCCTGTGGCCTTTCAGACAACAGCAGACAGACGAGTTATAACTGCGGGGACAGCGCGCAAAGCTTTTCACCTCAGAAGACACACAGCTCTGGATTAAAAGCTGCAAACTGACTAATGCAACAGAACATCCAGGTATTTAGAGATTTTAGGGGCAGAGCGTTTGTGACAGTGATGATGTAAGAGTGAACGTGATTCCCCTTCTAAGTTGAAAGAAATGAACGGGATGAAAAATGTGTTTTCCCGGAGATGTCGCAGATGTAATTCACCACTAATCGATTAATAATAACCCACTTAAACACTTTGGCACAGCCCACCTCCAACACTGTGTGGCTGGCATACTTAAAAGAACACAACTTTCTTCTCAGAGAAACAAACAGTACAAAATCCCAGAGAAAGCAGTGAAAGGAGAAGTCAATTCCAGGACACCCCATGTCAGAAACCCAATGTGACAGAGGAACTGACACAGAGACAGTCTCTAACATTAACAAACAGCAATCAGTGTCTAAGTCAGCGATGGAGAGTGGCAGATCTCTGATGCGAGGCTAGCCAGTTTCCTCCGGGCAGTGCAGCTTGATCTGCGTCAGTACCAGGAAAACATCTCACCGAAACGACTCCAGCACCCTGACATTCCAGATTCTTTCATGCCGCTGAGCATGTCCTCAAAAAACCCCAGTGTTTGCATGTGCCAAAAATGTGTGGAAATATTGTAGCCAAAATAATTCTTAATTCATTCTAAGTAAAGTCACGATTGGTACAGGTTACTACAGGTCTGAAAAAGTCAGCTCAGATTGTACATTCCCTTTGGAAATATGTCTGAACTAATATGTGAATAGGAATCTTAGAGAAAAGAAAAGGATTCAGAAAATCCTGCAATTGCTGGGTGAACGATGGTTTTATTTGGACTCACATGAAAATGTCCTTCTTTCACAGCCGAACTTCCGCACACCCGTGTGAATGCGTGCGAAACCTGACACTCTGCCGTGACCAATGCATGCCCAACATGTGCACGTAGACAGCTGGTCACATCAAAACAAGGCCTGGAGCACATGCTTATCACGCGAACTTTCACTGAGAGGAGACAAACGCGGCTTAACAGTGCACTTTTGAAGAGGCTCCTCGGCGAGCCAGCCATTCAGTGGAGAGATCTTCATGCCTCCGTAGACAGCTTGTGGTCATGCAGATGAGATTAGAGCAGGTGTCGGCGTCGAAGAGGACAACGCTGCCTGCATTGTGATCAATGAAGCGGCTTCCATCTCCTCTCGGGATAGCTATCGATTCTGTGGCTGCACGGATTTCGCGCCGACTTAATCGCCCTGTAAATATGCGCGACTTATTCAGTCCGCTCCGTTTGGATTGGACCTGCAATTTAAGGCCCAGCATGAATCCGCTGCCTGACGCTCAAGTTGAAGCCTGAGGAGAGTGATAGAAGTGATGGAGGTGCAGATTGTGGTTATTAAAACTAAACGGCTTTCTTAAAAATGAAAACGTAAATGAATACATAAATGATTATGTTAATCTAGCTGCTCACATGAAAAGTGTACGTGACCTTGACCTGGTCGGCACATGTAGTCCTCATGGAGACCCAAAGCCTGACCCGAATGAGGCCGAACATCACTTCTATGGAACTGGTTTAGTCTTGAGCTAAGATTGGAATTGTTGGATACGACACGGTTACGGTTAGGCATGAACCGGTCATGGTTAAGGTCAGGGATAATGCTCTGTTCAGCCTGTCCAGATGAACGGTCCTTAAAAGGATAGCTGCTTTGCATGAACCTGTGGGTGTGAGTGTGTGTGTGTGTGTGTGTGTGTCACACTTTGACACATCTCAGGTTCACAAGGACAGGAAGAAACTAACACAACGTGATTCACGAGTGTTGATACTGACGCTCTAATACACACCTCCTCCTTAAACACCACCATGACGGTCTCTCTCCCTTCTGCTTTTTACATACTCTGCTGCAGGAAGAATGATGGATTTTCTATAAACTGACGGCTGTCTCAAAACACCCTGTCGTGGATTGTGTCACTGATCTACACTTTGAGAACCTATATATTCAATATAATATATATAAGTGGAAAGATGAGTTCTTTTACTGTCCTTCCAATTTGTTTGTCAACTTTTTTTGTCGTTTTTTCTTTTCTTTTTTTAGTGAAATCCTGTAATTTAATTTCCAAGATTAACTGCAGTTATGGATTATGTCGAATCAAAAGCTTTGACTCTCAGTGTTTTCAGAGTGGTAGATGAAAGGAAACTGGGGAGAATCAAAAGCAGGGCAGTCCTCGGAGTCTGTATGGGCCAGCCGAGGAAATAATAGCTGCGTGATGGCAGCAGCTTCTGGATTTAATGGACTGTTTCCCTGAAATAATTTGTGTGACAGGTGGTTGTTGCCAGCGTTGGCAGCTTTAGTCCGTCCTCACATTTCCCTGGCAATTCTCTGCACTTGTGCCATTCACGTCTCCGAGGGAGGGCGACTATCGCCACGTGAAACTCTTCCGCTGGATCCACACATATGTGCTGGAGTTGTCGCCTGAAGTGCTTCTCATTCACTTTTAATGGAGATGCCGCCGAACTGCATTGTGGGTGCGTTGCTTTACTTTTGCCAATCAATTGGTGTTTATAACATTTTGGCTCAAACACTACAGAGCTCTCAGACAAGGGTGTTGTTTTTTTTACTCACTTAAATCTAGTGTGAGTGATAGATCGTTGTTTGTTTGTTTGTTTGTTTGGATGTTTGGTTTGTTTTTGTCTTGAACAAGCTTTGCTGTGTGTTCTTTGTTAAGGTGAAGATGTTTTTTTGGAGTATTTGAGAGTTTTGGAGATGCTGCTGCTGCTGCTGCTGCCTGAGAGCTTAAATGAGTCAGGCATTCACACATGCCATTGATTTCCACCGGGAGATTAGAGGGAAAGTTGGCGTGGAGGTTAATCTACAAATCAATCCTTCAAAGCATCTATTGTAAAGAAAATGCCGCGCCGGTGCCTCTATTCATAGTCTGCAGTGTGTTGTTTTAGCTTCACGGCTTCACTGGAAATTGCTGGTTTCTTCTTTTCTGACATATGTATGTATTTATTTATTTATTCATATATATGTATATATATGTATATATATATATATAGTTACTGGATGTAGAGACACGGAGAGAGAGGATTCAGTCCCAGGACAGGTAGACTTTAACAAACTTGTCCATTCTCTGTGCGACATCATTATTACAGTACATAGGTTTTGGTCATTGTAACGCTGCTGCTTTTAAAGCTCTCAAATGTACTTCTCTCTTTTCATAATAGTAACCTAAGGGTTAAAATGGCATGACATGAAATGTCATCTATACATATATCCGTCAGTTCTTTAATACAGTGCCATTATTAGTGTGAGTGCCACTTATAGTTGCTGACATCAATAGGCCACGTCATCACTGCCAAAATAACCCAATTAGATGTATCGATCCGTCGCGAGAACCTTTAAACAGAACTGTAACCCGACAACACGGAGAGATGCAGCTGTATTGTGAATAAAACGGGACGGCTGCAGTGGGCAGGCAGCCACGTTGTTATTATATTACGAGCGTGGGAGTCGTGTTTGTACACAATGGCCATAAAACACATCTCTGGGCAACAGAGAGTCGTGAGTCCAATGAAGGACAAAGACAAAAGAACGAGGTTTATATATGTATCAGCCACCACGTGCTTTATTTATATATATATATCAATATATATGTATATTATTTTTTTGGTTCCTCTAAACCTGAGCACAAAGACAAAGGTGCAGTCACGTGTGTGCCGGTGCGTAAAGTGTCGTGCACACCCCTGGTGATGGAGTGGCCATACATTTACTATAGTGCCGCCCGCCAGGTTTCTCTGGCAACCCTGCCTCCGCTCTGTCTCCATGGCAATGGCTCGGCCGTTTACTTCCCCCTTTTTCACCGAGAGGCAAGGGGCCCGATTTCTACGCCGTAAGGTCACATTAAGCTCACGCTCCTTGTCCACAGAGGCTCCGCGCGTTAGAGTCGCACATTGTGCTGAGATGAGAGCGAGAAACACAAAGAGACATTTTCACCATGATGCCAGCGACACGTCAAAATCACCGCAGCCTAATAATCTTTACATTGCCATGTAAATACATGATATTCAGGCTTTCATTGTGTGCGTAATCTGTGCCATTACATAGCTACAGGTCTGCAACGCGTGTGATCTAAAACCAAAGCAACGTGCAGCATAAAGGCCTACGGTAGCGAGTGCTTCCATTTCAAACAGCAGTGTCCACATGCACCGTGCTGGGAATGTCTCACCATCCACTGGCGGCTGTTGTTTTCAGCCAGAGCTCAGAGGGTGAGTTGAATTGAGCACCATGCAGGGAATGAATGGTTCGCACGGCCGCGTTAAAACCTGTTATTCTGGAGGGGTTAAAGCAGTCTGAGGCATTGAGACAAAGGTTCTCATCTTACCCTTGGAAGCATCCTTGTCTTCTTTAGGCTTCGCCACTTTTCCGCTCATAGATCCCAGTTTGGATGTGTAAATCCCGATTTGGATGAAATCGAAATCCCTTTAATTGCTGAACGTCCTCAATGAAATCCTTATCAATGGTTCCAGGTGCTGAGATAAGGGTTCTGCGTGTGGGGAGAGAAATATGCATTGGGGTTATAGATCTTTCTTTTGTTCCTTTCATAACACAACTGCAACGTGTGGCGTGGAAGCGATGGCTCTACTGTGTGGCGAGGACAATGGAGCATGAGAAGGCTGGTGTTTATGAATATCAATGAAAACATCAACTACTGATGCTCTCCAAACACACGCGCGCACACACACACACACACACACACACAAAGAGAACACCAGCCTGTGTCTGTGTACGTCAGCCCACTCCGTATGTTCACCCACCTTATCTCCTCCACGTTTTCTGCTACATCAATGCACATTGATGAAAGGAAACGCTCCCACCATGAATCCCGTGATGTTACATACAAACAAATAAATAAATCACGACCTACTCTGCTGTGACAAAGGAGAGACGCAAAAAAAAGCTGCGGAAAAAAGCCCAGGATTTAAAAAAATAAAAGACTATATTATTATTATTATTATTATTATTATTATTATTGTCGTTGTTGTTATTATTATTCCTCTGAGGTCTTTAGTCAACACTGAGAACAAAGATACAAGTGAAAACACTGACGCGTCCTTTTCTATAAGCGAAACCCGGGAGAAATGACATCCAGTGCGAATCCTGCCTGAGACCAGCTTCTCTTCTAGTTTGACGCTCTCTCCACTGACGAGCTGATTCTGTGTGTGTGTGTGTGTGTGTGTGTGTGCTCCTCCACGCGCTCAGCAGCCACAATCAACAGGAGAGAGAGGGAGAGAGAGAGAGAGATCCCCGCGACACCGCGCACGTTCACGACGTGCGCATTTGTTCTGCGACTTCATCCATAAACGCATGAGCGTTAACTGTCCATGCCTCTGCTGCTGCTGCTCCTCCTCCTCATCATCATCATCATCGTCATCCTCTTTGTTGCTCTCATTCACTTGTTTTCGCAATGACGCGCCTCCTCCCCCCCCCCATCACACGCAGTTTGCGCATTTTCCTCGTGACATATCATTTGAGCTGCTGTGTTCGATCGTTGTTTATTTATGTGTTTGTTTGTTTGTTTTGCAACAGATGCATCAACTACCGTAGATTATAGTTCTTAATATTTACTTTGCATATGATAAGAAACTTGTTTTTGTTCATGGTCAAAAAATAATAATTCCCTTCCCCTCCTCTTCTTCTTCGTGTTTTTCTTCTTCCTCTATTCTGATTCTCATTTATTCAAATGACTGCGTACAGCACATACACTCTTTGTTTTGTCATTAGTCTACAATTTAAAGGCTAAGTTGACCCAAATTACAAGAACAAACTGTCTCACTCACCAATTATCGTGACGTGGTGACTTGAAACAATGCAAAGTTTTTATTATGCCTTATTTTCTTGTCCATGCATGAAATAAATATACAGTAAGAAATCATGGCTACATTTCTTTAAATAAAACAACAAAAATAATAACCATGCAATGTTCAAAGTGGATGAAATGACAGCCTTCTAAGTAGAATAGCAAGAGCATTAAGAAGCAAAAATAAATGTCTCCGTCACTGTGGGAAAATGCTGCCCATCATTAATGACATATTTATTAGTGTTACAGCTCACATGGACTAACAGCTATTTTTGATTTGTTTGTTTTTTTTCTCTTCCTATTCAGATGTGTGTGAATTCAAGGCTTAAGGTCCTTACCTTTAAAACTTCAGTCCTCCTTTGCTCTCGCATGAAACCATCCAGTTCCAAAATGCTGACGAAGCCACGTCGACAGTCAAAACTCCAAATAGCTTTCTTCAGCCTTCCGTTCACAAGTCCTCGTCCGCCTCTCAGTCTCAATCTCTGCAGACTTTATGTCACATCTCTCGGTCTTGCAGGAGGAAGTGATCCCTCAGTGGCAGCAGAGGAAAAAGATCTGTGGGTTGAGGGTTACAAGATCTATATGGTTACTATTTTTAGAAGAAACTGGACCTCTTTCAAACTTTCTTCACACGCTCAGACCTTGCTGAGACATTTAAGGCTCAGTGTGGTCTCTTTAGAGGTGTTCCATTCATCCCTACTTTAAAAGATCATTCTCTCTGAATTCACTCGTTTCTTTTACCTCTTGTCAAGTACAGTAGGTCACTGAATATAGAACTACACCTGTTAGATCTTCAGCTGTGCTTATTTCCCCAATTCCGTCTCGGAGACGGCAAAATCTGAGTCCATGTGCCTTTTCCTTCTTGTTTTTTTGTTTCTCCTCCTTTTTTCCTTAAACCATGAGAACTGACCGCTCTGGCATTGACAGGTTGCAGGGTCGTTATTTTTGACAGTGGATATTTATCTTGGCCCTCGGATCAGAAGACTGTGAATCAATAATCACTGACTGCTCAGAACCTGTGAGGTCAAGGAGGTTACACTTGTGGAAGGAGGGAGGACGTATGACCGGATGTCTTCATAACATGTGCAGGTTACATTTACAAATGATACAGATGCCATTTAATCCTTGTACTTTTTATGGATTAATGACTATTATTTGATAGGTCAGTTGTCCGTTTGTTGGTGAGGAGTTGTAACAAGGGCGTTTTTCTTAATCAAGGACATTTCAAACATGAACCCTAACCCAAAATTGATCAAAAAATCTTAACTTAACACAGAAACAGTAGTTTTATAGTGTTTCGTCCATATGTCATGGAGCGTAAATGCAGCCCTATGCGAGGCAGATGCATACATTATAACATTATACGTACAATAATAAGGAAGGAGGAGACAGGATTGAGTTCAGAAATGTTTATATTGTCATTTTTTAAATCAAGCAGGTCAACCAACCGTGCACAGACGACTCACTTATCACTAGATAAGATTTAACTAAGAGCAAATATAAAAATACAGAAGAACAAAAACAATAAACTATAAATGTATCTAAAGATAAATAGGTGTCTTTTCAAGGATGGGTTACGTTAAACTGCATTTATCTTTAGTAAACTCACTATCTCTTCAAACGTGTCCCAAACTTTCGTCTTCCTTTTTGTTTTTAGTGTATTGCTAATGGTCGCAAAGCAAAAGTTAGCAGGAAATGCCTTTAAATTCTAAGGACTTTTCAGAATAAAACTGCATGAGAGATCTTTGTGTTTTGCCAGAGCAAATCTTCAAGAACTTGTGGAAACACATTAAACCGATACATACATGCAATTGTAATTCCTATTTCTTTGTTGTTTGATGTAATTGAGTGAAGTTATTGTGGAGTGAAATAATCATCAAACCTCTGAATGCAGTTTCTGGTCACGTCCATGTGCCTATGTCAGGGGTGAAGTATAAAGAGCGATGGTTTGACACAGTGTAAATGTCAGTGGGTTGTGTCCACAGCCTGTGGCCTTTGACCTTTTCCACAGTGTCACGCTGCAGCGCTACATTCACTTCTAGCCCGTTTGAAGCAAAGTCCTAACACCTGGTCGTTGCCGCACAATCAGAACTCTTGACTCTGATACTCACACCCCTGATGTCCTTCGCCGCCAAACGTTTAAATCACTCTCGCCCATGAATGCACAACATACTCCACACACGTGAGGCCGGCTCGGCAAACGACTCTGCTTTCATTCCTGTTGTTTGTCGTGTAAAAAGCATTTCTCATGGTAAATGTCACATTAGTGCGTACATTTAGAAGCTTCGCCGTTGAAGCGGGAAGATTTGTAGAGCACAAATGAAGGAGTACCTCTTTATGAGAACAAATGATCATATGGCGTTGTTTCCCGCAGCATGAGGTGTCAGGATGCACAGTGTTTTATTAACGTTTGATGAAATGTTTATTCAAATGTTCTCCTGAGAGGCAACTTGGGCAATGAGTGTTCATGTGAATTAGAAAAAGTTAATAACTCTCTGACTTCACAAATCCATTTGAGTGTAAAATATTTACTCCCTAAAGTGGACATTAATGAGAGAAGACAGAGTTACTGCAGAGTTGAACAAAATGATACTTGCACATTTCCTCCCAACTTAACTGATGCTGATGCTTTGGAAATAAAATGCACCAGTGACTTGTTTTATGTGTGTGAGAACTAACAATAAAACTCTGCTGAATCTTTTGCTGCCATATGGTGCTACGTTGGTACAGTACATGGTAGCTGATGGACAGACAGACTGATCGATTGACCGATTTGACTGTATTGATCCTTATACCAGGCTAATTCACTTACAGCACGCGTTACAGCAATAAAAGGAGGCCAGGGTGAGTAGGAATAGAACAAGCAAAAACAAAAAATAAAAATAAGCAGTGAAATAAGAAATAAAAAAAGATATTGAACTTATTAAATGATTTTCAGGGCCATACAAGGTTTGCAAAAACATTCGGTGATAAACTGCACATTTTCCAATTTTCCTTTTCTTTAGTTATTTAATAATTTATTTATAAATAAATTAAATAAATAAAAAATGGCACTGATGTTTTCACGCCTTGTGACGTTAACAAACTTTAATGTATATCACGTACAGTATCTGCTACTAATAGAAAATTAAAATTTAAAAAACGCCACTTTCCAGAACTTACAATTTAGATGTATCCCAGTCTCTTTGAGTGCTCATGTCCAGTTCTTTTTCTGGACGTGTGTATTCAGCACTATCATCACATCAAAATCTATTTCAGTTGCATGGATACTACAGTCACGCATCGCATCTGTAACACGGTACCAACAGTAAGAGAGCTTCTCGACAAGAGCTGCCCTGTGGAGGAGCCACTACGAGTGCAGGGAAGAGGAATCAGTCCCAAAAATCATTTCCGTGGAAAGGCATTGAGGTGCTGGAGTGTAATTAATGTTCCAGTGTTGTGCAGTGAGGTTAGACGTCCGTCTCTGCTCGCAGTTGTGAGCTTGATTCCAGCCCTGTGTGTGGCTGATAAGGCAATCAGGCTTGTTCTGTTACAGGGACAACAATGACAGCAGATACAAGCTGGAGGTCGTGAAGTGTGTGTGTGTGTGTGTGTGTGTGTGTGTGTGTGTGTGTGTGTGTGTGTGTGTGTGTGTGTGTGTGTGTGGAATTTGTCTGTGTCTGGTGTAATATGGATTAAATTTTTATCACAAACAAGCATCTGTTGCACACTCAGATTGTCCCGTGAACCATTGCATCTTGTGACATTCACTCTTATCAGAGCAGGGCGGAGTTCTTCAGGTTCACTGGATACTTTACTTTTGATTTGATTGAACTTGGTAAATGTTGCCATGAGTGACAGAACATGGAACACGATGTGGGAGTGTTTTGGCAAATACACTGTGTGCTGTTTACCGTTTACCGTCATTTATATTTATGATACAGTTATGGTCCACTATCACAAAAAGTCTTCCGTGAAAAGTAAAAAATGCTGGATTTCTCTTTTTACTCACAACATAGAGAACAAAGTGCATGGAGTCTATGTAGTGAATGTGAATGGGGCATCTCTTAACGTCGCTTATAACACTTCTTTGGCTTGATTGACTAAAATATCGATATCTGCCCCGGCGTGTCGATGATCGTACATACATGACTGTGTTTTTTGATAACCGCAAAGGCCACACTGTGCTTACAGCGCCCTCTGCTGCACCTCTGTTGTTATTATGTCAGAATGTCTGGTGTGCTTCTAGGTTTCAGTCCGGACTTTTCCCTTTTCTGAACGGCTATAAAAAGTCACAGCGCTGCTTGTAACTTGTAAGCCATAACTGAGATTCACGTCATTCCACGGAGCTAATGTATGAGTGGAATTCTTGCTCAGAAATCAACCGTAGCTTTGGCATTTTGTTCCACCTCCTAAGCCAAGTTTGTGCGTTTGTGTGTGTGTTTTTTCCCGTGGTCATATTAACGTCTACAGGCTCGCACATAAAAGTGATGGATTTCGTCGAACAATACTCATCAGACTGTTGCGCCGGCTCATTTATCTCGGAGCCTCGCGGAGCTGAAGCGCATTGACCTCAAAGGTCAGAACAGGGTCAGCAAGTTATTTCACAACCGCAAGAGGTCAGGGTCGAAAGGTGTGGCGCACTGTCGTATTTCAGTCCGGTCTTCATATAACCCTCCACTTTATTGACTCCCCAGATTGCATTTTTTTATATCTCTAATGTCACAGAGTCCATATATTTCTGCTCTGGGACAGATGATCTACATATATCTGGCACAGGCGATGAAGACTCCATCAGTCCAGTGGCAGGAAAGCCGCTATATTATCACCCGGACGATGCAAAGTTCAAATTGATTCATTATAATGGAAAAATGTCACTCGACCGATTTCCACCTCGTTGGCGTCGCAGGTTTTTTTGCGAACTAATTTTTGACATTCAGCAGAAAAAAAAGTGAGTTTTATAGGCACTTTCTGACCAGGAGCGATGGAAGCTCCACTTTTCATTAACGGTGGCTGAACATCCCTGAGCCGCCAGCGCCTGTCAGCTCAGCTGCATCACGGCTCACAGGGCCAGGAGTAGATCTGAGCGCTCTCCGTTTTTTTTTAGGACTCAGAACAGCACTTTATTTTCTGGGTCGCCATTGGCAAGAGCAAGGAGAGATATATTGCGAAACCACAGCACTTGATTATTTTTAGTAATTCAGTGTCGTTTGTCTCACGTCGTACATTTTAAATACAAACGTTTAAGGCAAATGTGTGCACCCATAAATAATGAATTTGCAAAATGATCTAAAGCCATGGACTAATTAGAAAAGGCATTACTGGGTCACTGTCCCACTTAGCTTTACCTAGTTTGATAAGTTTGAAATCCATACCTGAGACAGGAAATACTGTATGGCTTCATTTTCTTGCATTTAGAACTAAAATACATAAATCAGCTTCACTGTTACTTTTATATTTTTACTTGTACTTGTTTTCCCACGTATATATAAGATTACTGAATGTCATCAGTACATCTACCTTACATTTATCTTTGTTCAGAGTGGGATTCAAACCCATGCTTGCCTGCTTTCCTCTCCCCTCCTTTCACCTCCTTCCTCTTCTTCTCCTTCTTATACGGCCAATTGTTCCCCAGCTTAATCCACACGAGACAGGAAACACTGTATGGCTTCATTTTCTTGCATTTTAGAACAAAGATTTACATAAATATCGAGACTTTTTATTTCTCCTCATTCACAGGAAAGGGATTGTGGACATCATATATCTGTTAAAGGGAAGAAATAATATTGAATTGTCATGTAAAGCTACATCATCTGACATTTTAAAAGGCAAATCTGCTTTAACTGTATGTGTAACCCGTGTTATAGTGGAGTCACAAGTCCTGGAAGTGAACACTTGAGTGGGACTGCAACACTGAGTGTAACTACGATGGTTTTTTTGTTTTGTTTGTTGAAATGTTGTTTCTTTGCTGGCAGGATTACAGCTGAAAGGCCTCCAAGAGTCTGGGCTGTGACTTGTGTTGTTAAGCCTGTA
This sequence comes from Solea senegalensis, assembly GCF_019176455.1. Taxonomy (NCBI): domain Eukaryota; kingdom Metazoa; phylum Chordata; class Actinopteri; order Pleuronectiformes; family Soleidae; genus Solea; species Solea senegalensis. The sequence goes on from NC_058032.1 coordinate 6,757,647, forward strand.
AATCCAAACACTACCTCTCTTTGTCGTCAGGAAAATATCAAGCCAATTTCTGAAAATGTCAGGGAGTTTGGCTCGGCAAGGGTGTAGGCATGCGGGGGGAATGGATGCGAAACATTAGGCTTTCAAATTAAAGAAACGACTCTGATAATTAACGAAGCGAAACACTTTCAAATGTCACATTAATGTCAATGACTTTATCCCGAGAAGACGGCTGTGTGTGTGTGTGTGTGTGTGATTCAGTGTTTATCTTTTACAGCTATATTGTGCAGTGAGCGGCGCTCAGTAATGCAAGTTTGCATTCTTTTTGAGTATTAAAACATTTATAAGATGTTAAACTCAAGCTGTTATTGTTATTAATCCATAATCAAGCGCAGCGTTAGCACAAAAGCAGGGTGAAAACTCATAGGCTGGCTAGCGTTGTCACCGCTGTGAGGTTGCCAGGCAACCTCCAGCAAAAATCCATAATAAAACCTGTCACTTTTACACTTGGGTTTATGTACAAAGCCGTAACACACTTATTAATGATCTTTAGTGGTTTGTTTTGCAGACAGAGCCAGTCTACATTCACGCTCAGCCTCGGTTTCTTGTTGAGTCCTGCTTGTTGCTTTTTTACAGTATAACAGTCAGTGGACAGTGACACCATCCCTTCATTATTTCTGTTTTCCAGCAGGTGACATCACAGTGAGACTGTCTTTTTATTTTTCTGTCTCCATAGGATCTCTCGTAAAATAATCACCTCCTTTGCGATGCTGTGTTTACTCTCCACACGAATAAAAGCGAGAAGAATCCGGTGTGTAACGCTGCTCGTTCAGCCTTCAGGTTTTGTAACGTGCTGTGTCAGTAGCTCTTCTTCACCAGGCTGGCAGTGGGTTGATTATCCAAAACTGGCACCGAGGGACAATGGTGTTCATAAGAAACCCAACAAAAACTAGACGACTGAGTGTTTCTATGTCACAAAGGATTTTTGTTTTTTAATTATGCACTTTTCATTCTAATCACTGTGTGGATAGGATATACATTTTAAAAAAGCGATGCGTAATCCACTCCACAGGGATTATTCAGTCCACAGACAGCAAAGTGTCGGAGCAGCCGAGAGCTGCTGCCAAAACGCATTGAGAGTGTGACAAGTATAGATCATGCTGGGTCATTCTGGGTGAAAGTTTAGCTGCTAAGGTTACAGACGGCGCAGATGCGGTGAGTTCTGGCTGTGACATTCAGCGTCTCTGTGGAAAATTGGAAAACTTGTAGTTTATCGGTTTTTGCAAACCTTGTATGACACTGAAAATCATTTAATAAGTTAGAAGAAGAAGAAGCCCACATGTTCATCAACTCTAAACTTACATTTGATTATAATATACAATGTTTATTGTATTAGTTTAGGTAATAAAATGTATTTATTAATGCCCACAATCAGTGATTGTTCTCGATGAACTGCTTTACACTACAGTTTTGCCATTCACCCACTTCAACATGGGATTAAGCATCTTGCTTAAGGACACATGTACACTAGCAGAGCCCGGAATTGAACCCACAACCTTCCAATTGAAAGACAGCTCACCCTACCACCGAGCTACCAATCCTAACTCTTCATATTTTAAATACTTTTACTGCTTCTATTTATGTCAGAAAAATACTTTTGACACTAAAGTACAATAAATGTCATATACTTCAAAGTGATGTTGTAAAAAAAATGGACTTCAACTTCTGAGGGCTTCTTTCCCCTGCTCGCCCGTGTGCCTACATCTAAACACACAAACACTTCCTCAGTCAGAGCTGATAGTATTGCTTGACAATAACCCGGCAGCATACTACAAGCTAGCTACGTCCAAGACCACAACATAGACATATGTGCACTGTCACACACATTTCATCACAGACATCTTATGTGTTAATGGTACGAGTGTGTTTTCTGACGTAGCCCAAGTTTGAGCTGTACAATCGCTCTGATTTAAACGGACAGAGGAAGATTTTATTGCAGCAAAACATAAACCTTCCGCTAATGACACCATGTCCCTGGTGAAAGACTGAGGTCAGGGCCGCTTCTTCGCCCTCGCAGCCCAAGAGATGCCGTACGGTAAGAATCTATAGCGCGAAGCAAGCGTCAGACTTTATGTTATTTTCGATCCTTCACTGTGGCGACTAATCTAATTGGAGCAGACACCGACTCCCCATCTATGTGATGCTGCCAAAGGCGGCAGGAGAAGACGGAGATGTCAGGGAGATCTTCGTAAATCACTAGTCAGTCACAGGCAATTTTTACTCCTGTCCATTCATGAGTTCACGCTGTCAGTCTATAAGACACTCATTAGCATTCTCAGCTCCTCACCGCCGCGTTAACAGCAGAAATTACCATTGTTATTTTCTCTTCTGTAAAAAAGTTGTGCTATAGTTAAGCCCAGACAGTCTCGGCAATTAAACTACAGTCAGAGAGACTGTGTGTGGAAAAGGCGTCGCTGGTTTTGTTCGTGAGCCCAGAGTTACTTTTAGAAGAATGACTGGATGAGTGCAGTGCAGCGAGCCTACTGTAATAAATTCTGTGGCATCTTCATCTTTTTTTAAAGTAACAAATCACAATATTTGTGCGGATAAGTGTTTAACTCTGATATCCATCACGGCTGGAAGTGATGGAGGAGCTCTCGTATTGAGCAGACAGTATTAATTACTCGCGTATGAATTATTCAGCCTTTAAACGACTCAATGAAATATAAATGCCTGCAGTCAATAGTTGCCAACACTTGAGAAGACTTTGGACTCCCTGTGGGGGGATTTCAGATGCATCTTCTACGCTCCACCACTAAACGACACTCCAGTTAAATCTTCGGCCAGCGCGTGCTGAATCAGCACAGGCTGCTCAATGGCCACGGCGTAATTATCTTGTGTATTGATTGACTCTATTGAATATGATCATGTATGTGGAGATTAGATGTGGACAATAAAATGAAGTTTTTATTGAAAATATCTCCAGGGACATGTCTTTTTTTTAATAGGATAATATTTAACTTTAGTGTCACTTTAGCATAACTTGACATAAACAAATGATACATGAACTTATATACTTATATACAGTACTTAACTTATACTTATTAATAATATTTTTCAGGCTAACCTGAACACTAATGCAATGAATACAACCAAATCCATATAATTACAGAATCACTTAAAAATCACTTCGACTTTTTGTGCAAAGATGAATAATGTAAATGTAATATTACATTAGTATTACTACATATATATATATTATTTAATAGATCTATTAGATAATTATTATCAAATAGATCTATTGTAACCGGAAGGTTGCCTGTTTGAGTCCCCCACCACATCAAAAAAAAGGGCTGGAGTACCTCTGAGCAAGGTCGTGCTGCCCACTGCTCCTAATCCTTGGAAGGTTTCTAGTCGAGGATGGGTTAAATGCAGAGAAGGAATAATAAAGGACTCATTTATTTATTTGATATTGTTTAGTCACACACACACACACAAACATCCCATCATATAAAACAGTTTGCTGCTCAAGCAGATTTCTTAAACCTACATTTTGGTTTGTGTGTATCATTATTTCCACTGCGGTCATCATGGATAGACGATGTGATCAGAGATTGTCTCATACTGTCTTATACTGGGTTGTGTTGAAGCTCTGCCATCTAGTGGTTAAAAGTCCAAAGTGCATTCCATTGAATGGCTCTTTTTTGTGGCTTACACACTGTATCAAAGTTGTTGAAATTGTTTCACAGAATAAACCATTTTAATTCAGTTGAAAAAGTTGATTTAACTTTATGGTTTTGCACAAATATAATGAGGCTCAATTCAAACTATCTTAAGATACTGAGGCTGTAGATTATAGTTAATAATAAAAAAAGGCCACAATTTGTAATGTCCACTGCCACAGTCACAAACTACCAGTACTTTTTGCATATCTACATTCTTTGTTTTGATAACCTAACATGTGGATTTTTAAGTTTATATTATATTAGTAATATTCATTTCTGTGTAATACCATTTGTTCAGGTCTTTAAATGTGAAACAGGGGGCAGTTTAGGATTGCATTAAATGGTGAATCATCCGTTGTCCTCATGTTATGTTCTGTTAGTAATATACAAATAAATGTGGATGTTTTGCCAGACAATCTTTGGTTTGTTCCGGGGGGAAAAAACAAACAAAAAACCGACTGAGTGCACATGTGCAAACATGTTTTTGTACTTTGGAGTGTGCATCTGTCGAGACATCACTACAATTTGAAATGGAGTTTCTGTCTTTGGTTTTGCTGCTTTGGGGCTTTGAGGAGCTCTCTGGAGGTATGATACCAGTATTGTTTGATGCCTTTAAATAATTCCTCGTGTGTCGAGGTTTATTTTAGTAGTGCAATCTTTTCTTGTGAACTTGTGAACAAGTGTGGGAGGATTCTTCGCATTACACCTATTGATACTAGAGAATATATAGAAAGAATATCTCTGAACATGATACAGCTATAATATGCGATTAAGGAGACAAAGACACGCTCTGAAAACATGTGTTTTTGTCACTGCAGCTCCAGCCTCGGGCCCCGTGTTTCTCTCCGGCCAGGCAGCCGGCAGTGTCCTGAGGAGACACAGACGCTATAACACGGGGATTTTTGAGGAGATGCTGCAGGGGAACCTGGAGCGCGAGTGTATGGAGGAATCTTGTGACTTGGAAGAGGCCAGGGAGACGTTTGAGAACGACGAAAAGACGGTTGTTCCTTTTGATATTTTTATACGCAAAGTTGTCCTTTTTACTGACTTTACTCTGTGTTTTAGATGGAGTTCTGGGCTGGATATGTAGGTAAGACTGTGTTTAATGGAGTAATGAATGTTCTCTGGTGTAAACTGCGTTGTATAAGTCGTGGACACATGACTGTGACAGGCTTGTGTCTGGTCATCCTCAGATGGAAACCAGTGTAAACCAAATCCATGTCTGAACCAGGGCTCATGCAAAGACCATCTTGGCTCCTTCACCTGCGCGTGTCTGCACGGCTTCACTGGCAGGAAATGTGAGATCAGTAAGTCATGAGTCCTGCGGCTGGATTTAAATAAAATTAGATACGTGTGCTACACGATATGAATTTGTTGAGAATATGAGATGAGATGGGATTGTGTGTCAGTCCCGACGGATACACAGCCAGATGCCTTTTTCCTCTTTTTTTTAGCCCTGGTTTACAAATTTAATCAGTGGCTTGTGTGGCTCTTCACTGTGGTCACTTTTAGGTTCCAAAAATAGCTTTGTTATTTTTAGAAGTTCCATTTACAGCAGCCAAAGTGACCTTTCTCTCTCTCTCTCTCTCTCTCTCTCTCTCCCTCTCCCTCTCTCACTCACTCACCGTGTTTTCCAGAATCACAACAATCACAAAACAAACATTTAAATGAGGTGGTACGTTATTAATACTATTTAAATACCATTTTTTCTCCTGCTCAGTCGTTGCAAAAAGATGTGACGTGAACAATGGCGACTGCATGCACTTCTGCGAGTCGATGGGAACCTTTGGAGCTAAATGTTCCTGTGCGACAGGATACAAGTTGATGGAGGAAGGAATCTGCGAACCAGCAGGTACGGTGTCGTCCTCAGTTGAACGTGATAATTATGAAACTTAATTCAACTAGAACTGTTTCTCACATCACCAGATGAATTCCCATGCGGCCGAACCGCTCTGACGGCAGCGAGTGAAGTATACAGCAGGTCTCTGCTCGGCCGTAAGAATACAAGTCTGCCAAACAACACTTCACTGAGCAACATCACCACCACCACCACATCCTCTCCCTCAGCTCCAGCCACCTCCACTGCCTCGTTTCCAACCACAACAGAGTCTGAAGACGCTAACGACCTGAGGAAACTGCCACTGTGGGTGTTTGAGGAGGCCGAGGGCCCCACCGAGGAGCCGAGTCGTCCTTTTAAACGCATTGTAGGTGGAGAGGCAGTAACTCCAGGAGAGATCCCATGGCAGGTATTGTATGGAAATAGAAGCAGAATTTCTCAGGAGGAAAACGACAGGGAAGCAATTACTTGCTGTTCACAGCTCTGTCCTCCCTCTTTTGTGCAGGTGGCTTTGGTATTACATCCCAGCGGCGAGTTATTCTGTGGGGGCTCGATTCTCAGCAAGCGTTGGATTATTACTGCGGCTCACTGCTTGGCAGAGGCAGGAGGGGCTTTTGTCGTCCGAGTGGGTAAGAGCCACACTGCCACACTGACTCATTTCACCTCTGCTCTTTACGTTAGTCACGTTTACTGTTGTGATTTATTTAAAAAGATTTTATTTAAAGATAACTGGAAACTGGATTATCAAGAAAAAAAAAGATGATTAGCACTCTTGCATGTGCAGTATGACCCAGGTTTGTGACCCGGTCGGAAAACAGGGGCCTTTGTTTTGCATATTCTCCTGTGTGTGCATGACTTTCCTCCTACAGTCAAAAGACGCACAGATTTGGGGATTAGGATTTGGATTAGTGAATGTGAGAGTGAATGGTTGTTTGTCTCTATGTGGCCCTGTGATGGATTAGGACGTGTCCCAGCTGGGATTGAGCGGTAGAAGATGAATGAATGAATGTAACACCTGCTGTTTCTGTGTGTCATGTCTCCACCTGTAGGTGAGTATAACGTCAACATCAACGAGGGCACGGAGCAGGACTATGAAGTGCTGAGGCACCACGCACACCCGCGCTACAACGCCAGCGTGAGCTTGTACAACCACGACATCGCCCTGCTCTACCTCAAAACCCCCGTCGCCTTCTCCGCAACCGTGCGGCCCATCTGCATAGGGCCCACGGTCTTCACTGAGACCCTCGTAAAGGCCGCCTCCCCGGCGACGGTCAGCGGATGGGGCCGGACGCGCTTCATGGGCGCCACGTCGAACACGCTGCAGAAGGTGGAGGTTCCCGTCGTAGATCGGACGGAGTGTAAGGACAGCAGCCGCTCCAGGATCAGCCCGTTCATGTTCTGTGCGGGCTTCTACAGTGAGACCAAAGACGCCTGTCAGGGAGACAGTGGAGGTCCTCATGCGAACAGCGTTCACGACACGTGGTTCTTGACGGGCATCGTCAGCTGGGGCGAAGAATGCGCAAAGGACGGGAAGTACGGCGTGTACACGCGCGTGTCGCTGTACTACCGCTGGATCAACCACGTCATGGGACAAACCAAACAAATGCTTGCGTTCGACGTGGATGATCCCGTCCTTGTCATTTAAATGTTAGAAATTGAAGAATTTCAACTTTTTACTTTGTGAATCTTTGTCAATAAAATGTTGCTTTCGATTGTACATTGTTAAAATAATTTGGCGAGCAGATTGGGAACATTCAAATTCAAAATGTGCAATTTGTATATTGACTGAATCACAAATAAATTCCACCAAATAACTTGAGGAGCAGTCTGTTAAACACAAACAAACACAAAATAAATAAACTTTAGGATTTTGTGAAACGTCCAGTCTTATTTAAGTGCAACACTCCCATCTGCTGGTGAAACAGCAGAGAACGAAATCATAACTCAAGAAAACTGACAAATAATATGAATCATTTTATCAAATAAACATTCAAATTGAAAACTAAACATTTGGAATCAGCCAAACGCGATGTGTTACTTGAATTATTCCAGTGACTAAAAAACAAAACAATTCTAGCAATAAATAATTTGTTTTTATTTCTTTTACTGTACAGAATTGAAGCCATACAAAAAGAAGCCAGTTCAGAACAGTGACAGGCTATTGCTCAGTTGCCATGCATTTTCCTATTAAAGAAACTCTAAGCGTAAACGTATTTATGCTACTTGGCTTGGAGCAGTGCATCTTATTGTTTTGTTTTCCAACCTGGAGAATTTGTGCATAATCTGCAGCATTTTGGATTTAAGTTCAAGGAAATAACACAAATGTCATCATAAGCAGAGCGTTGCTCTTGTGCAGTCAAACATTACAGCTCCTGTAAATGCATGGAAATGAAAATGTAATTCCGGGGATGCACAGATACTTCACAATATGAAGGAACAACACGGCAGCAAAATAAATAAATTAACAACATAGGAAATGTGCTGTACCAAGCGGCCCCTGCTGCTTCCCACACTCATTTCCATATCAAACACAGCATATCAAAGGCAGCCCTGCGACTGGGGCCTCAATTTGATGTGGTAAATTCATATAAGTCTGAAATCAATATTTAATTAAGCGTTCGACATAGAGGGTTTATTTCATGTTGGCTGTATGATGCCCTTTAAAGCGGAAACCAAGATTAACTGAGCTGTAATGACGGGGAGGAAACAGAGGGGCAAACACAGCCTAATCTCCCTTTTCTCCTTTTGTTTTCTCTTAATCTGAAGATCCCAAGAAGAACGACAAGGGCTTGACGCTCCGCGGCTCGCGCTTCAGATTTGTTTCCGGCGCGCACCGAGGAATACTTTGCCGTCGCTCTTCATCATGTTTGCCTGTGTCTTTACATTATGATCACTCACATGTCAACTATTGTCTCCCCTGCCTCCCAAACACGTCATTCAAGCATAAACAAAGGAAGTAACAGCATGAATCAGGTGGAAATCCACAGTAAAAGAGGTAAAGCAGTAGGCATAGAATACATTCAGCAGACAATAGGTGGCTTTCGGTTCCTCTATTGTCCTTCCACATTATTAAAGTGCCTGTGATATTTCATAGGTCAGGTTAAAGCGAGACTATTTGATTTTTTTTTTTTTTTGCAAAAACTACACACACGAGATATCTAAAAGAGCGGGAATAAAAAAAAGGCATTATGGCATGGCACATTTTGGCATTTGAACTTTCTAGACTGCCACAAGGAGTGAAATGTAAGAAAAGCACAGTGAAGTATTCAATGGAAAACGTCAACGGCACAAAAGATGAGACACTGTGGTAAAAATGATGTACAAAAGCCTCCGCTGTAAATGTTTTAGGCAAATCCTCGGTGATTGTCCATCCAGCGCACACTACGACAGAAAAGAGCATACATGCGCCGCGGTGCCATGAGCTCAGGTTCAAGCTGGAATGAAAAATGTCTTTTGTGACTCACTCCTGCAGCGGCAACCAACACATCCTGACCACGTGTGTGTTGCAGATGGAGCGAGCGAAGGACAAGAGCTCTAATCAGAGAGGAGGACGACCAATCAGGACCCAAAGATTGATGATTGATGGTCCAGAAGGGCTCAACTGTTCCTCCGCCTTTGTGCTGACGCCACAGGACACATTCAACAGTGGCAAACACTGGCCCAGGGGATTGTCCATCGAAACCTTGGAAAAAAACAACTGCGACATTTCCAACTTTGTGTTTTTGATGACTGGACTGTGCTAGAAAAGAGCAGGGACTGAGGCGTGGGGAGGCTGATGTGCATCAGTTTGGAACAGGTGTGGCTCAGTCGATCCCTTTCCTCTGTCCATCCACAGGTAAATATTAGATTCACAGTCTGTGCTTTCTTCTCTACGGGGAGCTGAGCTTTCTCACCTTCAGGTTCCCTGGGTCTACAAGACAACACACAGAGGTTTAAAGTGAGGGTTATACTATACCTCAGCATTACAGTTTGCCCACGTCTTTTCTTTTCTTTACCCCCGAGTCTGGAGGAGTGTCCTCGGTTGCTGTCTCCGACGATCAGCTGCAGGCTGGCAGCGCCGAGAAAGCCCTCCAGTCGTCGACTCAGATTCTTCACCAGCCTGAAATAAAGTGTAAAAATGTCATCAATATTTTTTACATTTATACATGTCTGGCACAGGCACAGTGTTAAAAGCTAAAGAAAAAAAAAGAAAACAACCTCACCAGCGCCCCCTGTTGTCTTCATACTGGAGTTGAATTACGTCTCCGCGTTTGATCGCAATGCTTTCTGGTCCATTTTGTAAACAGTCAGCTAAAGCTCTGTATCTGCCTGGAGACTAACACAGAGGGAAACTGTCAACACAAAGTCTCTTTTATTAGTGTGTTGTACTGACTTATTTCATTTATATTTATATGTTTTTAAAAGACAACAGTGATACGTAAACACATGAAAATGCAATGCTATAATACTCAAAGGCAAAGAGCCACAAAAATGGCACATGATGAGTCAAGGAGTACTTGTTTATTTTTGTTCACATTTTGCACGAATAGTATGACTTTTTTGACAATTTTTGGACGACATACTATACTATGATTTTTGTCTATTTTTGGACGACATACTAAAGTATGACTTTTTGACCATTTTTGGACGACATACTATACAATGACTTTTTTGTCTATTTTTGGACGACATATGACTTTTTTGTCCATTTTGGAAGTGACATACTATGCTATGACTTTTTGCATCTACTTTTTAGACTGACATACTATACAATGACTTTTTGTGTCTCATTTTTTGGACAACATACTATAC